>NW_024420442.1:1199057-1199565 GCF_014898765.1 Herpailurus yagouaroundi | reverse complement strand
CGAACCTCTACACATAGCATGCCCTCAGAAAATATTCATTAAATTAATTCTTGCATGGTACGTATTTAACTCTAGACTGTCAGGGAGAGGAAGGACCTCTTTAAAGCGTTCGGCAAAGGCAATGCTTTGAGAGACGATTTAGTGAATCAGTTCTGTTTTTCTGTCCTGAGTCCTACCGTGAATGAGTTCCTGAACATAGAGGCAAATCTGACGTGGGAGTAGACAAAATTGGTACAGTCCCGTGAACGCTGAGTCCCACTCGAATGCCAGGGTTTAAGATGCTCCTTGTCAGGGGCGCCTGGGTGGCGCAGTCGGTTAAGCGTCCGACTTCAGCCAGGTCACGATCTCGCGGTCCGTGAGTTCGAGCCCCGCGTCGGGCTCTGGGCTGATGGCTCGGAGCCTGGAGCCTGTTTCCGATTCTGTGTCTCCCTCTCTCTCTGCCCCTCCCCCGTTCATGCTCTGTCTCTCTCTGTCCCAAAAATAAATAAACGTTGGAAAAAAAAAAAAA
>NW_024420442.1:1125613-1194057 GCF_014898765.1 Herpailurus yagouaroundi | reverse complement strand
TTTTTAATGTTTATTTTTGAGAGAGAGAGAGAGAGAGAGAGAGAGAGCACAAGCAGGGGAGGGGCAGAGAGAGAGAGGGAGACCCAGAATCGGAAACAGGCTCCAGGCTCCAGGCTCAGAGCTGTCAGCGTAGAGCCCGACGCGGGGTTCGAACTCACGAACTGCGAGATCATGACCTGAGCCCCCGTGGGACGCTTAGCCGACTGAGCCGCCCAGGCGCCCCAATGAGAGTGTTTTCTTGAACTCCTAGCTGCCTGCCTTCCTGTTTCATGTTCTTGGCTGCTGTTGATCATTCCAAAGGCATACTAGAGCGGAACAGGAAATGTCAACCAGCCATCCCAAGGTGATACGCACATCGGCCTTCTTGTCGGTCGAGACACGGTTTTGTTTTGTTTTGTTGTTTCCACCTGCTCTGCCTTGGTACCTCTGCGTACCAGGTGTAATGTCAAGAATATGGCTCATACTCTAAAAAACTAGGACAGTCTCATGACAGTAAAAGGTCAAAGAGCACGGGGTCTAGGGCCTTGGAAGCTTCCGCTGTCCTATACCTGCACACAACTTGGACCACAGGGCTTCATGGGCACACACACCCCCAACCTGTATTCATACGTACCCTGACACACACACTCTTGTGCAGACATATACACCGACACGAGTGTGCACACGCACCTATACATTCACGTTTGCAGCCTCAACAGCCTTGAACACAGCCCCTGGCTCCCGATGCTTTCTGTCATCCGTGAAGTTTGGTGATAAGGTTATTGTATGACGTTGAGTGTAAGGTCTCACTTATGATTCCTCCACGCCCCCCCAGCCCCAGCCCCCACGTCCACCCACTGGAACCTTGTTTCTAGATTCTGAAGTGTCACTTCTCCCCCCCCGTCCCCCCCCCCCCGGGATCTGCTTCCTGGTGACTCCACATTCATCCCGTGGAGGGCCAGATAGAACAAGCAATTCCCTTCACCTCTTTCACACCGAGCTCCCTTTCATGGACGGTATTTTTTTTTTCTTACGTTTATTTATGTATTTTGAGAGAGAGAGTAGCAGGGGCAGAGAGAGAGGGAAAGAGAGAGAATCCCAAGCAGGCTCCACACTGTCGGCATAGAGCCCTACGCGGGGCTCGAACTCACCAAGCGTGAGATCGTGAACGGAGCCGAAGTCAAGAGTCAGACACTCAAGTGACTGAGCCACCCAGGCACCCCCAGTATATATTTTTTTTAATTCTGGGGATATGTGTAAAAGAACTAGAAGAACCAAATGCATGCACTGACACCAGATTCTCAACATGCCAATCTCTCCTTATGCTCCTGGGCTTCCGGTCTCCACTCGGTTCGGATATTGACTTTTTGCTTTATGGTTTTAGTCACGTGGCCATGATGGCATATCAAACTGAGTGACCACCCGAAAGCCATTACAACAGGGAGCTGTCGGCATGAGTATCAGGGGACCATTCATCTAGGATCCAATTCTCTGGTTAGGACGACTTTAACTAACCATGGGAGTCACCAAACCCCTTTTAAAGGCCCAGAATTTACTGCTTGTGGGACTGGTGAACTTGACATGTTTTACACGGGATCAATAATACAATTTAGATGCTTGCTGTATTTCCAAGTAAATGGAACAGTCTTAATTCAAACTATAAACAGCGCTACAGAAACTCCAATGTCAAAGTTTCTGAAATGAGACGTGGAAATTGAACAGATTCCCCCCTCCTCACATACCAAGCAGCGTCTTGGCTATTTTTAATTAGAACTAGCTAAATATAGCGCTTATCTTTATAGACTAGGGATGTGGGTGACATTTGGCTAAACCTTTTTAAAATACAAGGCTTGTAAGTTACGCTGGTTGCTGGAAAAGCAGAAATTAAATGCTCAGACGTTGAGCTGACCTAGTGTGGGGGTTCAAGTCAAAGAGAACGTGAACGGGAGGCGACCAGAATTGGAAAAACCCAGGATTTGTTGCTGCCTTGGTAGCAGCCTGAGATGAGATCGAGAGAATGGAGGCGTCACCATGACAGATTTTTGAGAAGTAATTATAGAACTAAAATGGCAATAAAGAGTCTCGGGAAGGAAAATCAATCATAGTTATATGGAGATCACCAAATATGTCACGCAGGAAACACTGGGTTTTAGTCTACCGCAGATGGGTCACCACCGTCGGGCACCCACCACTGGCAGCTCGGCTCAGATGGGGGTTCAGAACGGAAATAGGTTGTGCGACCACCTCTTTGATTGGCCTGTCTGCCTGGCCTCCGTGTTTACCTGCTGTGAATCCAAATGCTGGCCATGAACTCCCAGCTTGGCCCGATCACGGAGGAAATGAAGATTATGGCTGACCTGAGCAGTCAAGCCACAGGATGTTTATAGTGTTGGCAGTGAGTGAAAGGCAGGAGATTGCTTAGGTGTCACTTGAGGTGGCAGGCGGGTTCCGTGACAAGGAAGAGTAATGATTTTCTAAAAGCGTCTCCCCAACGTTTTATGAAACGCTGATCGCCCTTCAAAATGGGAGGCCGGGCCTCATGATCCACTTTTTGTCTCTTTAACCTTTTTCTCTTCTTCTTCAGGACGGTGCTTAGGAACCGTCGTTTGGGCTGACATGTATTTCTTCACTTTGATCCTCTGAGGACCAGAGAGCATGCGTGGAGCGTAACAATCTCTCCACGGTACCGGGTAGAAGGTTCATTTCGTTGACAAAACGGAGCATGATGCAATGGTTACCTCTGCGTTCGCACTATGGGTGGTCATTATTTTCCTCTACTGTTTGCTGATTCGCACGATCTGATTTTTCTACAATCCTCAAATACTCAAGGATATTTTTCTAAATTTTTTTTTCAACGTTTTTATTTATTTTTGGGACAGAGAGAGACAGAGCATGAACGGGGGAGGGGCAGAGAGAGAGGGAGACACAGAATCGGAAACAGGCTCCAGGCTCCGAGCCATCAGCCCAGAGCCCGACGCGGGGCTCGAACTCCCGGACCGCGAGATCGTGACCTGGCTGAAGTCGGACGCTTAACCGACTGCGCCACCCAGGCGCCCCTCAAGGATATTTTTCAACACTATCCCACATTGGGGATAAGAAGTAGAGCCCGCGGAGATCATTGAATTCACCAGGCCAGGATAGTTAGAGAAGACTTCACAGGGGAGATCAGATTTGAGATGGCAGGGTGCAATTCAAGTGAAGTGAGTCAGAAAAAGGTATCCTGTATTTGGGAACCTGGGAGAAGACTGGATTTGCTTTTGGATTCGTTCTCTTTCCTTTCCTTGCTCTCTGAGTGTTTTGACCCTTGCGAGCTACACTTCTCGGTCTTCGTGGCCAAATGGCTTCTGGTTTGATTTGACCAGTAGATGACTCTAGTCAGCGATTGGAGGACAAGAGAAGACTAGAAACCATGGCATGCCCTCTGCTACACTGTGGGTTTCAGGCAGTTGGCAATGTCTCCTCTTGTTGGTTCTTGTTCCTACTGGGAAAATGCAGGGTCCTAGTTTTTGCTGAGTCTTTTCTTCCTCTGACGTTCCAGATCTGTTCTTGTAGCCCTGACCCCTGGTTCCCAGGCTCGTAATATTAGCTCTTGCATTTGTCCCTCGCCCCTATGGGTGGTAGCAGCTTTTTGGGTTACTAAGCTCTAGGTGGCCTCATCTTTTCCCCATTTGTTCTATCTGTTCTTGTAACGTGGTTGTAATGTGTATTAAATTCCCTCTTGAGCTAGCTGGTTTGGCTTCTTTTCCTGGCTGGATGCTGATTGATGTCCTCTGTATCAGGAGTGGAAAAAAACAAGGCTGTTAAGACAGGGCCAGGGACGCCTGGCTGCCTCCGTTGGTAAAGCACCCGACTCTTGATCTCAGCGTTGCTAAGTCTGAGCCCCATGTTGGGTGTAGAGATGACTTGGGTGTAGAATGGTTAGGGCCAGATTGGCGAATTATGCTATTTGTGGCACAGGTAGGCAAGATTGCCGGACTGTGAGAACCTCCAGAAAGGTATTCCCATAAAAACATTAAGCTGCTGAAAGGCCAGTATGTGTGTCCCATAAATTTCAGGTTACTTTCCAGGATGTCACTTGTAGCAAAGCTGGAAGTGGACTGAACCTCTCTTCCTCTTGACTCCATAAGCAATAGCTGCCCAGAAGAGAGGAGGAGAAGGATCAAAATGGAGTGCAATGCAGCTTGTTGGTGACGAATCCTGTCATCGAGATAGAAATGTACACCGAGCCCTGGGAACACTGACACCTGGGTCTGCCTTGGGAGCCATCAAGGCCTTTCAGGAGGAGGTATATCACCGTACTGAGTGCCGGAGCAGGCATATTAATTTTGCATTGCCGCTGTAAGAAATTACTGCAAACGTAGTACCTTTTAATTTTTTTAATGTTTATTTACTTTTGAGAGAGACAGAGACAGAATGCGAGTGGGTCAGGGGCAGAGAGAGAGTGAGACAGAATCCGAAGCAGGCTCCACGCTCCGAGCCATCAGCACAGAGCCCCACCCGGGGCTCGAACTCACGGACCGCGAGATCATGACCCGAGCCAAAGTCGGACGCTCAACTGACTGAGCCACCCAGGCACCCCAACAAACGTAGGACCTTAACACAACACAAATTTATTATATGACGGTTCTGGAGGACAGAAGACTCGCACCGGTCTCGCTGGGCCAAGATCAATGTGTTGACCTGACTTCCTTTCGGAGGCTCTAAGCGATCATTGTTCCCTTGCCTTTCCCAGCTTCTAGAACTGCCGGCATTTCTTGGCTGGTGGTCCTTTCCCTGCATCTTACAAATCAGCAGCATAGCTTTTTCCAATCTCTCTCCGACTTTGATTCTCCTGTCTCTCTTATAATGGCCCCTATGATGGCACTGTGCTCAACAGGAGAATCCAGGACAATATTGAGAATCAAATCCAAAAGGTGCCTTTTGCTACGTCAGGTAACACTCAAAGATCCTGGGAATAAGGATGTCCGTGGGGGATGGTCTAGTCTTCTGCTACCACGGTACGTTCGGCATTTATAAGGCATAAGGCAGAAGGGAAAATGTATTTTCTTTAGAAGGAGCAGAGCATGCTGGACAGAAGCACAGAAGAATGTAGCACATTCTAGCCCATCAGCAGATCATCATTATCACTGTCATTTTTCACCCCCCCCACAAAAGGCATATTCACTACGACCTCAGGAATATACACTGTGCCTCACATCCCTACGCTGCAAGAAGAAATAAGCTATTGAACCCAAAACACAGGCTGTCCTAAAGCTGAGCTGAGTATAATCCTTTAACAAAGTGTAAAAGGACATTGGACTGGAGTCTGATGGTCCCATTAACCTGTTTCGGCCTTGCCACCTGTCTTAGTCCTTTTGGGCTGCTCTAACAAAAATGCTGTATGCTAGGTAGTTTTAATCAGACAGAATGTATTTCTCACAGTTTGGGAGGCTGGGAATGTCAAGATCAAGGTGCTGGCAGATTTACTGTCTGGTGAAAACCGGCTTTCTGGTTTATAGCTGGGTGTTTTCTTGCTGTGTCATTTTATGGAGGAAGGGAAGAGGGAGCTCTCTGGGTTCTCTCTTACAAGGGTACTTACTAGTCCTGGCCACTCATGACCTAATCATCTCCCAAAAGTTGCACCTCCAAATATCATCACGTGGGCATTAGGTTTCAGCCTCTGATTTCAGGCCGGTTGGGGGGGGGGGTGGCGAGCCGGCGGGAACATTCAAACCATTATATTGCCAATAGCTATGTGCTTTTGAGAGAGAAAACTATCTTCTCTTAGCCATAGTTTCCTTCTCTTAAAACAGGGATAGAGGGGTGCCTGGATGGCTCAGTTAGTTAAGCATCCGACTTTGGCTCAGGTCACGATCTTGTGGTTCACGAGTTTGAGCCTGGCATTGGGCTCCGCATTGACAGCCCAGAGCGTGGAGCCTGCTTTGGATACTGTGTGTCTCTCTCTCTCTCTCTCTCTCTCTCTCTCTCTCTGCCAATATTCCACCCCTCTCTCAAAAATAAATGAACAATAAAAATGAAATAAAAATAAAATGGGGGTAGAGCTCTTAACCTTGTGGGGCCTTTGCTAACATTCAGGGAGATAAATCCTCTAGAAGCTCTGAGCATACTTCCTAGCATATAGCTTCTCCTTTACTCAAGAAGACAAGGGCCAGTTCACCAATTTTAGAGGCTACAGAGCGTGTGGCCTGGTAGTCAGTGGGCAAATGGACCAAAGGTGTGAGGCAAAACCAATACTGGAAACCCGGAACTAGCCAACGATACTGGAAAATCCATGACAAAGGACAAGGTAACTGGAAGAAGACCAATAAATTGGTAATTTAGAAAAGAACACACGTGACAACCTTATTCGCTGCTACTGTAGTAGGAAGCTATATTTTAGGGAGCTGTTATTCAGAATGCTAAGCTAGGAAGGGGCTCTTGTGACTCCCCCAGATGCCTCGTCAATTTACAGTCATGCTTGAGAGAGTTAGCCATTACTCAAAAACATGATCAAGGTAATGCAGTCATCAGTCAAAATCACAACGCTCCAGCATTTCAGCAATTAAGTGAACAAGGCCTTTAAGAATTATGTTTCCTGTCTCTGGGGCCCAATACTGTGTGCAAAGCAGGCACCGGGCCAGGATTGAGGGGTAGGTGGATGTAATGAAACTAGGTATTTTGTGTCCCCTGTTTCGCCGCTAACAGTGGCAACAGTTGCCAGCATGTGACGAGCACACACTACGGACGAGGTGATCTTCCCAGCTGCATTCAGAGGAACACACTATTACGATACCTACTTCCAAAGTTTGGAAACTGAGGTTTTGAGAGTCGATGTGACTTACCTAAAGTCACAGAGCTAGTAAGCGGTCACGTTAGAAACTGAACCTGGTTGAGCGGTGTTCTGAATGACTACGTCATGCTACTAATATCCCATACCTCAAACAAACTCCACCTGTCCTTAAAGATGTAAATCTTAGTTTTTCCTTGTTTTTGTTCTTTGTCTGACTTATAGCCTGCTCTTCTCTGTCTAGGCTTTTCTTTTTAAGTTAGCGAGAGAGAACATGAGCGGGGGAGAGGGGCAGGGAGAGAGAGAGAGAATGAAAGAGCATCCTAAGCAGGCTCCACCCTCCGCACAGAGCCCGACACGGGGCTCGATCTCACAACCTTGGGATCACGACCCGAGCTGAGGTCAAGAGTCAGACGCTCAAGCGAACGAGCCATCCAGGCGCCCCGAGCACTTTCAAAAATATCTGGTCCTGTGTTTGGTGCTAGAGATGTCGTGGTGAGTGCTATTAAAAAAAAAGAAGAAGAAGACAGAGAGAAACACAGGGTGGTCAGGTGGGTAATCCTCTGAGAACCTTGCATCAAAATGACGTAATAAGTTGATGAAGAGACGAAGGACCGGTTTGACAGATCCCTGCCTTGACCATTCGTGCTGGGTGCCGCATTTGAAGCTTCGGATGGCAGATCCTCAAAAGGCTGGAGGGTGTGGACTTCAATTTGTCATTGACAATTAACCGTTGACAATTAACCAAAGTCAGCAACGAGACAAATAGAGGTGAAGTGCTTTCTTTGTGAAAGTCTGAGGGTGTGTTAGGCTGTTTAATTTTTTGTCCCCTCTGGTGGACAGACCGGTCCAAATGTTCACGTTTTTTAAACTTCATAAAGCTGGCTATTGCCCTTTATTATTATTTTTTTAATGTTTGTTTATTTCTTTGGAGAGGCAGCGTGCCCGAGCAGGGGAGGGGCAGGGAGGGAGGGAGGGAGGGAGGGAGGGAGTGAGGGAGAGAGAGAGAGAGAGAGAGAGAGAGAGAGAGAGAGAGAGAGAATCCCAAGCAGGCTCTGCACCATCGGCGCCGAGGCTGACGTGGGGCTCGAACCCACGAACTGGGAGAGCATGACCTGAGCCGAAATAGATACTCAAAATGGAAGCTAGACTTGCATTTGATGGCCTCTTGGGGGGATTTTACAGGTTGCAAGTGCTGGCAATTAGGGGACAGTGACAATGGGGATAGATTCAGTGGAAACAACTTAATTGGAAGACTCTTGAACGTCAAGCTTAACTACCCTTCAGATAACGAACTTCGAGGGCTAAGGTGTCACCAGCATGCCCTGCAACCTGCTCCTGTCTCAGGTATTTAGAAATTCCCACAGAAAACTCCAGCATTTCGATAGAACAAGAAAGAATAGTGACGTTGACTTTGACATGTTAGAAACTTAAGTAGCAGGGACGCACTGACAGATGAGCAGAACCGCATGGTAAGATTCCATAGGAGGCGATATTGGGACAGACTTGCGGGCAGCTAGACAATGAAATTTTATCTGGTTAGATAACTGGGCCTCAGCTCTTAGGCGAGATTAAGAATTAGGCTCCAGCTTTTAGGACAGGCCCTAGAAGTACTTCCGTTTTAAGCAACGAGATAAGCCAGATTTACTGAAAGCCCGTGCTATGGCAGACATTGGGCTGGACTCTGAGAACACACTAGCCTTGTGCTGTAGAAGTTCTCGAACCACAGAGAGAGGCAATTTAATATATGAAGTCACATGATGGAAGAAGAGAGCACTGTGGGAGCATGGAAGAGGGGAGCTAAAGCAGAACTGGCGAAGGCATGGCCAAGCCGATACCTGATGAGCACGGATTAGTGAAGGAAAGCGAGGGAGGGACCCAAAATCCTGGAGCCCGTGGCTTAATATCTAATCCATTCCATGGTGATGGTTACAGGGTGAATTCGTTCTGAGTTAGTCGTCACTTGTATCTGTACTCAAAGCTTTCCCTGTACTTAGATGTTATGCCAACCACTTATCTTTCTGTGAACGATCAACCCATTGTTCCCTTACGCTGGAACTTCGCTGAATTTCCTGCCCATGCCTTTAATTAAAACCAAATCCATCTCTCTCTGTTCATATGTATGTAATTCACCCCCCGCCTTTCTTCCCATGGTTTTCATGGGAATACCGTGCTCTAGAATAAGTTCTATTTTGGCACGCACGAGTGGCTCAGTCAGGTAAGCGTCCGACTCGATTTCGGCTCAGGTCATGATCTCACATTCCGTGAGACCGAGCCCCACGTCAGGCTCTGCGCTGACGGTATGGAGCCTGCTTGGGATTCTCCCTTTCTTGCTCTCTCTCTGCCTCTCCCCTGTTTGCGCGCTCTCTCTCTCTCTCTCTCTCTCTCTCTCTCACAAGAAGTAAACTAAACTAAACTAACTAACTAACTAAATAAATAAAAAAGAAGAAGTTATATTTTGGTGTCCCCTGCTTTTCCTCGTGGTGTTAGTGAGCACGTTCCTCTATTCCTTATGTTTCCCAAAACTAGAATTTAGAACTGAAGTTTACTGGATTTGGGTTACATGGTTTTCATAGGATGATGTTGCCTCATAGATGAGGCTGTGTGCTGTATATTGTACCATATTCAGAGACATGATGTGTGTTTGATTCTGTATTAGTGAAAAGATCCCTGGCTTCATGGGATGACTGCTAGCTTCGTCTACTGAAAATGACCCTCTCCTACCTTCTCAGCCAGCAAGTAAGCCAGGGGGTGATGCTCTGACACTATGTCAATATGGTGTTCCCCATCAACCTGTCACCTAATAGTTTTCATTGTCCATTATGCTCCTTGCCCAAATGCGTTGCCCTCAACGGGTATTTCATTGTTGCCTGTTCTTACTATTCTGAAGGGAGACAGGGTTTTGTGGAGACTTTTGTTAGAGGCTCATGATCTTGCTCTGTCAGGTTAGACATGAATACAGTTACGTAGGTTTGCTCTACAACCATATTTCCTCATCGCTATTGATTGCCCTGAATCCAGTGTCCGTTAGAAAAGTTACCGTCATTCAGAGATTTTAAATAGAGCCTGAGCCAACGCTTTGTGGCTATAGGTTTTAATGAGAAATATCGGAGAGATGGGGCAGGAGCACGCAGTCAGTAGTCAGGAAATGCCAGCGTTCGAAGGATTTCTGAAACAAGAAATGTGGCGCCCAGTCGGTTGAGCATCCGACTCCGGCTCAGGTCATGATCTCGCGGTCCGTGAGTTCGAGCCCCGCGTCGGGCTCTGTGCTGACAGCTCGGAGCCTGGAGCCTGCTTCAGTTTCTGTGTCTCCCTCTCTCTCTGCCACTCCCCTACTCACTCTCCCTCTCTGTCAAAAATAAACAAACATTAAAAAAAATTACAACAAAAAAGAGAAATGTGGCGAGAGAAACAAGGTGAAACAAGGGGGTGAGTGCTCATGGTGGGGGAGGGGCAGAGAGAGAGAGAGAGAGAGAGAGAGAGAGAGAGAATCTCAAGCAGGCTCCCTGCTATCAGTGTGCAGCCTGAGGCGGGGCTCGAGCCCACAAGCCATGAGATCATGACCTGAGCCAAAACCAAGTCAGATGCCCCACCGACAGAGTCACGCAGGCGCCCCAACAAGATAGAAATTTAAGTCAGAACAAGACCACAGTGAGATTTCATGCTGAGTACAGATGTGAGGTTAGATCATGGGTCAAACTGAAGTGCCGATAGGGAGAGGTGACAAAGTGAGGCAAGCCAGATATAAGGAGCAAAAAGGAGGTGGCGAGGCCCAGGACAGAAATAGAGCTCCCAGGCCCTGTCTCGAGGGCTTCTATTGGGGACAGCCAACTGTCGGGGAAAACATAAAGTGGAACATGGTGGACGTCTGAATTATAAGGCTAAACAAAACCATCTGAAAATGGGCACAACTAATTCAAAGAGTAAACTGAAGATATGCATAGTGTGACAAATCTCTTCCTGGGCCTCATGGGGCTGGTGGGAATCACTTTGCAAGATTTTGCTGGAAAAGCCTTATGTGTGTATTTACTGAAGTCAGAAACTAAGCAGATAGGTTGGGGGACGGGGGTAGTCACTTGATGCAGGGAAGAGAGTCCAAGCTCACGAATTAGTTGCGGGATAACAAGGAATAGTTACCGATTAACTCTGATCTCGATACGGTGCTTTCATATTTGTCTACACTGCCCGTTTCCCAATTTATTTTTAAGTTCTTCGAAGGTAGGCACCTTGTGTTCATATGCGTAGCTGCTTGCACATTCCCGCCCATATACGAGGCCCTCAGTAAAGAGATGACGATGATGATTTCTACCCAATAACATTCAAGGTACGTTATTTCATGCTCTTCTCATCATAGATAAGAATGATGGATTTCGCGCCTAGCAGAAAACACTGCGGAGTTAATTTGGGATCTGATTTTGCCATTTCATGTTGTTTTCAACGACGCATCCATAAAATTCATAGCTGCAGCTGTTACGCATTACCATGTTCTCCCTTGCAAAATTTCTTAACTAAAAGCCATTCCTCATTTTTATGTTGTAATGCTTGAGAAAGTAATGAATGATTAAGGTAATCAGAAATACATGAAGTTGGGGGAAGACACGCACATATGTATTTTTTGGTCGTATTTGAAGAGTAGTACTTAAATTATAATGCACTAACCCTATCGTAACATCAGGGAAATTTATACCGCCTCCCTGGTCCACGCTTTCTCTGATCTCTCCTTTTCTTTCTCTAACAAAACACCAATTTAAGACAGAAGAGCATAAAGATGAAAAATCTAAATGCAGGTGCTAAGGGGACATTAGGTCTTTTACAGCGCTGGCCAGCAATGATTCTGTTTAAGTGAGTAGCTCATTAACCCAAAGGAGTGAATTTTTAATGGCGGCGCTTTCGCCGAACGATTTTTCATTAATAATTCCATTTACTAAATGTCTTGCATGCGCCCGCTACGGTAATAGGTGGTTTTAGTACTGAGCGTCAGATGATTGTCTCTATTTTTCACTACAACCTGGTGAGGGAAGTGGTATTAAATCCACTCCCAGGTGAGGAAACTGAGGCCGGTAGTGTTTAAGTAACTTGTCTAATGGCGCACACCTGCTAAGTACTACAGCTAAGATTAGTACCTGGTCTGCTGCAAAGCTTATTATATTCTTGCCTTATAGCTGTCGTCCTATCAATCCTGAAAGAAATAGGGACCCTATATTCGTGTTCCCTAGTAATGTAGTCCTTAACTTCCGGTCAAAATTCATGTGTTTTGCCCCGGGGATACGTAATTACAATGCACTCAGATCCCAGTAGCTTGAAAAAGGAAAAGCAGGGGCGCCTGGGTGGTTCAGTCGGTTAAGCATCCGACTCTTGAGTTTTAGCTCAGGTCATGATCTTGTGCTACGTGAATTCGAGCCCCGCATGGGGATCTGCCCTGGCGGTGCAGGGCCTGCTTGAGATCCTCTCTCTTTCTCCCTCTCTCTCTTTCTCTCTCTCTCTCTCTCTCTCTCTCTCTGCCCCTCCCCTGCTTGCTTGCTTTCTCTCTCGCACAAAATAAATAAATACACTTAAGAAGAAAGCAAAGGAAAGGAAAAGCAAAAACCTTGATTTTTGTTGAATTTGTTTGGATGACTGTTCTCTGTTTGGTTTCATGGAAGGGGAGATTGGCGGGTCGGAGCATGTAACCCAGTTTCCCGACTCGAGGAGGATGTAGCTCCCCTTAGTTCACAGTTACCTGTGTGAGAGCTTCTCTTGAACACCAGCAGAATGCCAATGCCCTTCTCTTGGATTCCTGCTGTCGTTGGATGCTGCTGAAGATGTGGTCCATACTGAGTAGTCAGCTGGCCAGACAAACATCACGCTCGGTAGTCCCCGGGTGAGGTGCTGGTGTTTGTTGAGAGTCTGGAAGATACATTAAGGGGAAGGACCGCTAACCCGACCCTCCTGTGTGGTTAACAGACTCTGCTTGCTAAGGTCAAGAATGGGCAAAAGGGTACCATGCCTCGAGTTTCCTCTCTTCTCTGAGATCTCCAGAGACTATTTCTCCTTTCTGTTACATCCCTCACGTAAAGTAAGGACTATAGGACAGCCTTGCGGTTTGAAGGGTATGGGATTGTCTGGGGGTTCTGAGGGATGAGCAGAAAGGAACTAAGGTTAGCGTTTGAAAATACGACCCTGCCACCTATCTGTATTCTTACCTATCGTGTGAGATCCACCCATCGAACATTCTTACCTATCACGTGAGATAGGGAGGCCTATCTTTCCTTGATTACCAGGACGTGCGTCCGGTGGTGGGTTCATTTTTTTTCCCAAGCTAATCAATTCTGTTTTGCCCCCTCCAGACTGTTAGTAGGACAGCAAAATGATTCAGCCGCTATGAAGGCAATATAGAGGATCCTCAAAAAATTCAAACCACCATGGGATCCCACAGTCCCCCTCATAGGTATTTACCCAATCAAATCGAAATCAGAATCTCGGAAGCTGAACATTATCAAGAGGATGAGGTGTATACATATAAGGGATGCATATACTGCAATATGGAACGACGTGAGTGAACCTTGAGAACGTGATGCTAAGTGAAGTAAGGTCGTCACAGAAGGGCAAATGCTGCGTGCGGTTTCTAAGGTAGTCAGGCTCCTAGACACAGAGAGTAGAATGGTGGTTGCCAGGGGCTAGTGGAGAGGTAGAAACAGAGAGTTGCTATTTAAGAAGTATAAAGTTTCAGGGGCGCCTGGGTGGCTCAGTCAGTTGAGCGTCCAACTTCAGCTCAGGTCACAGTCTCACGGTTCGTGAGTTCGAGCCCCGCGTCAGGCTCTGGGCTGATGGCTCAGAGCCTGGAGCCTGCTTCCGATTCTGTGTCTCCCTCTCTCTCTGCCCCTCCCCCATTCATGCTCTCTCTCTGTCTCAAAAATAAATAAACATTAAAAAAAAAAAGAAGTATAAAGTTTCAGTTACACAAGATGGATAAGGGCTCGAGATCTCCTGAACAACATTGTGCCCATGGTTATCTTGTGCACTTAAAAAAGAGGGTGCATCTTGGGACGCCTGGGTGGCGCAGTGGATTGAGTGTCTGACTCTTGATTTGGGCTCAGGTCACGATCTCATAGTTCAAGGACTCGAGCTCCACGTTGGGCTCTGCACTGACAGCACAGAGCCTGCTTGGGATTCTCTCTCTACCTTTCTCTCTGCCCCTCTCCTGCTCATTCTCTCTCTTCTCAAAAATAAATAAATGTTAAAAAAAAGTTTACAGAAAATATTATAAAAATAAAAAATAACATTATGCTGAAAAATGCCAGAGAAAGAAGAGAACATTCTTCTTTTTTTTAATTTTTTTTTTAATGTTTATTTACATTTGAGAGAGAGAGAGAGAGAGAGAGAGAGAGAGAGAGCACAAGCAGGGGAGGGGCAGAGAGAGACTGAGACAGAATCTGAGTGAGTCTCCAGGCTCTGAGCTGTCAGCACACAGCCCGACGCGGGGCTCGAACCCACAGACCGTGAGATCATGACCTGAGCTGATGTCTGTTGGTCGCCCAACCTACTGAACCACCCAGACACCCCATAGAAACCAAGGAAAGCTAATCTGTGGTAATAACAGATTAGTGGTCGTTCTGTGGGAGAAGGGTGACTGGAATGGGGCACCATGGAACTTTCTGGTGTTCTGGCAATGTTCTATATTTTTCATCGGGGTGCCAGTTACACAGTTGTATGCATTTGGCAACGCTGATTGGACTATAATTAAGATCGATACATTTCACCCCCTGTAAATTATGCCTTAATAAAATGTCAAAAACAACCACTCAGAGGGCAACATTTATAGCTTAGTGTGAATTAGTTTAATCATATACGTCAATGAAGGCTACGGCAACTTCTTGTCCATAGAAAAACCTCTTTTATAGCAAATCAGATTTATAGCAAATCTGACAGTTGATTTGTCTGGGATAGTTTGTCTCGAACTATCTGGGATAGTTCGAGAATTTGAGGGCTGCCTGGGTGGCCCAGTTGGTTAAGTGTCCAGCTCTCGATTTCAGCTCAGGTCACGGTCTCACGGTTCTTGAGTTCTGGCCCCATGTTGGGCTCTGTGCTGACACTGTGGAGCTTGCTTGGGATTCTCACTCTCTCTGTCTCTCTCTGTCTCTGCCCCTCCCCTGCTCACGTGTGTGTATGTGTTCGCGCTCTCTCTCTCTCTCTCTCTCTCTCAAAATAATAAATAAATTAAAAAAAAAATTTGAGTGGCACCTGGGTGGCTCAGTCAGTTGAGCGTCCGACTTGCGCTCAGGTCATAATCTTGCCGTTCACAAGTTCGAGTCCCGCGTCGGGCTCTGTGCTGACAGCTCAGAGCCTGGAGCCTGCTTCGGATTCTGGTCTCCCTCTTTCTGCCCCTCCCCTGCTCTCACGCTCTCTCTCTCTCTTTCTCAAAAATAAATAAAACATCACAAAACAAAGAATTTGAGAAGGCATTAGGATAAGGTATATGTATACTATAGCGTTGCATAACTCTCATGCATCCCGTTTCAAATATTTACGCCAAATAAAAAGAAACAATGTTCACCAAGTGTTTTCCACATACCAGACGCTGCTCTAACAGCATAGATGAGTTTTGTCCTTTTTATAAAATATAAAATCACATCAGAAAGGGAAAGTTGTCTTTTAGGAAACCCTAAAGAATCTACCAAAAAAGTCCTAGAATAATTGAGTTCAGTAAGTTCACAGGCTTCAAGCTCAGTACACAAAAATTAATACGCAACACTCATCCCTGCTGTTAGAACAGCCCCTGACCCTTACCACAATATATGCCTTTTATTTTCTTATTTCATTTGCTAACACATCAGCTAGAATGCGGTTTAGTTTTTAGCCGTTGTCTGTTAGATACGATGTTCGCCGTGGGTTTTTGTAGATGCCCCCTTTAAGGAGCATTTTTATAATGACTGCTTGAATTCCTTACAAGTGCTTTTCCTGCATCCGTTGAGGTGATCCTATGGTTTTTCTTCTTTCGTTGGTTCCTATGGTGATTTATGTTGCTCGGTTTACAGACGTGGAGGGCAGCCTTGAAATCTTGGGGATGAGGCTTAGTTGGTCATGATGTATACTTTTACCTGTTGCTTGGCTCAGTATTTCGAGTACTTTCTATTTTCCCAGATGAGAGTTTTGGTACAGGGACAGGGCAGGCTTCAGAGAACGAGCTCGAGGGGTTTCGTTTGTATTTGTTGCTAGGACCTATTTCTGAAATGTTTCCTAGGACTCACCAAAGAAGCCATATGGGCTTGAAGTTTTCTTTGTGTGTAGGTTTTCAATTATGACTTCGATTTCTTTGATAGTTGTGGGCTTATTCCGATTTTCTTTATATTCCTGTGCCGTTGTTTATCATTGGTGTCACTCACGGAATCTGCCCGTTTCATATGATGGGAGGATTTATCGGCCTAATGTTGGTGATACTCTAGTTTCTTTATTAATATCTGTAGGATTTTGGTGATATTCTCTCTTTTACTCTTATAACTGTTTCCTTATTCCTGATTCACTTCTGTTTGTGTTTAGGCTGTGTTAGTCCGAGTCAAAAGAATATACTTTGTTCTCTATGTAACTTGAATGCTGTTATGCAGGTGCTAACTTCTTTCGGTCTCTACCGAATACTCTGGGGGCTCAAAGGGGTGTTTACAGTCTAGCTCAAAATCCAGCAAATGGTAACCTGTGGATCAAATCCTGCTTATTCGCTGATTGTGAACGGCTTGAGAGGTGAGAATTATTTTTCCTTTTTTAAAGGGTAGCTCAAACAGAAAAACAACGTGAAGAAGATTATGTGCCAGACACCATGTGTGACCCACTACGCTGAAAATATTTATCATATGAATGTGTTCGCTGGCCCCTGCGGGCTGATGAGTTCTGCGGATTGTTTGCCTTGCAGCCCACCTAGCGTTTTTTGGCTATCTTCACAGAGCGTCCCCCTTGTGCAAGAACAACTTCCGGTTCAGCCAAAGACTTCAGGAGAGCTATATGCATATTTCTCGAGCTTCTTATCTTCATTTTAAGGATTTCCAATCTGCACTATTGTCTCGTGTATAAAAACAGATGTTTCGCACCCTTTGTCTTTTTGTGGTGTTTGTTTTTGTTTTTGTTTTGCTTTGCTTTTTAATAGCAGGAGGAGAAGTCCAGTACTGGTTACTCTTGTCATAAACAGAAGTAAAAGACGTCACCACCGTAAATAAAGGTTTGGTGTATTTCATCAATTATTTCTTTAGGGTTGCACTGGATGAGCAGCTCTACAATTTGGCTCCCTTTAGAAAATTGCTACACAATGTCTACCTCTGGAAGATACTTTTCTGGTTGAGGGAAACTTCTCCAGAATCCTGATATGGCAGATACTCTGTTGTGTGATTTAATTTTTTTTTAATGTTTCTTTATTTTTGAGAGAGGCGGAGACAGAATGCTAGTGGGGAAGGGGCAGAGAGAGAGAGGGAGACACAGAATCTGAAGCGGGCTCCAGGCTCCGAGCTGTCGGCACAGCTGACGTGGGGCTCGAACTCACGGGCCGTGAGGTCATGACCTGAGCCGAAGTCAGACGCTCAACCGACTGACCTACCCAGGCGCCCCTGTATGATTTAATTTTTACGGCAGCACTTTGAGGTTCGCAGAAATGAACTTTCCCATAGACTCATGGATTTTTTTTTTCAAAGATTTATTTCTAAGTTCATTTTTGTATTTGGAGAGAGAGAGAGAGAGAGAGAGAGTTGGGGAGGGACAGAGAGAGAAGGACAGAGAGAATCCCAAGCAGGCTGTGTGCTGTCAGCTCCGAGCCAGATGCGGGGCTCGAACTCATGAACCGGAGACCGTGACCCGGGCCGAAATCAAGAATTGGATGCTTAATCTACTGAGCCACGCAGACACCCCAACTCATGGGTTTTGAATGGCAGAACTGGAATTTTAATCTATGTTTATTTGACTCCAAAGCCTGAGTCCTTATCCAGTTTTTAACCACAACCGTAAACTGCTTTCAGGAACTACAGTGCAACACAGCTTTGGGGGCTGGGGGTGGGGGAGGACGGTAATAATAAGAAAATTCGTTAAAGTATGCTACCTATGTCATAATTTGTTCCAAATTCCTCCTGAAGTAATGCCTAATGTTTCTTTTCAGCCTCCACTCTAAACCAGCATATCCTAGGGGTGCCTGGGTGGCGCAGTCGGTTAAGCGTCCGACTTCAGCCAGGTCACGATCTCGAGGTCCGTGAGTTCGAGCCCCGCGTTGGGCTCTGGGCTGATGGCTCAGAGCCTGGAGCCTGTTTCCGATTCTGTGTCTCCCTCTCTCTCTGCCCCTCCCCCGTTCATGCTCTGTCTCTCTCTGTCCCAAAAATAAACGTTGAAAAAAAAAATTAAAAAAATAAATAAACCAGCATATCCTTCTAGAAAAATCTGAATTCTGTAATCACAAAATTGATGAAGGTCCCATCAACCTTCCATACACACTGATTTTATCCACTTTTATTGACCACTAAGTTATCTCCTCACAGGAAAGCCAGTTAACATTCTTCTTTAGCGATATTAGGTGTCCATTAGCTCAGGCACTGAGCCTCCTTCTGGGTCCAAGAGTTTTTGAGAAATAACCATTGCCTTTCAGGTTTTAGGATGAAGCAGAAACTTTCTTTCATTTCTAAGATATTCATTCAAGAATTTTCTAAACAGAGTCGTTCCTGTGAGCCGCCATCTTTGTTCTCAGATTCCTTGTTTTATGTCATGAAATTCTTAGATTCATCACTGCTTTGCCTTATGGGTGATGAAATGCAAACCAGTAGTATTAATACTGAGCATCGCAAAGCTTATCATATTAACGAAGATCATCGAGAAGGGGCAGTGTTGAGGCAGGGTACTGTACGGCTGGAGTCCTGTAGTTGATTTGGCCATTGTGCGTGGGCGCAAGGATCGAACGATTCTCTATCGGTGGTCGATTCTGACCTTACTTGGGATTTTCTGAGTGAGAGACAATATACGATAGTGTGCAAGAGAGGAGCTTTGGAATCGCGCAGACCTGATTTGAGTTCTAGCTTCTTCATTTGCTAGGTACAGCTGCTGGGAACACGGACCGTGTTCACAAGCTATCTTGAGACCGCTGTATGAATTTTAATGTATTTAACGTGCCATGTTAAACTCTTTCTGATTCTCTGACCTAGGGAAAAATAGTGGCGCCAGGTCAACAACGAGTGGAAAGTGGGAACAAATGGGTTTAGGGCACAGGCAGGGCTGGAATGGGACATGAAGTCCGAATCCGTATACAGCGGGAAGAGGCTGTGTTTATACTGGCTGAGCGTGCTTCCTGGATATCGTCAAAGCATGTTGTGGAGAGGGGCATTTTATGTTGGCAGATCCTTAGATCAGAACTTGGGTCACGATCAGGGTCAAGGAGCAGGGCAGTATTGTTAGGAGGCAGGCTTTGAATGGAGCTAATCGTTCCAATCCAGGCCCAAGGGGAATGAGGCCCTACCTTCTAATGGTGACCTAGATGGTCCTCATCAGCTCAGACACATAAGCAGATCTTGTTCTGAAAGGTCAGAGGGGCGCCTGGGTGGCTCGGTTGGTTACGTGTCCGACTTCAGCTCAGGTCATGATCTCACCCCTCGGTGAGTTCAAGCCCCGCATTGGGCTCTGTGCTGACAGCTCAGAGCCTGGAGCCTCCTTCAGATTCTGTGTCTCCGACTCTCTCTGCCTCTCTCTCTCTCTCTCTCAAAAAATAAATAAGCATAGAAAGGTCAGAGGCTACGTCCTCATCTATCAGGCCTCCCTCTACCTTGTGAAGGGTGGTGCTTTGTTCTCTGGTGGACCATGGTTTCCTGTTGGTTTAGGATGTGAGTTCTTACCTGTCAAGTTGTTACTGTGGTCTTAAATTCGTGCTATTGGGTGAATCAGGGAAGAAAAAATGATTAAATCCTGCTTTGTGTTCTACATCAAAGGAATGAGCTGGGTTTTTTGGTCTTTAATTACACTTTGACGGAAGTCCTAATGGACACGTTAATGAATAAGAACGGTATTTTTCACTGCAAAATTGTCTGAATGTCACATCCTTGCATTTATTGCCGGGGACTAAACTGCGAGCATAAGCAATCCCTGATCGAAGGCAATGAAAGTATAAACAGAAAAGTAAATAGCACCATATTTGTTTCCAATTGGCACTATATAACAAATTCCCGCATGCTGAAGTGGCTTAAAACAACACAGATTTATTATCTTACATTTCTGGAGGTCAGGCAAGTGACGTGTCTCACTCGACTAAAGTTGAGATGTCAGCAGGGCTGTGATTCTTCTGAAGCATCTAGGTACGAATCCGTGCTTTGCTTTTTCCAGCTTCTAGAGTCTTCTGACATCCCTTGGCTCATTGCCCTCTTCCAAGAATCGCATCAGTCCCGTTCAGCTTGTGTTGTCATGCCTCCTGCTCTGAGTCTCCAGCCTGCCTTATTCTCTCGTAAGGACTCTCGCGGTTACGTCGGACCTGCCCAGATCATTCAGGATAATCTCGCCATCACAAGACCCTGAAGTGAATCACATTGTCATCGTCCCTTTTGCTACACATGGCAACCTATTCACACATCCTGGCTATGGGAACATGGGTGTCTTACAGAAGGTCATTACTCTGCGTAGTAAATTTTCTAGTTGTATTTTCCCGTCACCACAGGGACATTCTAAAAAGTTCTTCATCAAGCAGATATTTGAAGACTGAACTATATATTGCTATTTATTTTCTTTGTGACTTCAGAACCATGCTCTCATAGAAAATGTATTATGGACACGGTAGAAAGAACTCTTAGGAATCCTAGTATTTCCTCCACACACATCCTTCCCTTATCACTGTGGCGTATATGCATTTGAGTTTTCCATTTCAGCGTTACAGGCCATTGGTCAAACAAATAGTCTAGCCATGATCTCTCACCCACCTTTCCAAAAAGCACATACATATTGCGGTCTATCACCCAGTTATATCTCATTGAAACTTGTTATGCTAGCATTTTAGGTGTTTAGAGGAACTCTAAATTGCAGGATGCTTTTTTTTTTTTTAATTTTTTTTTCAACGTTTATTTATTTTTGGGACAGAGAGAGACAGAGCATGAACGGGGGAGGGGCAGAGAGAGAGGGAGACACAGAATCGGAAACAGGCTCCAGGCTCTGAGCCATCAGCCCAGGGCCTGACGCGGGGCTCGAACTCACGGACCGCGAGATCGTGACCTGGCTGAAGTCGGACGCTTAACTGACTGCGCCACCCAGGCGCCCCTGCAGGATGCTTTTAATGACCGGGTAAATAGACCCTGATTTGTCCCAGATAGCAAAGATGTTATCCCCTCTTCAAGTACCCTCGACTGGCTACCAATTAAAATTTCCGGATCCTAGTGAGTAACTGGTTTCCAAAAGGTTCCATCAGAGAATAAAAAATTCGTAGCGAAGAAGGGGGTCTGCAGTGCCACTGAACAAAAGGTGATGTGCCAAAGGGGTCTAGAGTATGTCACAGTGGCGTAGGGGTTATTTTGAGCTGAAGACAGTGAAGAAACCGCAGGTGCAGGAAGAAACTTTTTCTTAACTCCCTTTACCTTCCTAAAAGCAAAGCCTCCAAAAAGAATTCACTTGCCACAAATCTCCCTCCTGGGGAGTTTCACATCTGCAGAAGACTGACTCTTGTCACTGACTAGAAGTCATCACCAATCGGGCGCCTGGGTGGTTCAGTCGGTTAAGCGCCCGCTTCTTGATTTCGGCTCAGGCAATGCTCTCATGGTTTGTGGGATCGGGCCCCGCGTCGGGCTCTGCACTGACAGCACAGAGCCTGCTTGGGATTCTCTCTCTCTCCCTCTCTCTCTGCCTTTCCCCTGATTTATCTCGCACTCACTTTCTCTCTTTCTCTCTCAAGATAAACACACTTGAAAAATAATAAAATATTTCATCCAAAATTAAAAAAAAAAAAGTCGCCACAAATCAACGGGATAAGAAGTTGCCTAAATAGACATGTCCTACAACTGTCCTATTTCCCATCTCTTCTCCTTAAGGCCCCTTTATTTTTCCTGAAAGTCATGTGTTCTCCCACAAGGCCTTAGGATACAATTTTTTGGTTTTTTTTTTGGAATACAACCTGACCTCTTTGTGTCCCTAACTTCGTATCTGACAAAAGTCCCACTCGAGTCCATTAAACATCATCCAATGCGGGAGGTCTCCATTGGGCAGAGTTTCAAACAAGCCACAGGTATCATTGCCTGTGACCTGGGGACCAGTCACTTAAGGACTAGGGTGACAGGGCGTCTCCCTTACGTGAGCCTCGGCAACTTTACGCAGAAGATATTGTCTCCATGTGCTTTGTTCCAAATGGGGCCATAGTCTTGGCAAAGAGTTAAAGCTTCATGGACTGCTTTTTTATTACACCACGTATCCTCCAAATGAGTTTGGATCCGTTCAGTAAATACTTACTGAACATACACAATGGGGCCAGGCCAGGCCCTCGGTTGCAGTTTTCTCAAGGACTCCGGTGTTGTGTGACTCAGATGAGGACATCTGTGTTTTCACACACTTCCAAATGCCAGGTGAAAACTACATATTATGATACTGAGTAGCTTTGTGATGTTTGGCAGATCAATTTACTTCTCTGGTCCTTAATCCCTCCTAGCTTAACCGGGGACCCAGTGTGTGAAAAGGCTCATGAATGGTAAAATAGCACGCAGATATATGCTGTTCGTAACCTCCCGGACTCTCTTAAAGTTAACGCCGTGTCTAAATGATGCAGACAGTTCGACCATACTGTAGCCGGTAAGGGATATTTGACTGTTCTTATGACTAACGGTAATAAATTTCATTTTATGCTTGCCACTTTATTTTGTGTGAGTGGCGTCAGCCGTGGAGGAAATAGACACAAACCTAGACTGAATGTTCAGTTTATGTGAAAATCATGGCAATGAATAGTCTTCACGTGTTTTGAGGCACATACTTTGAAATTCTTTATGGATAGTTCCCGTAAAAAACCGGATCATGTCCAAAGGGAATAGACTTGAATGAGTGAATTAGAAACACAGTAAAATTAGGAGAGACAAAAGTGGAAGAAGAAAGGCCTGTGGACTCTTTATTTTTTTTTAATTATTGTTTTTAACGTTTATTCATTTTTGAGAGAGAGGGAGACACAGAATCTGAAGCAGGCTCCAGGCTCCGAGCTGTCAGCACAGAGCCTGACGTGGGGCTCGAACTCACGGATTGCGAGATCCTGACCTGAGCCGAAGTTGGACGCTTCACCAACTGAGCCACCCAGGTGCCCCAGGAAAGTCTTGTGTACTCTTTAAATGGTGGTTCAGAGCTGCTGGAGAAAGATGTGACAGGCAAGTCTTAGAAGTTTGGAATCCCAGAGAGGGGCGGAAAAACCCTCAAAACCGTGTGGGCTGAGAAAATACTACTCTGTCCGGGTCTTTTATGCTCAAGGTAGCTAAAAAAGATTTAAAGTAGGTAATTAATACCTGTCCTGCTTTAACTCCTTTTAAGAACAATGTGGGGTATAACAAAATGAATGTAAAATTAATACTTGCACTCAAAATAATATCTCAGAACAAAATGGTAACCTGGAGCCTGAGACAGTGTGTAGGTGAGAAAGAAAAAGCCAACATTTGAAGAGCTAGGAATTATATTAGGTTAGTAATGCCCAGTTGGGTGGGGCGTGGGGGGTAACAGGGGGCACAAATTAAATTGACATGAGGGGCGCCTGGGTGGCTCAGTAGGTTAAGCGTGAACTCTTCATTTGGACTCAGGTCATGAGCTGGTAGTGGGTTCGAGTCCCTTGTTGGGCTCTTTGCTGACAGTGTGGAGCCTTCTAGGGATAGTCTCTCTCTCTCTCTCTCTCTCTCTCCCCCTCTCCCTTTCTGCCCCTCCCCTGCTGACACACACTCTCTCTTAAAATAAATAAATAGGGGCGCCTGGGTGGCGCAGTCGGTTGAGCGTCCGACTTCAGCCAGGTCACGATCTCGCGCTCCGTGAGTTCGAGCCCCGCGTCGGGCTCTGGGCTGATGGCTCAGAGCCTGGAGCCTGTTTCCGATTCTGTGTCTCCCTCTCTCTCTGCCCCTCCCCCGTTCATGCTCTGTCTCTCTCTGTCCCAAAAATAAAATAAACGTTGAAAAAAAAAATTAAAAAAAAAAAATTGACATGAGACGGATTACTAGGAGAAAATAAAATTTAATTCTCTACGTACAGGAAATCCACACACACCCGAGATTCCAGAAACAGGCCGAAGGAGATATATGTCGCCCTGAACTAAAGGAGGAGAGGGAAGGGGTCCGGGGCTTCCAGGGGTAGGAACGCAAGTGAAACAGGGGAAATGTTTGGGGGAGAAATGTTTGCTGGGCCACTCACACAACGGGACCTAGGGAGGAATTTTTTTTTTATCATTTTTTTTTTTAATTTTTTTTTTTTTAACATTTTATTTATTTTTGAGACAGGGAGAGACAGAGCATGAACAGGGGAGGGTCAGAGAGAGGGAGACACAGAATCTGAAACCGGCTCCAGGCTCCGAGCTGTCAGCACAGAGCCGGATGCGGGGCTCAAACTCATGGACCATGAGATCATGACCTGATCTGAAGTCAGCTGCTTAACCGACTGAGCCACCCAGGCGCCCCTAGGGAGGAATTTTAAAGAGCTGACTTTACCCAATCCCTCCCTGTCTCCCCCCGCCCCCCATTCAAATTATAATGTAATTATCTATGGTGATGGCTCTCTGCCTGGAGCTGGTCCTCTATTCTAAAGGCTTTTTTTTAAGGCAATTGCCTGGTAGGGGCAGTAGGGTGATCAAAGTTTCTTCCTGAGTCTCTGAGGTCTAGATTGTTTTCAGCTGAAAAGAATCTCCATGGCACTGTGGCCTCTCTTGGGGTGGCCCGCCATGGGCTCCTAAGGTACTAAGTACTTAATTGGAATCTTCCTTGCCTTTTCAGCTTCTGCATTAATATGCATATGCTTTGCAATTAATTAGTAGAAATCAGTTAACCAGTATATATGCCACTGTCTGAATAAACGAGACCCTGTTTTTATATAAAAGCCTGGGGACGAGACTTGTCAGCTTCTCTCTCTCTCTCTCTCTCTCTCTCTCTCTCTTTTTATTATTTTTAAAATTTTTTTAACATTTCTTTATTTTTGAGGGTGAGGCAGAGAGAGGGGGAGACACAGAATCCGAAGCAGGCTCCAGGCGCCGAGCCGTCAGCACAGAGCCGGACGCGGGGCTCGAACTCACAAATCGCAAGATCGTGACCCGGGCGCAAGTCGGACCCTTAACGGACTGCGCCACCCAGGCGCCGCCCTCTCTGTCTTTTGTTTGTTTATTTGTTTCTTTTGAGAGAGAGAGAGAGAGAGAGCTCCAGCAAGCATGAGCAGGGGGAGGCGCAGAGAGCAAGGGAGAGAGAGAGAATCCCAAGCGGGCTCTGCCGTATTAGCATGGAACCCTATACGGGGCTCCATCCCAAGAACGGTGAGATCATGACCTGGGCCGAAACCAAGAGTCTGATCCTTAATTGAGCCACTCAGGCGCCCCCGCCCCCAGCATATCTTTTTGTCTCCAATCCTTCTGTCCCCAGTAACTTGAGTTTTCTCCACCTGTATCACGCTAGAAAGGCTTCACCCTGAAGCAAATCTGTGGGCTTGCGTAAGACTCAGGGCCACCCTAATACTTGCCCCAAAACTTCATATCGTTCAAATGCTTGCGCTATCCTAATTATTTCCCTAGGATATCTCATTGCGAGGAAACATTTGCTGCCCAGGAGGTTTGAAATGCTTGTTGTCCTCCCGGTCGGAGAGTTTCTTTTACCAAACGGAGGGTGTGAGCCTGGGCTGGTAAGAGCCTGCGCATCTTAGCCCTAATAAGCTTCATTCTGAGAATTCGAATATTTCGCGTGTAATACGTCGTTGTGTGGCAGGCTTTCGATCTGGATTGAAAGGAGAGTGTCACTAATGGGATCCATTTTTAAGGCATTTAGGCATCGATGACGAGGGCATTAAAGCAGCCTGTCCCCTGGGGAGTGCATTAAGGCATTTAGGCCACAGGGTCAATTAGTAAATGACTCCTGAGATGCACTTACTCACTAACCAGGGCCTCACAGAATTACTGAACCTCTCAAAGCCCCTGAGAGTAATTTATATACTGCAAGGATTTGACTGAATAAGTACAATCCGCCGCGTTTTAATGGGCTTTGACGAGCCCGAGACTCCCTTGGAGAAGCGCATTTGTACTTCGTAGAGGTGGGATTGAGGGCTTCACGGCTGCCATCGCGTCTTTTGAAATAGAACAAACCTCGTGTGACTTTGACCTTTTCAGGGAGTGATTTGTTTTGCAGGCTGAGGCTAGTTTCCTCCTCTAAATGGCTCTATGACAATCGAGGAAGAGGCAGGCTGGGCCATCAGGCAAGATGCAAAGTGTTGCAAATGGCAAATGTTCAGACCGAGAAATTAGGAGACGCTTCCCAGACTAAGATGGGCCAAATGGAATTTGACAAAACACACAACATGGCCCCGGTCGTGCCAGAACCCTTTTACGCCACTCTTCTCCGTACACGCGACACAAATGGGAGTCAGTCGTGATGGTGGTTGGCCTGTGCTTTACATTAGAAAATATCTTCTAGGGGCGACCGCGTGGCTCAGTCGGTTAAGTGTCCGACCCGTGATTTCAGCTCAGGTCATGATCCCACAGTTCGTGGGTTCGAGCCCCGGGGCAGCCTCTGCGCCCACCGTGCAGAACCTGCTGGGGATTCTCTGTCTCCCTCTCTCTGCCCCTCCCCGACGCTCGCTCGCGCTCTCTCTCTCTCTCAAAAATAAACATTAAAAAAAGAGAAAAAACAAAAAGGGGCGCCTGGGGGGCTCAGTCGGTTAAGCGGCTGCCTTCGGCTCAGGGCACGATCTCACCATTCGTGAGTTCGAGCCCCGCGTCGGGCTCTGTGCTGACAGCTCAGAGCCTGGCCCCTGCTTCGGCTTCTGTGTCTCCCTCTCTCTCTGCCCCTCCCCTCCCCTTCTCTCTCTCTCTCTCCTTCAAAAATAATAAATAAACGTTAAAAACATTACAAAAACAAAGAAAATATCTTTTAGACCTATCTATATCATTCATCCTACGTTTATTCCACCTAGTAGCCTCCCGAGCATCATGTATTTCTAAAGTGATATTTTACCCCATTAAGCCTTGTATTCCAAGAAAAGGTGTCTCGGTGACATTTACGAGGATGATGTTATGATGATATTTAATGTCTAGAGGCAGGATTCACAATGAAATAATTTGGATACCGTGTGTAATGAGTACATGTGAACGAACACTAAGGGAAGGAAAGCGTTATGAACAGACATTTTAGGCTCTCACAAAGATTGCAGTATTTCCGTCATTAATATGAGGGGTACAAAGTCAGCTTCATCAAAGTTAATAAATTCGCCCTACAGTGGTGCTTCTCAAAGTCTGGTCCATGGACCACCTTCAGCATCATTTAGAGTGCTTATTTGAAATGTATATGTTTGAGAACTGCTTCTAACTTAGAATTTCTGAGCACACAGGTCAGAGCCTTCATTGTTTAAAAAAATTTTTTTCTTATGTTTTATATTTGAGAGAGAGGCACAGAGCGAGTAGGGGAGGGGCAGAGAGACAGAGACAGAATCCGAAGCAGGCTCCAGGCTCTGAGCTGTCAGCACGGAGCCCGACGTGGGGCTCGAACTCACCGTGAGATCGTGACCTGAGCCGAAGTCAGACGCTTAACCGACTGAGCCACCCAGGTGCCCCAAGCCTTCATTTTTTTAACTAGCTCTTTGGTGATTCTTTTGCACACGAATGTTTGAGAGCCCCTGTTCCCTGGAACAGGATATGTGGGTAGGAAATCATGTCAAAGCTTCGGGCTCAGAACCGTTAGGCAAACGCACTTATTCAAGGACTGTAGACTTGTCAAACCACCACTAAAGTTACCACAACTGGACGCTCGATTGGTCACAACAAGGAATGCCAACCACCTGTGTATAGCAACCATATTTAGGAAATGATTTTCCAGCTATGAGACTGGGAGGAAAAGTAAGAGTCAGGAGAGGGAGAGGTGTAGGGAGTAGAAGAGAGGTGACAATATTCCCCTGGGAGTGATTTTACAGTCAGGGACAGAGACCTATCTAGGTGAGCATGTAGCTTTGGTTTAACCCATTGGTTTAATCCATCAGAGGATAGTAGTGGTGAAGACGAGAGGACTTCCAAGCAGAGAGGAAACAAGGGTGTTTGAGAGAAGTGGGGGCCATGTATGCCGCTAAGGTTGGGCCAAGGTTTCTTTGAAGTCCATGTGCATTGATCACATCGGTCTCTCTAAAAAATGTAGTCCTTATATTCCCTTCATTATCACCTGCAGAGACTTGTCAGGGATGCCGCTTTCTGAGCCTCAACCCAGAAGGCCAATTCAGTCCGACCTCCTGGGATTGGGAGTTCAGGGATCTGCATTGGTATCTATCTCCGGGGCGCCTACTTGGCTCGGTCGGTAGAGCTTGCAACTTTTGATCTTGGTGTCGTGAGTTCGAGCCCCACGTTGGGGGTGGGGCCTACTAAAAAAGTTTATCATAGTTCAAGAGTTCAGAATTGTGTCACAGGTGTCACTAGGTTGAAATCAAGTTATCAGTAGGGCTCTGTTCAGTTTAGAGGCTCTAGGTGAGAATTTGTTTTTTGTTTGTGTTTTTGGGGTTGTTTTTTGTTTTTTGTTTTTGTTTTGTTTTTTGTTTTTTTGTTTTTTTGTTTTGTTTTTGCTTTTTTCTGCCTTGAGAGGCCAGCCACTTTCTCATGCTGTGATCACTTTGGCCCTTTCTTCTTTAGCTACATTTCCCTCTGACTCTGGCCTCTCCTTCCGCCTCCCTCATCTACTTAAACTTTCTTTCTTTTTTAAGTAGCCTCCATGCCCAGCGTGGAGCCCAATGCGGGGCTTGAGCTCAGGATCCTGCGATGAAGAGCTGAGATCAAGAGCTGGATGTTTAACCAATGGAGCCACCCAGGTGCCCCCTCCCTCATCTACTTGTAAGGACTTTTTATGATAACAGAAGGTCCACCAGAATAATCCCGGATAATAATCTTCTTTTAAAGTCCTCTGGTTAGCAGCTTTCATGCCACATGCAAACTAAATTCCTCTCTTGCCCTGTGATGTGACACCCTCCTAGCTTCTAGAAATTCGGAGATGGACATTTTTGTTGAAGTAGTTATTTTGCCTACCACAGGCAAACAGAATGTATTCCTTCACAGAGCCCCTCACACATGCCAATCGCCGTGCTAAATGCTGGGGTTAAAAAGACGAAGGCAGTCTTTGCCAATAATGGCTTCGTACTCTAGTGGGGAAGAGAAATGTGTCATTAGGTAGTGCGGTAAGTACTGTGCGAAAGGCATACAGAAGGTACAGTGGCAACTTCAAAGGGAAAATTGTTCGTTTTTCTTAGGGATGTGGGAGATTTCACAGTGACTATTAGCTATTTGTTTTAATGTTTGTTTATTTTTGAGAGAGACAGAGTGTGAGAAGGGTAGGGGCAGAGAGAGACGGAGACACAGAATCTGAAACAGGCTCCATGTTCTGAGCTGTCAGCACAGAGCCCGATGTGGGGCTCGAACTCACAAACCACGAGATCATGACCTGAGCCCAATTCGGACGCTCAACCGACTGAGCCACCCAGGGGCCCCAGTGAATATTAACTTTGAAATGGGGTTTCCAAAGAGGATTAGAATTTTCACAGCGAATAGGAAAGGCAGAGCATCACAGTCCAAGAGAAAAACACGTGTAAAGTCCTGACGCTATGAATGATCGTGGGTTGCCCACCAGCAGCCAAGTAGCTATGTAACCAAACTGATGTGAGGTCACTCCTTGGTGAGCCACAGAAACTACACCAGGTGAGTTTTCACACAAGGGAAACTTTATTTGCAGCAAATAAGGAGATCATAGCGAATCACTTCCAACACTGTGACTGGAAGAGCAAAGGGGGAATTCGTTGCTTTTATTTAGGGTTAAGATGAATCTTTAGAAAGGGGAGCCTTGTCGTCAGACGTAGGGGGTGGGCATAAGGTTGCGGTGACTCATTCCGCTAAGCATCCGATTCTTGGTCGGACTCGGGTCATGATCTCACAGCTCATGGGATCAAGCCCTGCGTCGGGCTCTGTGCTGACAATGCAGAGCCAGCTTGGGTCTGGGTCGGTCTCTCTTTCTTTCTCTCTCTCATGGTGAATAAATAAACTGAGAGAAAAAAGCAAGAAAAAAGAAGTTTCTTAAAAAAAAATAGTCAAAGGCTGTGCTTGTGCCTTAGGAAACATGTCTTTACTTCCGTTGTATGTTATGTAAATGAGCCTTGTGCGCTCCTCCTTGGGTGCAGTATTATGTATGGATGTATGGATGTATTTATTGAAAGTAAACTCTACACCCAATGTGAGGCTTGAACTCAGGACCCCGAGAACAAAAGTCACATGCTCTACTAACTGAGCCCACCCGGTGCCCCTTTGGGCAGAGACTCTACTGTTATGATGACGTCAAGGTAACTGTTGGTCGCTCCATGAAGCCACTCCATCATCCATCTTCACGGACATGAGTCAGAGGTGAAGCTCAAACTGGTCTGGGTGGTCTGGGCCATTGGAGCTCTTAGTCTGGGCAGTTATTGCTTGAGGGGTATCTTCGGTTTCCCTTACCTGTCAGGTGTTTTGCCTGAGTTAAAAGATAAGCTGGAAAGAAGTACAGGGCTGCAGAAATGCGTTAGATTCGCCAGTGGTTGGACTTTCCCTCGATCACTTTAAAGTATTCATTCATTCATTCATTTAGAGTGAGCGAGCGAGCGTTCAGGGGAGAGGCAGAGAGGGAGGGAGAGAGAATCCCACGCAGGCTCTGCACCAACAGCACAAAACCCGATGCAGGGCTGGATCCCATGAGCCGTGAGATCATGACCTGGGCCGAAATGAAGAGTCGGACACTTAACCCACTGAGCCCCCCAGGTGTCCTCTTAGAGTATTCTAATTCTGGACTCCTTAATTCAGCTGCTACGTGGTCAACTTTAGTAGGAGAGTTCAATTAAGTACCATCAAAATGATGAGACGTTAGCAGTGTAGGAGGTATGGAAACATGGAAACGTTGGGAGAGAGAAAGTCTCAGCCAAGGATATACGAAGGCTTACATAACGATTCTCTCTCACAGTGCCCTCCTACCCTTGGAATTGGGTACGTGAGTGGGGACGCTTAGAAATTCTCCCTTCATGTATTTCCTCCAGTCCCGGCCATCGTGTCTAGGATTTTGTCATCAATACTCATCCGTTTCATTTTTATTTTTCGACTTGACTTTTGCCAATTCCCCAGGATAGCGCCGATTCTTAAGATGGTATCTCATACGCTGATAATCAGGGATTGGTTTGCCAGGTCCCCCGCAACTTAGCGAAGCGCTAGTCTTTTTTTTTTTTTCTTTTAATTTTAATTCCCGTAAACTTAATATAAAGTGTTATGTTGGTTCCAGGTGTACAATAGAGCGATTCAACACTTCTCCGCAAGACTCCGTACTCACCATGATACTCTTAATCCCTTTTACCTGTTTCACTCATGCCCCCGGTCCCCCCTCACTCCCCTCTGGTAACCATCAGTTCTCTATTGTGAAGAGTCTGTTTTCTTGGTTTGCCTCCCATTTTCCCTTTGTTTGGTTGGTTTCTTAAATTCCCCATATGAGTGAAATCATATGGTATTTGTCTTTTCCTGACTGACTTGTTTCGCTTGGCGTTATACCCTCTAGATCTGGTCATGTTGTTGGAAATGGCAATATATATTTTTTTTTACGGCTGAGTAATATTTCATTGCATACATATGCCACCATTGCTTTATCCATTCATCTGTCAGCGGCTACTTGGGCAGCTTCCATAACTCAGCTATTGTAAATAATGCTGCAATAAACATAGGGGTCGGAGTAGTAGTTTTGTAGGCTTTGGGTAAGTATCCGGTAATATAATTAATGGATCATATAGTAATTCTACTTCTAACCTTCTGAGGAACCTCCGCGCTGTTTTTCACAGTGGCTACACCAGTCTGCATTCCAGCCAACGGTGCACCGGGGTTCCTTTCTTTCCACATCGTTGCCACCATCTCTTTTCTCGTGCTTTTGACTTTAGCCATTCTGACGGGTGTCGGGTGACCTCTCATTGTGGTTTCGCATTGCATTTCCCCAATGATGGGTGATGTTGAGCATCTCTTCATGTGTCTGTGGGCCATCCATATATCTTCGTTGGAGAACTGTTCCTGTCTTCTGCCCATTTTTTAACTGGATTATTTGTTTTCTGGGTGTTGAGTTTTACAAGTTCTTTTTTTTTTTTTAATTTTTTTAACGTTTATTTATTTTTGAGACAGAGACAGAGCATGAATGGGGGAGGGTCAGAGAGAGAGGGAGACACAGAATCCGAAACAGGCTCCAGGCTCTGAGCGGTCAGCACAGAGCCCGACGCGGGGCTCAAACTCACGGACCGCGAGATCATGACCTGAGCTGAAGTCGGACACTTAACCGACTGAGCCACCCAGGCGCCCCTACAAGTTCTTTATATATTTTGAATACGAATCCTTTACGGGAGATGCCATTTGCAAATATCTTCCATTCAGTAGGTTGTCTTTCAGTGTTGTTGACGGTTTCCTTTGCTGTGCAAGAGCTTTTTATTCTGATGTCCCAACAGTTTATTTTTTGCTTTTATTTCTCTTGCCTCGGGAGATATATCTAGAAAGATGTTGCTGTAGCCAGCATCAGAGAAATTACTGCCTGTGCTCTCTCCTAGGACTTCTATGGTTTCGGTTCTCACATTTCGGTGTCTAATCCATTTTGAACTTGTTTTTGTGGCGTAAGAAAGCGGTCCGGTGTCATTCTTTTGCCTGTGGCTGTCCACTTTGGCCAACACCATTTGTTGAAGAGACTTGGCGTCTCTCCATTGCATATTCTTAGCTAGGAACTAGTCTTAATGGTGAGGCAGGTTAGCACAAGTCTGCCAACTTGGACAAGCCCCTTCTCTGTACCTATAAAATGAGAGGAAATAACACCAGTGGTGCCTTGTTGTGAAGATTTAATATGTTCACATGTATAAAGCTCTTGGAACCAACTTATTTTGTAGACCCCTCATTCTGGCTTTCCAGCTATACCAGCCTCTTCCAGATTCGGGACATCAGTTTTCTGCTTTGTTCTGCTGAAATTGAAACCCGTACTTCTTCTGATTACAATAGCTGGTAACCACACCCTCCTTGGAAATCACAGGTAGCTCTAAATTGCCCAGTTGCCTCTGATGGAGAGTTTTTCTATTTCTATTCCCATTGTCTGAGGCAAGTCTCTTGGGTTCGTGAGCTAGAAAACGAATCTTAAATCAGCGTCGACTCCACAATCCCCCTGTTACTAGGTCAGAGTTCTGAGAGAGAAATGTCCCTGGCTGCTGATCATCCAGTGGGATGACTATTGTTGAGTTTGGACTAAGTCTGTTGAGTCTAAGTCTGTAGGTAGATCGTGGTGCCGTTTATATAGACAAGGTGTGTGGCCTGAAAAGGCAACCCCAAAGGTGTAGACGACTAACACTTTTGCCCATATCTAGACCATGCACTCCTCTATAGGTCATATTTCTCATCTCATGTGAGGCCACTGGTCTACCTCCTCAAGGACAGCCTTCTTCTATTTGGGTTTTATGATGCCCAAAGCTGTAAAGCCTTGTTACTTCCATGTAAATGTTCCTTTCGATCCTGGAACTTCCCTAACTCTACCTCATGTCTTTAGGTTTATTAATTATTTAAAAACTAAGTAACCTCATGAATGAATCCACAGGTCAACAACCCACAAGGAATATGATCCTCACCTAATGCCCCCCCCCCAACCCCACAGCCTGAGTTGCTGGGGTTTATAAGGGCATGTTTAGAAAGCGGAGAAAATTTTCATCTCACCATTCTTGCTGCTTGAGAGCGCCATCTTGGGTCAAGAGAAAATAGCAGTGGACAGACCCTTCCATGCTCCCTTCCTGCTTAGCAAGAAGGAGCTAGGGGGCGCCTGGCTGGCTCAGTGGGTGGAGCATGTGACTCTTGCTCTGGGGGTTGTGAGTTTGAGCCCCGCGTTGGGTGTAGAGATTACTTAAAAATAGAGTCTTTAAAATGAAAGAATGAAAGAAAGAAGTAGCTCGTGACGCCATTTCAGAATATAGATCTTTGGAATAAAACACATATTAGGTTACCAATTTATGAAACAGTGGGTGGCATACTAGAAAACTCCTTAGAAAGTATGTCAAGACACCTGGGTTATAATCCCAGATTGGACCACACCACGCGTATGACTTTTGGCTTGTATGCTGAGAGCCTGGTGCCTTCCATAAGGCTACAGTGATGTTTCGTTATTTCTCAAGACCAGCTGGGTTGCTATGGAAACTTCCAAGTTGCCTATGCAACATAAATATTTGCAAAAATTACAGTCCTCAGCCAGCATTTGCTAAAACACTGGAGAAACTGCTTGCAGCTGAGCAGTACTAGGAATCCCAGGAACAGTGCTGTAACACGGAAGTTTGCGTAGCGTTGGTTGGGCTAAAGGCATGCCAGAAGCTGACTTGGGGGTTGGTTTCACTCTCCCTTTGCTTGAATGTGCCTGTTGGCACTCTATCCATCTTGGAGAATGACATCTGGCAATTTGACCCCCGCCCCGCCCCGCCCCGCCCCCTTTTTTCCTGTTTATTCTGCAATTGCCAAGAGAGCTATGGAGGAAGAGAGAATTCAAAATTGGATCCTCGCATTGATGGATGAAGAGCCTGGAGTGGTGGTTACCCGTCCAAGACATCGGTTTTCCTGCTTCTTTGCCCAGGTCTTTGGTGAGGGCGTTCTAAATTCCAGCGGCCAGGGTGACTGTTTTGGCTGACCTCCGTCTAGGGCCCTAGGGTGAACCTGAGTTACTCTTCACAGGAAACCGAAGCCTGTGAGCCTCATGGTTAACCACCAACCTGTTTAGCAGGAGGTAGCAGAGTTAGTGTTTTACTGTCATATGTGCCCCTACCAGCCTTGTTCAGCTTGTTACATTTGTTGATCTTTCTGTTGGACTCTGAATGTCGTTGAAAGCCATTCCACCTGGGGAATAAAGGGGTAGATGTAAGTAGGACCAAATGTACTTGGTTTGTGTTTAGCTTCACTATACAAGCTTCTAATCGCAGTTGACGCTCCTATAGATTTCTGCCTGGTCCATCATTTTTCTAACGTATATGCAAGGGAAAGCTTGAACTGGAAAGAAACCAAAAGTTTGAATTCCAAAGAAACCGGTTATTTTCTTTTGCCCTTCACCTCTCCTTTAACAGCAATACTAAAAGTTCTGTGTATCCAGTATTTTTTTAAGTTTATTTATTCATTTTGAGGCGGGGGAGGAGCAGAGAGAGCAGGAGAGAGCGGATCCCAAGCAGGCTTCACGCCCTCAGCTGTCAGCCCAGCACAGGGCTCAAACCCACAAACCGTGAGATCCTGATCTGAGCCGAAATCAAGAGTCAGCTGCTTAACCGACTAAGCCATTCAGATGCCCCTGTATCAAGGATTTTTTTCTTTTCTTTTTTTTTTTTTTGGCAGTCACTGTGTAAGTACATAGCCTGTACTATCCCTTTAAATCCCCCAAATAACACTCTAAGGTCGGGGTGGGGGGTATTGTCTTTCATTGCATTTTATAAACGAGGGTACTGAGACTTGGGGAAATCAAGTCAACTTTTTGGGATGGGACGACTAAGTTGTGGAACTATCAGTGCCAATCTAGATCTGTCTTACTCCAGTACGCTTATTATTAATGACTATACTAGTTCCCATTACGTTATGTCGCCTGAATATTTAGAGCTTATAGTAACAGCATGTGAAAGTATAGCAAAGAAACATAGTATCGGCAGTATGTGGACAGGATGGGCAAGATGGTGGTCAGTACCAGGGCGATCGTGGGAAATTTGGAGGCATCATTAAAACATGTAGTAAGATTTTTTTAAAAAACATTTTGAGGTGCCACGTTTTGTTATCTTTTAATAATGCGGGGTTATCCCTGATAATCTGTACAAATTTACTTACTGGGGCCTTTCATAGTCTTTTATTCGGATAGGGCAGAATCAGGAGAAAGTCAACTTTGTGTCACAGGAGGAAGGAGGGTCTGGTATGTTCTTTTTTTTTTTTTTTTTTTTTTAAGTTTTTAATGTTTATTTTTGAGAGAGAGACAGCGTGAGTGGGGGAGGGGCAGAGAGAGAGGGAGACGGAGAATCTGAAGCAGGCTCCAGGCTCTAAGCTGTCAGCACAGAATCCAATGTGGGGCTTGAACTCACGGACAGTGAGATCGTGACCCGAGACAAAGTTGGACGCCCAATCCACTGAGCCACCCAGGTGCCCCTGGGTCTGGTATGTTCTGACTCTGAAGCTTGAAGCTCGGTCTTTATTAGCATCGCTGTTTCTTTTTGTTTTCTGTTTTTTGTGTTTTCTGTAAACAGCTTTCTTGAGGTGTAGTTTACATACCAAAGGTTCATGCATCTTAAATTTACAATTGATTTTTTTTTTTTTTTTTTTTTTTTTTTTTAGTAAACTTAGTGGGTTGTACAACAATTCCTGCAATCCAATTTTAGGTTTTCATCTCTGCCTCCAAAAGAAACCCTGTATCCATTAGCAGGAATTCCCAATTCTCCCATCTTGCCAACTAGTGATCCACTTTTCGTCTCTGGGTTTGTCCATTCTGGACTTTTCATATCAACGGGATCCTATCACAAGTGGTCTTCTGTGACTGGCTTCTCTGGCTTAGCATAAGGCTTTCGACGTTCACCCACGTGGTAGCCTGAATCAGTACCTCCTTCCATAGAGTATCTTCGTAGCATTGAAAGACAACAGCGCAAATGACTGATGAGACCCTTTGCCCCGGCTCAAAACGGAAAACGTTTTCAAGGACTAAAAGTGATTGTGGCAAAGGACACTAAAGACAGGATTGGGGACAAGGAAGAAAGGAAAGGGTTCGAAGAAAATAAATCAACCTTTGCTTGTGAAACAGGAGCTGATGAACTCAGTAAAGAGAACAATTGAAATATCTTTAAGAGGCTGCAGGAACTCAAAGGCCCAGACAAAAGTATATATGCATTGCAGAATATAATAAACTACTTCTTTTTTTTTTTTTTTAATTTTTTTTTCAACGTTTATTTATTTATTTGGGACAGAGAGAGACAGAGCATGAACGGGGGAGGGGCAGAGAAAGAGGGAGACACAGAATCGGAAACAGGCTCCAGGCTCTGAGCCATCAGCCGAGAGCCCGACGCGGGGCTCGAACTCACGGACCGCGAGATCGTGACCTGACTGAAGTCGGACGCTTAACCGACTGCGCCACCCAGGCGCCCCTAAACTACTTCTTAAAAGGAATGCAGGGTTGCCAAGGAGACACCACACCGGCTCACGTGGGGTGGGGCTGGGGGGGAGACGGGTGAAGGTGATCAAAGGGTATAAACTTCCAGGGATAAAATAAATAAGTTCCTGGGAATGGGATGCACAGAATGGTGACTGTAGTTCATGCCGTGTTGTATATTTCAACGTGGTTAAGAGAGTAGATCTTAAAAGTTCTCAGTACGAGAAAAAAATGGTAACTCTGTGGAGTGTTGGGTGCTAACTGGACTTGTGATCTTTGTGAGATGTATAGAAATATTGAATTGGGTGCCCCCGGGTGGCTCAGCCGATTGAGCGGCTTGATTTTGGCTTCAGGTCATGATCCCAGAGTCACGAGATCGAGCCCCGCGTTGGGCTCTGCACTGATCATGAAACCTGCTTCAGATTCTCTCTCTCTCCCTCTCCCCCACTCCTGCTCTCTCTCAAATAAACAAAATAAAATCCTTTAGAAAAAGGAAATATTGAATCATGCTGTACCACAGAAACTAGCATCATGTTATATTTAAATTATATCCTAATAAATAGCAGACATACTGTAGATAAACAAGAGACGCCGGAGGAATACTGGCTTCTAGAACAAAGTAGGTTAGATCAAAGCGAGGGCTGAACTATGTATACGAAGGGAAAATATGGAATATTTGAGAGTGTTGCGCTAATAAGAGATGAATCATAAACGTCTCTGGAAATGTTATTGCTTTATTTGGTGGTGGGAAAAGATGATAAATATGTATAATATGTAAATAACTTTGCTAATTAAAAACCTACCAGGACCAAACAAGATAATGGCTTTGAAAGCAGTTTGAAAAGGAGAAAGCGCGATGCAAATGTAGTTGCTGTTGTCATTAAGTGTTCTGCTTTGGACTTCACATTATTCTCTCCGCAGCACCAACTTTTCAAGGACGCTGCCTTCTGGTCTGGCCTTCCTTCCTTGGCAAAAATGCATTGTGTTTTGTGGCCTGTGGAACTGGGATCATTTTCCTCTGGTCACTGGCTTCCCTGTTGTGATTTCAGTTGCGTGTCCCATTTGTCTCGGCCTTCCCGGTTGACTTGATTCCTGTCTGGATGTAGTAAGATGAGGCTCAGTCTGGGCTCTGATTTGTCCTCCGTATAAAGGTCGGTGCCACGTAGTGTGGAATGGAATGCGGGATGGGTCACGACCGTCATGGCATTTCATGCCCTGTCTGCCTAACTCTGCCATCCATCTCTCCTCTCCTTGTCTTTATTGGTGGCGTCGTCATTACCGCACTCATCCAGGCTTGGAAGTTTTTCCTCCCCATCCCTTGAAATACTTCTGGAGCAGCTACAGAGTGCAAAGACCAGCTGTGCTAAAGATTGGAAGGATACGGTTCTTGCCACCATGGCGGTCACAGTCCCATGTGCAAGAAGGACGCCTACATACGTAATAATGATAGAAAGGTTGCCACCTGTTATAATGAAGTTGTAAGACAGCGTCAAACAGAATTTTGGCACTGAAAATAAGAAGGGAACTTCCCCCCTTGTTTAAGGTGCAAATTTCATAGAGGAAGAGTCCCCCTCTTGAGGGTACAATTCAATTCCTGCATAAATCCTCCTTGATCCTTCATAACCAAACCTTCCCCCAGACCACTAGCCCGGCAACCATTCCTCTGTTAGCTGTCTGTGGTTTCGCCTTTTCCAGAATGTCATAAGAAAGGAACCACGCATTACAAAGCATTTGTACATTGGCTTCTTTTATATACTGTGATGTGTTTGAGATTCATGCATGTTGTTGACTATATCAGTTCATTTCTTTTTATTGCCATGTAATATTCCATGTTATGGACTTATCACAGTGCATATATCTATCCACTAGTTCAAGACATTTGGGTTGTTTCCACTTCAACGTAGAGAGGTTTTTGTGAGAACACAATTTTTGAAAAAAAATATTTATTTTGAGAGAGAAGGAGAGAGAGAGAGAGAGAGAGAGAGAGAGAGAGAGAGAGAGAATAATCCCAAGCAAACTCCACACTGTCAGTGCAGAGCCCGTCGCGGGGCTCTGTTCCACGAACTGTGAGATCGTGACCTGAGCCAAAATCAAGAGTCGGATGCTCAACTGACTGAGCCACCCAGGTGCCCCAAGAACAGAATTTTTTTTTTTAATTTTTTTAACGTTTATTTATTTTTGAGATAGAGAGAGACAGCGCATGAACGAGGGAGGGTCAGAGAGAGAGGGAGACACAGAATCTGAAACAGGCTCCAGGCTCCGAGCAGTCAGCACAGAGCACGATGCAGGGCTCGAACTCACGGACCGTGAGATCGTGACCTGAGCCGAAGTCGGACGCTTAACCAACTGAGCCACCCAGGTGCCCCAAGAACAGAATTTTTAATTCCACTTTGGTAAATATCTAGGTATGGGATCGCTGGGGTGTATGGTAAGCTTTATGTTTCAGTTTATAAGGAACTACCGAAGTGTTTTCCAAAGTGGCTGTACTTAACCTTAGGGTACGAATGTTCTGGTTGTTTTGCATCCCTGCTGATACTTGGTAATATCAGTTCTTGTTTATTTTTCCTTTACAGTATTCTCAATAGTATGTGGTGGTATCTAAATGTGAATTTAGATGTGAATTTCCCCATGGTTAAATAGGAAGATCGTTCCATATCCTTATTTCCCCTCTGTATATTTGGCATGACATTTCTATTAAAATATTTTGCCCACTTTTTTTTTTTTGCGAGAGAGGGCGCAAGTGAGCGAGGCACAGAGAGGGGGAGAGAGAATCCCATGAGGGACAGAGAGAGAGAAGGGGAGGTCACCTGAAGCGGGGCTTGTGTTTTAACCTGAAGTGGGGCTCGCGCTCACCTGATGTGGGACTTGAACTCACAACCCGTGAGATCATGACCTGGGCCGAAGTCAGATGCTTAAGGACTGAGCCATCCAGGTGCCTTTGACCATTTTTTTTATTTTTAGAGTTTATTTTATTTTTTTTTATTTTGAGAGAGAGAAAGAGAGAGTAAGCAGTGGAGGGGCAGAGAGAGAGGGAGACAGAATCCCAAGAAGGCTCCACATTTGTTATCATTGAAGAGTTTTTCTTCTTATATATTTTTCATTGCGATATACTTCATATCCCATGAAATGCACGCTTTGAAAGTAAACAAATTGCTGGGGTTTTTTAGTATTTTCATAATTTTATTTATTTATTTTTTCAACGTTTATTTATTTTTGGGACAGAGACAGAGCATGAACGGGGGAGGGGCAGAGAGAGAGGGAGACACAGAATCGGAAACAGGCTCCAGGCTCCGAGCCATCAGCCCAGAGCCCGACGCGGGGCTCGAACTTGCGGACCGCGAGATCGTAACCTGGCTGAAGTCGGACGCTTAACCGACTGCGCCACCCAGGCGCCCCTATTTTCATAATTTTAGGCAACCATCACCACCAACTACTTTTGTTCCCCCAAAAGGAAACCCCATAGTCCTTAATAGTCACGCCATTTCCCGTTGTCCCAGCCCCTGGAAACTACTAGTCAACTTTCTATCTATATGGATTTGCATACTCTGGATATTTTCCATAAATCGAACTGTATAATGTATTGCCTTTTGTGTCTGGCTTTTTTCACTCCGCATATATTTACTCAAGGATTATCCATTTTGTAGCACGTGCCTCACTTCTTTTCTTGCCGAATAATATTCCACTGTATGGATATAGCACGTTTATATTGATCCTTTCATCAGTTGATGGGCATTTGGGTTGTTTCCATCTCTTGGTTTTTATGAATAATGCTGCTATCAAATTTTATGCAAAGCTTAGTGATTACATAGGTTTTCGGTTATTTTAGAACTGGAACTGGTGGTGCATATATGCTGGATACGACTTATTTATGATTCTCATGTTTTTTCCGAGTCTTAGGGCTTCTCTTTTTGTTATCTTAATAGTGGTTTTTGGAGTTCTTAATTTGACATTAAAAAATGTTTTTAATGTTTTATTGATTTCTGAGAGAGAGGGGGGGAGGGAGGGAAGGAGGGAGGGAGGGAGACAAAGCAGCCTCCAGGCTCCGAGCTGTCAGCACAGAGCCCGACGCGGGGCTCGCACTCACGAACCGTGAGATCGTGAACTGAGCCGAAGCCGGACGCTTCACCAACTGAACCCCCAGGTGCCCCAACATTTTTTTCATGGATCACATTTTGTCTTGTTATGTAAGAAGTCTATGCCTAATCCAAGGTTACAAAGATTTTGTTCTATGTTTCCATCTAGGTTTTTTTTTTATAGTTTTAGGTTCTAAATTTAGGTCTGTGATCCATTTTTTGTTAATTTTCGCATACACTAGATGGGTCAGGTTCATTTTTTTGCCTATGGATATCCAATTATACATGCACCATTGCCTTTATTCTTTGCCATAATCAGATGGCCATATTTATGTGGGTCTATTTCTGGACTCTGTTTTGTTTCAACAATCTATAGGTCTATCCTTTTGCTAATAACATATGTTGTGATTACTGTGGCTATATAGTAAGCCTTAAAATCAAGTAGTCTCATTCCATATTTATTCTTTTTCAAAATTGTTTTGAGTATATTAGTTCCTTTCCCTTCCCGTATGAATGTTTTCATAGCAACTTGTCTGCTTGTACAAAAAAAAAATTCGTGCTAGGGTTTTGATTGTAATTGCATTGAACTTGTAGATCGGTTTGGAGACATTTGACCTTCAAACAGTATTGAGTTTTCCAATCTGTCAGTGTTCTATGTTTCTCCACGTATTTAGGTCGTCTTTGACATTTTCCAACAATGTTTTGCAGGCTTCTTTTTCCCCGCATACGTATCTTACACATATTTTCCTAGATTAATTTAGACCAGTATTTTATGTTTCTTGATGGTACTGTAAATGGCACATTTCATTTCAATTTCCATTCGTTCATTGCTAGTATAGAGAAGTAGAATTTATTTTTACACGCGAACCTTGTATCCTGAGATCGTGCTAAATTCACTTATTTGTTTTATTAGCTGTTTAGTGTTTTCCTTGAGGCTTTCTACATAGATAATCATGCCATCTGCAAATACGGTTTTATGTCTTACTTTTGATTGTGTGCTTTTTAGTTCTTGGTGGGTTTTTGTTGTTGTTGTTGTTGTTGTTGTTGTTGTTCTGTTTTTGTTTCTTTATTTATTTGGTCTTTTGCAATGGCTAGTGCCTCCAGAAAAAAAAAGGTTGAATAGGAGTGGTAAGAGTGAACCTCCTTGCTGTGTTCCTGCTCATTGCAGGAATTTAATCTCTTGCCATTAAATGTGAAAGCGACAGTTCTGTAGTTTCCTCAGGTTGAGGAAGTTCCCTGATAATTCAGCAATGGATGTTGGGCTTTGCCCAGTGCTTTTTTGGCATTTATTGAGGTCTAAAGTGTATATATGAGTCACCAAGTCTTCCTTCTTTCTTTTTTTTCTTTCTTTCTTTCCATCCATCCATCCATCCATCCATCCATCCACCCATGTATCTATCTATGTATCTATGTATCCAGGGGAAGGGCAGAGAGAGTGGGAGAGAGAATCCCAAGCAGGCTCTGCACTGTCAGCACAGAGCCCCACACGGGGCTCCATCTCATGAACCATGAGATCATGACCTGAGCCGAAACCAAGAGTTGGACGCCTAACCGACGGAGCCAGATTGTGATTGGTGGTTTGGGATAGGGTTTGACATGACTCCTTTTGAATATGCTCTGAGATGATGTTGATGTTGTTGGTCATGGACCACATTTTGCATAACATGGGCCCGGGGTACACCTCCATGGCTTGAAGGGGTACACCTCCATGGCTTGAAGGGGAGACAGTACTGAGGGGTGCTAAGAAAGTAAGATGTGCAAGGAGAAATGTAGAGGACAAATTTTCTTGTGAAGGGCAGCAAAGGAGAGAATCAAGAATGATAGAGTGGCCAAGAGTTTTAAACTCTTCAGGAGCAGGCTCGTTAAACATAAAATTAGTCTCGGTTGTATAGCAGAAGTTACACCTATTTTCTTGTACCGATTTGTGGTATTTGAAATATCACATCTTATTATAAAAACAAACATCCATACTGTCCAAGTCTGTTTGGGTTCCAAGTTTGGATTGTGATGGTTCCGATAAGGGAAAGAACATCACGTGCTCTGAATCTGTTCAGTTTTGGAGTTTTGAGCAGTGAGTGATAGTAAGAGTCAAATAACGATGGACATCTGCCCTAACTCAAAAAATGTATCCTAACGTGTTTGGTTCATGAGTTTGTATCACTAGAGTTCCAATAGTGGGAAACTTGTATTTTCTTATTTTTCTAATCCTTATTTTTTTTTTTTTTTTTTTTTTGAGAGAGACAGCGTGTGAGCAGGGGAGGAGCAGAGAGAGAGGGAGACACAGAATCCGAAGCAGGCTCCAGGCTCTGAGCCATCAGCACAGACCCAGACGCGGGGCTCGAACTCACCAAACTGTGAAATCGTGACCTGAGCCGAGGTCAGATGCCCAACCGACTGAGCCACCCAGGCGCCCCTCACTTATATTTTTTTATATGTATTTTTCCCTACCAGTTGCATAGTGCTTGAGAGTTAGGATCATGTATTTATTTGTGTTTGTGTTCTCAGCCCCTTGTATACCACTTACTACATCATAGGTGCTCATTAAATATTCATTAAATTGTTGAAAGGAGCTGATGGCGCCTGGGTGGCTCGGCTGGTTGAACGTCTGACTCTTGATTTTGGCTGAGGTCATGATCTCACAGTTCCTGGGATCAAGCCCCATGACCGGCTCTGTGTTGACACCCCAGAGCCTGCTTGGGATTCAATCTTCCTCTCTTGCACATGCTCTCACTCTCTCTCTGTCTCAAAATAAATAAAATAAATTTTAAAAGTGTTTGAGGGGCGCCTGGGTGGCGCAGTCGGTTAAGCGTCCGACTTCAGCCAGGTCGCGATCTCGCGGTCCGTGAGTTCGAGCCCCGCGTCGGGCTCTGGGCTGATGGCTCAGAGCCTGGAGCCTGTTTCCGATTCTGTGTCTCCCTCTCTCTCTGCCCCTCCCCCGTTCATGCTCTGTCTCTCTCTGTCCCAAAAATAAAAAAAACGTTGAAAAAAAAATTTAAAAATTTAAAAATGTTTGAAAGAAGCTGAAGGGAGCAAAACAAACATAGACTACTTTATCAAGGGGTTTACTTGCAGACAGAAGGGGAGTGATAGTTTGACAGATGAGAATTCTGGGCGGAAGGAAGTTTTTATTTTGTTTTCTTCTTTTTCATTATTTTCAAGCCATAGAGATTTGTAGTTAATTTTAGGCAGAGAAGAAAGACCCAATAATGAAGAAGTGACTGAAGATATAAGAGGAAACAAATAATTTAATAGAGCAGGGTTCTGTAGTAAAGACCACAAGTAGCTGGTGTATAATCACGAGGGGAGGAAGCCCATTACATTAACCCATTGTTCATTCAGTCGTGTAGAATCTTCATCCCCAAACCATTCAGCCATAGCCATCGACATAGCCCACCCCGATCTGGGACCTCCTTGCTTTTTACCCGAGTAACTGTTAATTCGTCTCCTTCTCTATAATCCTGTTTGTTCGGAATCTTTTTTGCACGTGGCTGATGGAACTCTCTCCCGGAATCTTTTCCAGAAACGATCCTCCTCCTAGAGAACCCATTATGAGGCTCAAGCCCTTGAGATGCATGAGGATGTTGAGGTCTTACTGGTTTCTTCCGCCTTAGATTTCTTTATAGGTTCCATTATCAAAGGTTACCAGGTGCCTCTTGATTCTCTTGGTATGTTGGCATTTGACACACGGGAATTTGTTCCTATAACTCAAATGATGACAATACTGTCTATTTTCTAATCAGGGGACAAGGATTTCTGCCAAGGAGACTTGTTCTAAAAAATGATTTCAAAGGAATGCCTTCTAGTGTGTAGCTCCATACACGTGTGCACAACCGCATGGATGTGTTTTTATGTCACAGGCATAATTTCTCTTTGCTGGAAGTTTATTCTCCTGTGTGGGCTAATTGATAGCTTACAGGGTATTTGTGTTTTCCAGTCTGCTGTTTTTGCTCTGAGCAAAAATTTACTCAGCTGATGAGAATATTTTGACAACTCTGCAGTGACCCAATTTTAAGATGTAAAATAGAATGCTGGAAATTTATATGGAAATAACGTAGCCAGCCTAATTCTCCCACAAGGAGTGACAAACATTAAGACCTTATACAGCAACTAATGTGTAAAATCGTAGGATGGAAACATGATTATAGTCTCCTTAACTCATTTGCAAATATTACAAATGTTGTTTACTGAAACCGAGTTCTAGCCAAAGTCACAAAGAACGATGGTTTCTGGCTTGAACAAACAGTTAAATTTAATTCTTAGGAATGTTGCAGTCAACGTTTTGTGACTTATTAGTACCTTTAACCCATGCTTTTTCAAAATTTCTTTCCCAGTGCCCCGAAATATGAATATGCCCAAACAATTATTTTTCAACCAAGTGTTTTGTTTTTCTTTGGGGTTCAGTCGTTTAATAACTGCCTCTGTGTAATTCAGTGTGATTCCTATCTCCTCATTCATTTCCTGGCTGTTTCATTTTTAATATTCTGGTCACATAGAGGAATGCACACTGAATTTTATGGATGACCAAAGAAAACCAATGACTAATTAATATATATATATTTCTAAATACTGGCCTAACATTTGCATAGGTGTTTTGTGAACTTTAATATTTAAAATCCTGAAACTCAACCAACGTAAGTACTGAGCTGTCATTATTCATTAAAGATGCCTTGATCATAGAAGCCCTAGAATATCATCCTGCACTGGCTGTAACAGAGAAAGCAAAGCAGCCTGGATTCCCGGGAAGTGTGGGATTTTAGCAGCTTTCCTCTGCAGATTGAGGCTAGCTTGACAAAATGGATTATATTGATCATTTTATGGGTCGATTGCCAAGAGATTGAATGGTTCATTTGATTTGGTCTTCCTAATGGCCAAAAGGACCCGATGGCTTGGTTGGAATGGTGACTGAACCAACAGAATGAACTGTGAAAACATTTGAATCAATGGTCATATGTGAACACTGTCCAACATCTCAGAGCGAGCCAACGGAGAAACTTTAAAGTCTGAATTTCAGATTCAACCGAAGCCCTCCGCCTTGATGGCTAGCTCAGAATTAGTATTGCAGTAGACAGTTGGCTCTTTACCCAATGTGGGGCTCAAACTCATGACCCCGAGATCAAGAGTTGCATGCTCTACCGACTGAGCCAGACCAGTCGCCCGTTTGTAGACAACTTTAATTGGGGTATTTTCAAAGTTTCCGTAATGCACATCACGATCTAAAGAATAGGATGTGGATGATGGACCATGATATGAGAATATGTAATGAATTTACAGCACAGACATCATGACCCATAAGCTGGTCACACAAGAGCAGTTTAAAAGGGAGTCTTGGCAAATTGATACCTGTGTTCCTTGCCCCCTTGTATTCTGAAGGGAGATGTGGTTTTTTGGGTTTTTTTTTTTTTGTCTGTTTGTTTTAACAAGTATTAGGAAACTATGAAAATGAACATTAAGAGCTAAGAAAAGAAATGGGCAGTTTTATGAAGCAAAGGTTTGTATACATCAAGCCTGAGATATCCACTTAGTTCTAACACGTTGGGCTCCATTTCAGACTAGGATGGCGATGTTTACACATACTCAGGGGAACAGAGGTTTGAAGCAATTACCACGATGACTGTTACAGTGTCTCTTACCAGGGAAAATGTTGGCCAGATGAAATCCTCGACCTTCAGCAGAACAAAATTTTCTTACAAGTTGCTTTCCTCTTAAACTTCCTGTGTTGTTGGTCTGGGTGAATGGTGAATGTTTGATTGTCTCATTCCTTTTACTGATTTTTCCTTGCTCGTACGTATCGGAAATGTTACCATCCTGGGGCGCCTGGCTGGCTCCGGTCGGAAGGGTGTGCAACTCTTGATGTCGTGGTTGTGAGTTCGAGCCCTGCGTTGGGCAGAGAGATTAGTTAAAAAATATATAATTAAATTAAACAAAAGAAATGTTGCCATCATGAAGATACCGTACGGAAGTAGTTTACCTGTGGTTGAAACATGGCTTTTTTTTTTTGTTTTGTTTTTTTAAGTAAACTCTTCACCCGACGTGGAGCTCCAACTCACGACCCTGAGATTAAGAGTCGTGGGCTCTACTGACTGAGCCAGCCAGACACCCCTAAACCTGGCTCTTTCTGATCGGCTGTCTGTAGCACTATCCTTTTATCTGGGAGTCTGGGTCCTCGATATACAAAGTCAAGGTACAGACAGTCAAGGGCAATCCTGGGTCTCGAGTCTTTTACCAAGACCCTAAGGGATGGCTCTGAGATTTCTGTGCTTTAAATGTGAGGCCTAGAGGAGAGTTTGTGAATTTGCAGCAGGTTGTGTCAGAGATCCTTTGTCTCCAAACATGAATTTACCCATTCATTCAACGAATATTTACTCAGTACCTATTACCTGCTAGACGGTGTGCTACGTGCCCTGTATACAGTAGGCAACAATACAGGCTTAGTCGCTGACAGACATTAATATGATAGGAAAAGACAGGATTCAGTAGGCAGAGAGGGAAACATTAGGACCTGAGGTCCCTGGGTGGGACTTTGCTTAAGTTTCCCCTCTTCATTCTCCAAACCTGAGAGACAGCGAGCCTCGGGTTTTGAGGTAAAAAAAAAAAAAAAAAAAAAAAACTAAAAAAAAAAAAAAAATCCTGCAACCTTAACAGACACCTCTCCGAAACCTATTTGTAATTGAGGCATTTCACATGTGCTGTTCCAGAAAAGCTCGGTGTGATGTGCATGAATGATGCAGGGTGATGGCACCTTTGGACTGCCGATCAGGGAAAGTCTCTGATATTTAAGCTGACGCCTGAAGGGTGAGTAGGTGTGGACCAGATAAAAAGGAGGGAGAAAAACGTACCGCACTGCAGGCCAAGGCTTGGAAGAGGTAGGCTGTGTGGCTGGAGGGCAGAGAGAAAAGGAGACCATAGCTCCAGATAAACCTTCGCCACGGCTGCTGTATTAAAGTACCAGCAACTAGAATGGCTGACACCACAGAAACTCACCGTCTCAAAGTTCTGGAGGCGAAAAGTCCAGCATCGAGTTGTTGGTGGCCTTGGCCCCTTTGGAGGGCAGGGAGGGAAGGAGGTTTTCCGGGGCGCCCTCCTTGGCTTCTAGTTCCCCATCCTCTCCCTCTGTGTCTCCGCCTTGCGTGCTCTGTGTGGTCTCTCTGTGCGAATTTGCCCTTTTTATGAGCACAGCTGTCCTATTACCTTGGGCCCACCCTAACGACCTCACTTGAACGTGACTACCTCGGTAAAGACCCTATGTCCAGGTAAGGTCACATTCTGAGGTATTGGTGGGGTTAGGACTTGCCCATACGGATTTTGGAGGGATACAACTTAACCCATAAAACAGAGCCTTGGAGGACACATTACTATTTCAGACTCTAAGTGCATAGGGCTGCCATCTTTAAAAAGATTCTTCTGCTACGTTATGAATCTATCGTAGGGGGCCGTGTTAGTTTCCTCTTGCTGCTATAACAAATTCACACAAGCTTAGTGGTTTCAAAAATGCACAGATTTACTATCTCACAGTCCTGGAGGTCAGAAGCCCAAAATCCGCTTACTGGGCAGAAGGCTCCCTTGTGGAAGCTTTAGGACAGAATCTATTTCCTTGACTTCTCCAGCTTCTAGAGGCTGTCTGCATTCCTTGCCTTGTGGCTCTTCCCTCCATTTTTAAAAAAAAAAATGTTTATCTATTTATGTTAGAGAGAGAGAGAGAGTGAGCGAGCAGGGGAGGGGCAGAGAGAGAGGGAGACAGAATCCCAAGCAGGGTCTGCACTGTCAGCACGGAGCCCGATGTGGTGCTCGAACTCACCAAACCCCTGTGCCGAAAACCAGGAGTCGGACGCTCAACTGACCGAGTCACCCAGGCGCCCTCCTTCCTCCATTTGCAAAAGGAGCAACTTAGCCTCCTCTCTTCTCTCTGACATCAACTCCATTCATTGCCTTTCCTGTCTCTGACTCTGCCTCCCTCTTTCTTCAAAGGACCCTTAAGACGACATTGGACCACACTGTGTGGTCCAGGGTAATCTCATCTCAAGACACTTACATGTAAAATCCCTGTTACCAGGTTAGGTAACATGTGCATGGGTTCCACGGATTAAGACGTGGGCTCCTTCATACGTGTGTAGTGTTTGGAGGAAGGGGCATTACTCAGTCTACCACAGGATGAAAGCAAAAAGCCAGTGACAAAGCTTTAGTAGGAATCTAGACAGGAGATAATGAATGATAATTCGGACTAGGTAGCACCAGAGATGGAGAAGTATTCAAATTGGAGAATTACTTAGGACCCAAAATCAGGACTTGCTCACCAACTGGCACAGGAAAGTGAGAGAGATGGGGTCGGTGGTTCAGTTTATAGCTAACGTGCCTCGTAGTTATTCTGAATGTCTTCTTTATATCATGGACTAGAAAATTAAGACTTGCATTTTCAAAAGGCTCCTGTGTATTTCTAAAAGTAGCCCTTTCTGCATGCAAAAAGAAGCTTTGTTTCTATGTTTATTTTGGCATAGGTAGACGTTTTATTTTTAACTTTTTGGAAGAGTTGTGTAAAACGGTTTGCTCAGATTTTGAAACCTTATGAATAAATCATTTCAAATGGCCTACTAAGTTTGCTATTTATCCCATTAAGTTTGAAAATGAAAGAGAAAAAAGAAGCTAAAGAATTGGAAAATAAAGTCAATTAGCAAATGGAACTCGGTTGAATGTTCAAAACTGCGCCCAGAGTGGGTGGCAGTCGAAATTCTGCAAAGACAAAGAATTGTCTTGAGCAGATGACTGAAGCTTGCACGCGTCTCGAATGGCATTACAAGAAAGGAGGATGGATTCTAGTTGGAGGTCTCCAGAAAGTTCTGATGGAGAAGCCGGACCAAGATAGATCTGTTGAGAATTTTCCTTGACTAATTCCCACAGCCAGGAGCTGTGAGGAATATTTAGAGATGAGAAAAGGGAGATCTTAAAACTATATGGGCGGTCTTTGGCTAGACAAATAGCACATTACAGGCTCACTCTGAGGCAAATTTGACATATTACAATAACGGTTTTATGATGTTGGATATAGCTTTAGAACACATACCAGAATCCCATTCATTTAAAAATCCCCTTAGAAAGCAATAAGGTCAGCTTAAAGGAGGACTCTCCCCCAGCAGCACTATCTGAAGAAAAGCTGTGTCAGAAGTTGATGAATTGTTGACTTCTTCCTTTTTTTGCAAGTTACCAGTGGAATTAAACGCAGCCATTGCGTGAGGCACTTTCCATGTTGAACTGTTTCTAGAGCATCCTATAGTTTGATGTCTTCTTAACTTTAGTTTATCCTAAACGTGCTCTGTTTGTTTTGTTTAAGGAGAACTAAAGTATCCTCTAAGTGTGTAGATATGTTTCCTTGTACCAATCAAGCTATCTAGGTCATTCTATAACTCCGGGCCATCGCATCGCTGGAATAGACCGAGACGTACCGAGGCAATACGGCGGAGTCAACACTTTATCCTATGCCTTTTGCCTTCCTTAGCTCCAGCTCACCCCAGAGGGGGACCCTGCTCCGTTCACCATTTGAAATCTCAGTCCGAGCCTCCTTTCTCATAGATAAACACTTCTTATAGCATTTGGTGTTTCGTTTCCTGATTTTGCTCTGTAACGGCAGCCTTACCAATGTACTAAACACATCTTTATAGCTTTGTCAGATGCACACCTTGGTAGCAGCCACCTGATACAGAAGCCTACCTCTTAGAAACCTGACTTCTAAGCCTTCTCAGTGTCTGAGATTAGGCCACCTAAGTGAGGCAGTTGATCCAATAGATAGCATTTGTGGTTCTCCCCGCAGAGAAGCAGGAAGAATAAATGCATGAGTGAGGCATGATCTGTAATTAGTATGACACCGTTTCCACCTGTAAAAAGAGGAGGCTGTATTGAGTCTCTAAGGTGTCCCTTCCAGCTCCTGTGAAGGATGTTTGGAGAAAAATATCTCCCTCTCTCATCCACACAACCCCACACTGCAGTAGTGTTCCCTCTGCCTGTCGACAAAAGGTTGGAAGCGTTTTATAGCTGACCATAAAAACCACACCACCCGTGGGTAAGTGAAGGTCACATTTCTGAACTGCCTGTCAACCCACGGGGCATTCATGATCTCAGTGGCTTCCGAGTGGGCGTGCCGTGGTGATTCTCCTTCACAGGTAGGGGAGAAGGGGTAGCGAGGGTATGCCCACTGGGCGCCAAAATGGCTGACTCCATTTGAAGCATGGCAGAGGACATCCTGAGGTCTAGGGAAAAGCCTCGGGCTCTGGTGGAAAGAGCTTGGGTTTTAGAGGCTTGTATATATGGGTTTGATTGTCAGTGTGTTCTTAGAGAAGTTACGTGATTTCTAGTAGCCCCAGGTTCCTCATCTGTTAAATAGGAATGATGATTCGATTGCCTAGCAAACTAGCTATTCAGCAACTATCTCTCTGTCGCTGTAGGAGAAACAAAGGTTGGGTCCCAAAGAGAGAGAGGCCGCCTATACAATTTTCAATAGTTCCGTCCATCGTGGTCCCTAGAATCATCTTCCTGCCACCAATCCCTTGACCAATTCTTGACCTTAGGATAGAGCTGTCAATGTCAGGAACATAAGGTGTTTGGATCTCCTTACTCTTCTGATATATGCCCTTCTGTGGTGTGTTGTTTTTTTTTTTTTTTCTTTTTTTTTTTTTTTTCAGACAAGTAACCTAATACAGCTCCCCTCTCCCCCCGACTGACTGTGGCCTGCCTACACGGTAAAATGGAAAATACAGTTACGCGGGTAAACGTTTGACTCCCAGATGGATAATTTCTGTGACCGTTGATTTTCTGTGATGACTCCAGTGAGCTAAGGGATGCCCAGCTAGCCGTTAGGACATTATTTGAGACTGTCGGTGAGGGTGCTTCTGAAAGAGATTAGCATTTGAATCAGCAGGCTGAGTAAAGAGATCTGCCCTCCCCAGTGTGGGTGGGCATATCATTCAAGCTGTTGAGGGGCTGAAATAGAACAAAAAGGCAAAAGAAGGGTGAATTCCCACGCTCTTTTTTTGGGCTGAGATTTCCATTCTTCCCCCTCTTAGCCATCAGAGCTTCTGCTTCTTAGGCCCTTGGACTGATTATGTCACCGGCTTCCTCCTTCTCCGGCTTGCAGATTGTGGGACTTCTTGGCCTCCATAACCACGTAAGCCAAGTCCTATAATAAACCCCCTTTTATGGATGTTTCTCTATGTGTCATATTGCATTTGTTTCTCTGGAGAACCTAATACACCGTCGAAGTTAATATTAGTAACAAGAATTATCGCAAGGACAGCGAACGGTTAGCTTTTGCAAGTGTCCGGGCTTTGTGCACCATACGTGACAGTTACTGTGATGATTCTCACGTTAAGTCCTATTATTCTCATGTTACGTGAAACACATTAAGGCTCAGAGAGGTGAAGTAGATTGCCCAAAGTCGGGCAGCTAGTAAACGTATGAACGGGGATTTCGGCCCAAATGTGTTGGACTCTGCAGCCCCAGGCTCCCCCACTAAGCTCTTTTAAACGACCCCCAATTGCTGTGCGACTCAAATGCGGTTGTAATTGTGGTAGTGTTTTCAAGACCTTGAAGTGCCATCAAAATGGAAGGGCTTATTATTACACAAGTGACTAACGGAGGCTGTCACGGTTTATCCAGAGGTTTGGCAGCCCGTAGACAAACCCTAAGGCCACGCTGGACCTTTTCCAAGTGGCAAAAGCTCAAAGGTAATAGAAGCTCATTGGTGATGCATTCCTTTAGAACGTTGGTGATTGTTCTCCAGCATGCCTTTCCTTTTAACAAATATTTACTGAGCACCTTTACGCTGTCTACATGTTTCTGGAGCATCGCCAGCGTTCAGAGTCTTCTTTCTCTGGGGAGAGCTTTGTGGCTTATGTTTGGGAACACTAGTGGAAAGACTGCCTTTATCAAAGTGACGGTAGTTACTGACCTGGGGTTCAGAGGTTTGCAGAAGAGGTTTTCATACCACCCGTATCACGGTCACGCACAGAGCTTGCCTGGGTTTCGCCACTAAGCTTCTGATTTCCCTGGTTTGGCCTGGTGGTTATTTTATTTTATTTATTTATTTATTTTTTGCATTTATTTTTGATAGAGACAGAGCACGAGTGGGGGAGGGGCATAGAGAGAAGGAGACACAGGATCGATCCGAAGCTGGCTCCAGGCTCTGAGCTGTCAACACAGAGCCCGACGCGGGGCTCCAAGTCACAAGCTGTGAGACCATGAACTTGACCTGAAGTCCCACGCTCAACCGACTGAGCCACCCAGGCGCCCCTGGCCTGGTGGTTTTAATAGCTCTCCTCCTGATTCGCATTGTCCAGCCAGGCTTGTATGGCCACTGGTCTATTGTATCTCATTCCATCCGAGCTCCCCCAATGAAGGAACGCAATAAAAAAGGAAGACCATGAGAGACCAGCTGGCTCAGTCGGTAGGGCATGGCAACGCTTGATCCCCAGGTGGTGAGTTCAAGCCCCAGGTTGGGTGTGGCAATTACTTAGAAGTAAAAGCTTAAAAAGAAGACGACTGGGGCGCCTGGGTGGCTCAGTCGGTTAAGCTTCTGACTTCGGCTCAGGTCACGATCTCATGGCTCATGGGTTCAAGCCCTGCATCAGGCTCTGTGCTGACAGCTCGGAGCCTGGAGCCTGTTTCGGATTCTGTGTCTCCCTCTCTCTCTCTCCCCCTCCCCCACTCGTGCTCTGTCTCCTTCTGTCTCAAAAATAAATAAACATCAAAAAAAAATTAAAAAAAAAAAAGGTGACGACTCTGAGGAATTTGGCTTTAGGTCCAAACTACCTACTCCCTTTTCTCATTTCCCTGTATACTTACGGTCGTCCTCATCCTTTTTAAATGTTGGAGTTTGTAAGGTAAATATCCGTACTCGAGGGAGTGAAGATTTGGGAAATCAAGTAGGCAAAAATCTCAAACGGTGATACAGGTCTAGCTGATAATTCGAATGAGTGAAGCCCACCAGAAGGAGACTATGGACCCCGTATAAAGTTAAGGGTGGAGGTTGGGGAGGGAGGACGGTAATCCAGCCAATTGTTCTCTTAGGGTAGAGTGAGAACTTGGGGAAAAGCGTCCCCCTGGGTCTAGGAGCAGCACGTGAAAACCTGTTCAAAATGCAAATCTTCAAGCCCCGCCCCCCCCCACCTCCCGCCCCCTCTGCCACTGCTGAAACTGAATAATGCGGGACCACTGTGGCCAGATTCTCTGACTTGTTTACAAGAAAAACCAGGAATCCGGCATTCTTTTACTGAGTAACTTTAAATTCTGCTATGCTCAGATTATTCTGAACAACTGTTGGGTTGAAAAGGTGGGCAGTTGATCAAGGGTGTGTGTGTGTGTGTGTTTTAATGTACCCTATGTTCTAACGAAAATGCATCCTTGGGCTAATCATGCCATTGTCTCTATCCTACAAGGTCGAGTGGGGATGTGAGATTTACTTGGACTGTGCTCATGGAAGGGTGGCTTTTGAAGGCTACTGTATAGCCCAGAAACACTAGAGTTTAAAATATATCACCTCAGTGATCTATGGAACAACCACCTCAGTGTTCCCAGGACTGAGGAAGTTCATTAAAAGAGGAACTTAAAGTCTCAAAACCAGGCCAGTCTAAGAAAACCAGGACAAGTCGGTCCGGTTTTTAATGCCGACGTTTCTCTTATATCACTTTCCTTTGGATGTAGAACAGAATAAAGGTAGGAGTCAGAAAGAAAAGTCACATTTCTGTTGTTAAAAGCCATTTTGTAACTGGCTGAAATCAAAAGGCAAATGTTGCAAGGCAAATTGTAGCCAGAAATAAGAAAACACTTGCAGGGGCGCCCGAGTGGCTCAGTGGGTTGAGGATCCAACTCTTGATTTCTGCTCAGGTCGTGATCCCAGGGTCATGGGATTGATGGAGCCCTGCATCTGGCTCCGTACTGAGCCTGGAGCCTGCCTGAGATTCTCTCTTGCCCTCTGTCCCTTTCCCCACTGGCTTGCTCGCATGCATGCTCTCTCTCTAAAAAGGAAAGGAGGGCGGGAGGAAGGAAGGAAAAAACACTTTCAGATTGAGGTGCCACTCAAAAGTGCCTCATATGAAACACAGCGTTCTGGACATCAACCCAACACAGCACGAAGCCCAAAAGAGCGTTTAAAACACAGTCAAGTATAGATGCAAAGGGATAAAGCTATTGAAACATCGGGTGTGAAGGGCCAACACACGTTAGTAGGAGTGAGTGATAAGCAACAGTGTGTTTGCTGCCCTTTTTTGGGTGGTCGTAGGTATTTCTATGGCACGGGAGCAGACCTTACAGGTTAAAGCCACGGGGGATGAGGAACTTGCTAGAATGTCTGCACTTGATGAAAGTTTGCATGAAATGACCTCATTTTTCCCTTCAATGTTTACAACCTTTTGGAAATGTAGATTGTTACAAAGTGGACGCTCCACATGCTTATATGACTGTTTTGACTCCATTTCTTCATTTCTAAACTAGGGAAAATAAACTTTATGAGATTTACACAAGGAGTAAAGGAAATATAATATTAAAGTATCATGAATCATTTAGTACAGTGCTTGGCACATAAAACATTTTCAGTAAATGATAGCTCTTAGTATGAAAGTTCTTTTAAAATGTTTGAGAGCGAGAGAGCGCGAGCAAGTTGGGGGTGGGGGTGGGGGGTGTGGCAGAGGGAGGGAGGGAGAGAGAATCCCAAGCAGGCTCTACCCTGATAGGGCAGAGCCCAAAGCAGGGCTCCATCTGATGAACTGTGAGATCATGACCTGAGCTGAAATCAAGAATCAGACCCTCAACCAACTGAACCCCCCATTATGAAAATTCTTAAAATACATTTTCGTTAATCTAATCTTTCTTGACAAAATTTTTTTGGTAACTTGCAAACTGTGGAACTATTTTTTTGTTTTTAAATGGTTACATGTCTCATAGCAAGCATATTGTCAACTTATTGATGCTTGGCCCAAATATTTCTATTGTCGTTATAATTGTGTTTTGACATGACCTTAAGAGTAATAACTTTTTCGCTTATCCATAATTTAAATTTTCACTGAACAAAGTTTGCACTGCATTTCTAATTGCTTTGCATGACATTCTCCCTTATATTCGGATTTATTACAGCAAATCTCATTGAGTCATTTGGGATATAACACTAAATCATATTAATGAAATAAACCCAAGTCATTGAACTTGAATCAGATGCTATACAACTATAAATCATGACCTATTAACAATCCCTAGGTTTTATTATTTGCAATTTAGAGTAACTCCCATTTGGAATTTATTTTACTAATTTAAAAGACCATAATATTTCATAGCAAAGTAGAATGTACTAGAAGGCAATGAAATAGAATAGCAATTAAGTGCATGGGTTTTTTGTCATCAAGCAGATTATTTTAAATCTTGGTTCCAATCGTGGAAACTTTTGGCAAGTTACGTTGTAGATTGTGATTTATATCAATCTCCGTTTTCTCATCTCTAAATAGGGAAAATAATGTCTACCTTAGAGTATTGTCAATGAGGCTTAAATGAAATGAAGTGAGTCATGTATTTAGCACAGTCCAGTAGGACTGGTGCTTAATAAATGTAAGTCCTTTCTACCCCCACGACTACTACTGGGAGTCCTTTCAGCATCATAAAACAATCTTTTAACATCGTTTTGGTTGTGTGCTCCTTGATAGACCTATAGCTTGACGCAATGTTACGTTAGCTTCAGATGGACGACATAGTGATTCAACAAGTGTGGCTACCGTCTGTCCCCATCCAACACTATTATAATATCACCGACTATATTCCCTATGCTGTGCCTGTCATCCTTATGGCTTGTATATTCCATAACTGGAAGCCTGTACCCCCTGTCCCCCCCAACCAACCCCTTCCCCTCTGGCACCCACCAGTTGGTCCTCTGTGTTTATGAGAAGATCCTCTTTTTGATGAAAGTTATAGTCTTACTCTTTGAGTCTGTTCTTTTTGTCCAATTGATATATACATTTTTTTTATATTAACCATTATGACTTGTCCACTCTAGTATGTTGGTCATTTAGGCAGGGATAATATTCAAAAGACTTCATACTACATGAACACTAAACGTTAAGAACATACAACTTGCCAGTCGGCATGGGCACTGGCTTTAACAGCCAATTGATGCCTTATCAGTACACACTGGCTGTGAACTTGCTTTTGGCAGATGGCTGAAGGTTTGGCAAAAATTCATAGGTATTTGAAAGTATACGAATGTCTAAGCCTGGTCTGACAATTCATGGTAACTTCAGATATTTTGGGATAGTGGTGTTGGATCGTAACCTTCCCGGGAGCTTCCCAGGTGTGATCTGAAATCGCCGCACCCCCACCCCCGCCCCCGTACACAGGGTAGGGAAAGACCAAAGAAAGAGGCAGGACATTTCGTGTGGGTAGGTGGCAGTTTTAATAGCAGTGGCAACTAACATACAAGGCTTGTCTTTGGTGACAGTAGGACAGCTGGATGCCTATACCTGCCTTCCAAATCTTAAGAGTTTATAGAGAGGCTCTAACTGGGCTCAATCCCCTGTACCATGACGGTGTTCTCAATACCACATCACCATCTCCGGGATATGACCTCGGAGCAGCCTCAGGGAGGGGAAAAGGTGAGTAGAACCCATATTGCAAGGGGGAAGAGGGAGTGAGGAGCCTCTGGGTGCCTGGTTCCAGCCCTTGGGTCAACCAATCATATCATTTTGATAACTTTGTCAAAGAATTAGGTTCTCCAATACAAATTAATTTTAACTATGAAAACACCCATAATATACAGCACGTTTGCCTAGATCTGTCCAAGGCCACCACATGAAAAAGGACCTTTTGAAAGAGAAACGCGTAGAAAGGAATATGAGCAGAAGGGAGTGAGAGAGACCAACAAAATGGCGCCATTTTTAAAAAATGTATTTGAGAGAGAGAGAGCGCAAAGAGGGGAAAGGGGCAGAGGGAGCAAGAGAGAGGCTGCTTACGATTCATGGTATAGGGGATTGAGCCCCGTGGAGCCCGATGTGGGGCCCAACCGATCCCACGGCCTGAGTCAAAAATCAATCTGAAATCAAGAGTCGAACATTCAACCAGCTGAGCCATGCAGGCACGCCAAAATGGCGCCATGTAAATTCCTATGGATCTTGCCCAGCAGAAAACTACATACATCCCTAGACTTTAAGTTATATGAGCTTCTAAATGACATTTTTTAAGGTTTTTGCCTAAGCTAGGTTGAGTTGGGTTTCTGTCACCTATGACCTATCTATCGAGTCCTGGATGATACTCCTCCTGTGATGTCTGAAGCACCTCTGAGACCCTAGAAATCACACTGGAAATAAGTGTTCTTGAGTATATTCTTCCAAATCTTATTTTTAGGAAATGAAGCAAGCTTGAAATATTTTTAGAAGACCTAGAACCATAGGAAAAGAGAGAGTTCATTACTGGAAAATGTAAGAGGAAACATGCTGAAAAACACAGTTGAACAATTTCCCAGCCTTAGAACCACATTGAACCAACCCTGTTTACACTCCTGTCCCAGAAACCACCGTGGTAGCTAGAGACGGAAAATGTTCTGGGTGGGGATGACTAGAACCGCTTTGAATATGGTAGGAGTGGCTTCTCGTAGGGAACGGAAAAAATACAAAAGGTCTGAAAATTAACGCCATAGAACATAAGAAAGTTTTCTTGGCACTCACATTCCTTCAGCAGAAACTTAGAAACCTCCCAAGGTCAGAAAAAGGAACAGTTATTAAAACACTCCTTCTCGGGGCGCCTGGGTGGCGCAGTCGGTTAAGCGTCCGACTTCAGCCAGGTCACGATCTCGCGGTCCGGGAGTTCGAGCCCCGCGTCAGGCTCTGGGCTGATGGCTTGGAGCCTGGAGCTTGTTTCCGATTCTGTGTCTCCCTCTCTCTCTGCCCCTCCCCCGTTCATGCTCTGTCTCTCTCTGTCCCAAAAATAAATAAATGTTGAAAAAAAAAATTAAAAAAAAAATATTAAAAAAACAAAAAAACAAAAAAAAAAAAACACTCCTTCTCAACCTTAGTTTTTAGATATACAATGACTTATTCTAGCTTCAGTAAATGTCCATCAACCGAGAAGGTTCGTAGAGCTATGTTCCCTGACAGTTGATACATTCACCACCGGGATTTCATGAGATGATTTTAGGTGGCACAAGAGTAAACACTGAAAATTTTTGATAGCTGTACTAACACTTCATATTATAGTGTTAAGTAAAGGAAAGTGTGTTGACTCAAAGAAAACAAAATGAGGGGCACCTGGGCCGCTCAGTGGGTTAAGCTTCTGAGTCTTGATTTTGGCTCGGGTCATAATCTCACCGTCCGTGAATTCAAGCCCCTCATCGGGTTCTGCGTGGAGTGTGCTTGGGATTCTCTTTCTCTCTCTCTCTCTCTCTCTCTCTCTCTCTCAAAAATAAGTAAACTTGTGGAGCACCTGGGTGGCTTAGTCAGTTAAGTGTCCAACTTCAGCTCAGGTCACGATCTCACAGTTTGTGGGTTTGAGCCCCATGTCGGGCTCTGTGCCGACAGCTCAGAGCCCGGAACCTGCTTTGGATTCTGTGTCTCCCTCTCTCTCTCTCTCTCTGCCCCTCTGCAGCTTGTGCTGTCTCTCTCTCTCTCTCAAAAATATTAAAAAAATAAACTTTAAAAAAAAAAACTAAAGCAAAATAAGAAAACAGAAGGACACATAAATGATAGAAATGTGAAACGCTAAAGAACATTCCTCTGAAGTGTTCGTACTACAGGACCTATATAGATCTTTTGGCGACGCTTTTTCAAATTATACCTCCTTTCTGATGTACTCCTTCATGCCTCACCTTCTCCACAACCAAGAGATTTCCTTTTGTTGATTCTTTCCTTTAGCTTCCTTTACCATTAGAATAGAGTACATGTGTATAGCATTACAAAATATGTGTTCATCAACTGTTTATGTTTTCGGTCCAGCTTCTGGTCAACGGTAGGCTATATTAGTAGTTAAGTGTTGGAGGAGTCAAAGTTATATGTCGGTTTTTTTATCTTTGTTTTTTTAAAGATTTATTAGCTTTTTTTTTTTTTTTTTTAAGAGGGAGCACGTGAGCGAGAGAGAGGGGCGGAGAGAGAGAATTCCAAGCAGGCTCCACGCTCAGCATAGAGCCTGATACGGGGCTCAATCCCGCAACCCTGGGATCATGATCTGAGCCGAAATCCAGAGTCGGATGCCCAACTAACGGGGGCACCCAGACGCCCCATACACAGGTTTTTTACTACATGGGCAGCGGTGCTCCTAACCTGTGTTGTTCAAGGGTCATCTGTAGTTATCTTAGGCATGTCTATCACCCAGTGACTCTTGGTTCTATTCCCTGTGATGGAACATTTGTTCAATAACTTTTTGTGGGGTAGGTGTCAGAAGGGATGGCCACTTACTGATCTCCTATCCTCTGGTCTCTTCATCTAAAGACTCCTATACACTTCTACATTTATTTATTTTTGAGAGACAGAGAAGGAGACAGAGAATCCAAAGCAGGCTCCAGGCTCTGAGCTATCAGCACAGAGCCCAACGTGGGGCTCGAACTCACAAACCGTAAGATCATGATCTGAGCTGAAGGCGGACGGACACTCAATCGACTGAACCACCCAGGCACCCCAAGAACCCTATACACTTCTTGATTAATCTCCCTACAGGGGCGCTTGGGTGGCTCAGTCGGTTGAGGATCTGACTCTGGATTTCAGCTCAGGTCATGATCCCGGGGTTGTTGGATCGAGTCCCACAGCAGGCTCTACACTGAGTGTTGAACCCGCTTAAGATTCTCTCGTTCTCTCTCTCTCCGTCTGCCCCTCTCCCCGACTCGCTCTAAGAAATTAAAAAAATCTTCCTAAAGTACAAATCTAACTTGTCATCCTCAACTGATCTACATTACCTATTGAATAATCTCTACGTTCATAAACACAGCATTCAAGATCTTTGATATTCTTTTACCTAATTACATGTCCTCATATTCTACTTTGTATTTCCTGTGCTTTGGTGTACCCAAGTGGCCTGCAATTTCATTATACTTTTTCCCTGACAACAAGTCTTTCTACCTCTTTCAGCTCAAATCCGATCAATTTTGAACGATTAAATAAACGATGCTGGAGCCACATACTGGAACACACGTGGTGGCTGTTAACATGATGGTTTACGAAAGAGTGTAAATTTCCCTTATTCATTTATGTAACTAATCATACAGAACGTTTCATACACGCTAGAAACTCTATTAGGTGCTAGGAGAGACACATCTGATGCCATCATGAAGCTTCTGGTAGACTGAAACTTTCAGACATGGGGCCCTCAGTGGGGGGGGGGTGCTTAGTCATTGAACAGTAATTGTGGGGTGATCTAGACATTTAATCTAGTCTAAAGGTAAAAGGAAGCTCCTTGGAGCCAGCCATGTTGAAGTCATGGCCTGACCCCTGGAAAAACAGTGACTCTCAAACGTTTTGGTCTCAGGACCCCTTTACATTCCTAAAAATAATCAAGGGCTTTTGCTTATGTGGGTTGTATATATATATATATATATATATATGTATGTCAATACTACTGTATTAAATGATAATTTAAAATGACATAGAAATTAAAATTGAAATTTAAAAATAGAAATGAAATTTGAAAAACTAAAAATACTTACTAATTAAAAGTAAGAAATTTGTTAAAATAGGGGCGCCTGGGAGGCTCATTCAGTTAAGCCTCCGACTTTAGCTCAGGTCATGATCTCATGGTTCGAGAGTTCGAGCCCCACATCAGGAGAGCACGGGCCCCTCATTGGGTGAGCTCGGGCCTCGCTTTGGGTGAGCCCCACTTCTCCCTCTCCCTCTTGCTCACTTGCGCCCCCTCTCTCTCAAAAAAAAACTTGTTAAAATACACATTTTTGTGAAAAATCTATTTTCCACACCACAAAAACATTCAGGGAGGCGAGTGGCAGCATATTACATTTTTACTAATTTCTTTACTAGCCAGCTTAATAGAAGATTGCTACATTTTCCTATCTGTGTCTCAGTTTAATCTTTTGTGATGGGTTATTTTGGTTGAAGAATATACAGAGAACCCAGCCTCATACAGATATATAGTTGTAAAGGGGAGGAATAATTTAATAGCCCTGTCAGATAACTGTAGATAGTCCTCTGTGACACTACATCAGAACTCCACAAGTGGTAATTTCTCACAGTTTAGTTCCAATATAGAATGTGAAACTATCGGGGCACGTGGGTGACTCAGTCGGTTAAGCGTCCGACTTCGGCTCAGGTCATGATCTCGCGGTCCCTGAGTTCGAGCCCCGCGTCGGGCTCTGTGCTGACAGCTCGGAGCCTGGGGCCTGTTTCGGATTCTGTGTCTCCCTCTCTCTCTCTCTCTCCCTGTCCCTGTTTGCACTCTGTGTTTCAAAAGTGAATAAATGTTTAAAAAAAAAATTATATATATATATATATATTTTAATGTGAAATTATCAATGAACTTCTCAGACTCTTGCATTAAAATTATTTGGTCTACTGTTCGCTTTGAATGTATCCTTCGTGCATGGTGGATCCCCTGAAAGGGGCTCGAGAATCCGCAGGGACCCTGTAATCCCTCTTCAACAGCTACTAGGATGAGAGTTACTCCGGTATTTCAGAGAGGGCAAAGATCAAAGAAATCTTTCAGTGGTGAAAAAAGCAAAGGAAAATGCTTAGGTTCTGATGTTCCTGAATAAACAAGGTAGGAGAGCCACAGTAGGATATCAACTCTTTAAAGGGCGACGATTGACAAAGAATACAGACTGTACAGAAATTCTCCAGAATGTGAACAGAGGTTCTTTAGGAGTCATTCCCTGCCCTTTGTACATTTCCCTCAACTTTTAGATCTTCAACAGTGTGCTGGCTATTACTTTGAAAATTGCTGAAAAATCTAATCCTAAGTATCTTTTAAAATTCTGCGTGTAAGTTACAGCTCTGCCCTATGTAGAACTTAGTACTTTCTTGACCTTTCTTTTGCACGTTCCTAGCGGAAGTCATTTGGTAGTGGTTTATAGGGATGTTCACAGGAATCGTACCTGTTGTATTCCCTGGAGGGCGGGAACCGGTTTGTTTTCCCAGGGAAGCGTGCATTTCCTTCTATTGACGAAAAGGCTCCAGGTGCCTTGGTGGCTCAGTTGCAAGAGCCTGTGACTCTCGGTCTCGGGGTTGTGATTTCCAGCCCCTCATTGCTTGTAGAGATTACCTAAATAAATAAGACTTAGAAAAAAAAATTAAAAAAAAAAAAAGGTTCAACCAAATGTTTTGGCAATTTAAATGTTGTTACTAAATAACCCACAACGACCCCCAGAAAATTCAGGGGAACTATGAAAAGCATAGGTGAGACGGCGTAGCCACATGGTTAACAGCAAAGGCTTTGCAATTTCTATTGTCTTAGCTCTCAAATCCTGCATCTGCTAGGTGCTTATTACTGTCCCCATGTGGTCCTAACCAAATCTTCTAAACGTTAATGATTCTCCGTTTCCCCATCTATGAAGCAGAGCTTATAATCGTACCTCCCAGTGTTGTGTGGAAATGATGGAGTGAATGTACATAAAAGTCCTGGTATATAGTAATACTTGATGAATGTCAGCTACTTAGGATCATCTGTAACCATTCTTCCAGAAATTCACAGCAACGAATACATTCTCTAGTAGATTTAGAGTCACTGGGTACTCTGAAAGAGTGTACCAATGATTGAGTTAGTTTGAATCTATTCAACCTCTGGGCTATAATGTTATAAGCAATCTGGAGTGATGGCAAAGGCACGCACAGAAACAAGTGAAGAGTCTAATTACCAGCAATGCTTTCATTAGAAAGCTATCACTCATATTGTGATTTTTTTCGTACACTTGTTAATGACATTGCTGAATGACACTCTGTATTTCGCTTGGGGAGCATGTCCTGGGGCTGCTTCGGCAGAATTGAATATCTGGCTACCTGAGAGCCAAATGAACACATTTGTTCCCTGCCTTTTGTCATACTAAAGTGAAATAAAATATGGTCAACATCTGAAAATGACACCATTGACCCGCATAAAGGACCAGGGAGCTTCCCGGCTAATTATGGGCTGTTAGCACTGTATAGCACTGTGTCCGCAGAATGTGCTAGGAGCTGGCGGAAGATTCTTATTGAAGGGTTAGCTTATTAACGGTCAGCAGTGCCCTGTTCTCCTTGCTTGGATGTTCACAACAGCACTGACACTTTTCAGAGCTTAACTAGCCATTCTAGAGCAAGAGGAGAATGGGTTTTCACTGCTTCCTCTTATGGGGCACTAGGTCTGCTTCTGAGCCACGAACTACTTTCCTGGCTATGGTCCCTTGAATCTTTGTGCTCCCAGGGACTAAATTGGATGTGAGCATGTCCATGGAGCAGAGTTCCCAGCCCTTGACCGTTCCCTCTGTGTCTGGTTAGTGCTTCTCATTGTGGCACTTCGTCTAAGCTTTCTGGAAGATAGGAAATGTCCTATGTCCTAAAATTACCTACTTATGCATCCGTGTGCCAATCAAAATGTGTATTTCCTTGACACAGCTTATCTGAGTTACGAATCAAGAGAAAGGTATCATTTTGAATTCATTCACCCCGATAGGTCAGTGACTGAGTATTCCGTATCCTCACAGATTGCTTTGCTGACTTAAGGCAAACTCATCTATTCATTCTGTGATTTTCTTATGTGCAGACCCTTTGCTATGGGTCGGTTAAATTCCAATTTTCGAGGAGCCTATACTCTTGAGGGTGAGGAAGACAAACCTAAAATCGTTCCTACAGTGTGGTACTTGCAACAAAAGAGATACGGTATGTTATAGAAGGGCACTTCTATCTGAAGGAGTCCAGGCGAATGACTTGAAAGAAAAGACGTGAACTCAAGGATCTTAAGGAGTCAAAGAGAGGACTTGAAAGAAAAGATTGGAACTGCATTTGAGTAGATGGGGTCAACTATGTAAAATGGATAGCATCCGGCGACAGAACTAAGAAAGACCACTGTGTAGGACAAAGATTACAAAGCGATTCGGAGATAAATGTCAAAGAATGAAACGCAAGACAGGAAGATAGAAGGCAGCTGACGGAAGGCTTCCTTATGTCAGAAAATGGGAGCTTTGGTCGGAGGGTGATGAGCAAGCATATTTATAAGGGTGAAGAAAAAATCTGGCAGGGGGGGTAGTGAACCACAGAACGTGCCGATGCAGACGGCAACGGGTGGGAACCAAGAGCAAAGATGGAAGGGTTGCCCTTGCAAGAAGCACTCAGATTTTCACAGGAGCACCAAGTCCCGACGAGTATTAAAAATCCATTTTCGGGGCGCCTGGGTGGCGCAGTCGGTCGAGCGTCGGACTTCGGCTCAGGTCACTATCTCGCGGTCCGGGAGTTCGAGCCCCGCGTTGGGCTCTGGGCCGACGGCTCGGAGCCCGGAGCCCGCTTCCGATTCTGTGTCTCCCTCTCTCTCTGCCCCTCCCCCGTTCATGCTCTGTCTCTCTCTGTCCCCAAAATAAATAAAAAACGTTGAAAAAAAAATTTAAAAAAAAAATCCATTTTCAGGTCCTGCTTGACTCCAAGGCGTGTTTTCATCATTCTCTTTCTGTTTCTTGCCTTTGCCTCAGCCCTCTGCCTTATTAGCTCTGTCCCCAAACTGTATCCTTGCCTAATGTACAATATGCTGGATCCTGTGATGAATGGGCCCGAACTGTCCCCTGTATAAGGTATGTCCTATGTACTGATAGCAGTCGAGTGGCAGATGGCAATTTCCAAAGCCTGTCCACATCCACTGTCTCACAGCAGCCCTGGAAGGCAGGCAGAAAAGCTGCGGCCATGTAATTCACTTACCCGGTATCAAGTCACTGTAAACGAGTAACTGTCAGAGCTTCAACTGGAACCCAGGTCTTCTAATTCTAGGTTCAATACGCCGTCTGGCTCTACTCAGATGCTCACTCCAAGCCTCGCGTACGAGGGAACGGGCCGCACGTGTGAATAACAAGCGCAGGACCTAAACCTTTCGAGCACACTTCTATAGGCCACCAATGCCACATGCCTTTTTAGCATAGAGTCGTCATAAATCAGCGAACCCAATATTTTCCATATGAAATGGGAAGCAGAACTTCATTTCATCCCTGGGCATCCTTGTGGACAATGCATATGGAAACCTCCGTTCTATTAATCATTTACTCTTTCTTTTTCTTTCTTTTTTTGCCTCCTGTGTTCTTGAATGATTTTGTAGGTAACCCAGACCTTCTGGTTCTCTCTTTTTCTCCATACTGACCCTTGGGCCATCATCTCACAGAGAGTCCACGTGGAGAAATTGACTAGAGTCAACGAGAGATAGCATATATCAGTAGCTTTGTGAAGGCTGAGCATTTGAAAGGGTTCAAGTGCAGAGCTCAAATCCACAATGGCTCTGTCCAACTGCTCTTAGACTTTTCCTCATTGGGATAATTAAGTCCTTACTGTATGTATTCAGCCTGGGGCTCTAATAAAATAGATGAAGTGTGTGAATAGGGGCAAAGTGAGCTATTTTATTAAAGGGTCTAGCATCTGGGTGATACATTGCAAACTTTCTATCATTTATTTAGCTGTCTGCCATGGGAAATGCCACGTGAGATGGCATTAAAGACAAAATTAGGCTCATTAAATTATTCAAGCCCCTCCTCGATATATCATGCCCTCCTAGACTTCCTTTCATCCTTGTGCGTTTGTAGTCACAAAGGTAATCTATTTCTGTGTTTGCTGATTGTTACTCAATCTGGCCATGTCAATGCTACATTTTAACTACTCTTCCCTCTCAGTCACGAACACTGATCTCGTGGAATAATCCGCATCTCTTTTCCACTTACAGCTGACACTCTCCCTGTGTTTTTTCACTCCCCTGACGTTTTTCCACTTTCTACGGCACCTGCTCTGTGACCTTCTGCAATTTTCTTGGTCTCTTTTGCCACTTGTAGTGAAAGGCACTGCCATTGTCCGCACTCCCTGGACTCATCGTGGCGTCCATGGTTCAGCCAGCTCGCTCACCCCGGCTGCCAGATGATGACAGAACTCAAGATTACGGGCAGTTGTGTCAGACGGAGGCTGTCGCTGCCTTTTCGTGAGCGTGGGGACTGGTCAAAGTGTTCACCAGGCATAACTGAGCCCAATTAGGATGTGACGAATAAAATGCTGCGTAAAGTTTCTTCTCACAGAGACTGAGAAAGATGATCCAACTACTTCTCCTTATACTTGCATTTGGAAGCATCTATTGACCTTTGGGAGAGAAAGTTTATTGTACGAATGTGGGTGATTCACAGGATCCTCGTCAATGGTTTCTTCTTGCCCTCTACATATACTGCTCTCTGAGCAGTATCCATGTGCCCAGTTGGGAGCCATATTCATGAGGTATCTGACTTTCCCCAAAATACACCCTTCGATGGGCAAAGACGTGATCATGCCTCATTTATTCATGGTCATGTCTTCACTCGACAACTGTCAAGTACCCCGTCGATTCCAGCCATTATACTCTAGGCTGGCGCTTTAATAGTCCACAGGTTTATATCGTACTTGCCCTCCTCGAGGTAAGTCAAAGAAGGTATTATGGCAGAGGATGTGAGGAGAAATCCACTTGAGCTACAGTCGTCAGCTAAGATCTCTCTAAAAAAGGGACATTTGAGGTGACACTTGAAGCATGAATGCAAACCAGTTATAAGAGGCTTCCAGGGAAGGTGGTAGAATGAGACTCCAAGATTACCTCATTCCATGGACACAACGAGATGATATTCACATCAGTGTAAATAACCCAGGGAATGACCCAAAGACGGACAGAACAGACTCTATGCTAACTATAGAAAAGAGGTCGCAATGAACAGGGTAGGTAGGACGCGGGTACCATCAGGAGTTAAACGGACCTGCACGATTGTCCACAGGTGTGACACTGGGTGAGGAGAGGGGAGAAACAGAGTCTCACACAGGGGATCCCACAGGGGAAAGATGAATCTTCATAACACTGGTGTGGAGCCTGCCTGGGATTCACACTGTGTCCTCGCTCTCAAAATAAATAAACTTAAAAAAAAAAATGCTGCAATCCCTATCAAAATGATACCAGCACTCTTCACAGAGCTAGCACAAACAATCCTAAAATTTGTATGGAACCAGAAAAGACCCTGAATAGCCAAAGCAATCCTGAAAAAGAAAACCAAAGCGGGAGGCATCACAATCCCGGAGTTCAAGCTGTATTACAAAGCCGTAATCATCAAGGAAGTATGGTACTGGCACAAGAACAGACACTCAGATCAATGGAACAGAATAGAGAACCCAGAAATGGACCCACAAACGTATGGCCAACTCATCTTTGACAAAGCAGGAAAGAATATCC
>NW_024420442.1:1114380-1125513 GCF_014898765.1 Herpailurus yagouaroundi | reverse complement strand
AACCCACAAACGTATGGCCAACTCATCTTTGACAAAGCAGGAAAGAATATCCAATGGAATAAAGACAGTCTCTTCAGCAAGTGGTGCTGGGAAAACTGGCCAGCGACATGCAGAACAATGAACCTGGACCACTTTCTTACCCCATCCACAAAAATAAACTCAAAATGGATGAAAGACCTAAAGGTAGGACAGGAAGCCATCAAAATCCTTGAGGAGAAAGCAGGCAAAAACCTCTTTGATCTTGGCCGCAGCAACTTCTTACTCAACAGTCTCCAGAGCCAAGGGAAACAAAAGCAAAAATGAACTTTTGGGACCTCATCAAAATAAAAAGCTTCTGCACAGCGAAGGAAACAATCAGCAAAATTAAAAGTCAACCGACGGAATGGGAGAAGATATTTGCAAATAACATATCAGATAAAGGGTTAGTATCCAAAATCTATAAAGAACTTATCAAACTCAACACCCAAAAAAACAATCCAGTGAAGAAATGGACAAAAGATATGAATAGACACTCCTCCAAAGAAGACATCCAGATGGCCAACCGACACATGAAAAAATGCTCCACCTCACCCATCATCAGAAAAATACAAATGAAAACCACCATGAGATACCACCTGACACCTGTCAGAATGGCTCACATGAGCAACTCAGGCAACGACAGATGTTGGCGAGGATGCGGAGAAAGAGGAACCTTTTGCGTTGCCGGTGGGAATGCAAACTGGTGCAGCCACTCTGGAAAACAGTATGGAGGGTCCTCAAAATATTAAAACTAGACCTACCCTCCGACCCAGCAATTTCATTGCTAGGTATTTATCCAAGGGATACAGGAGTGCTGTTTCAAAGGGACACGTGCTCCCCAATGTTTATAGCAGCACTATCGACAATCGCCAAAGTATGGAAAGAGCCCAAATGTCCATCGATGGATGGATGGATAAAGAAGATGTGGTATCTGGATACAATGGAGTATTACTCGGCAACCAAAAAGAATGAAATCTTGCCATTTGCAACCACGTGGATGGAACTAGAGGGTATTATGATAAGCGAAATTAGAGAAAGACAAATATTATATGACTTCACTCATAGGAGGACTTTAAGATGAAAAACAGATGAACATAAGGGAAGCAAAGGTAATATAAAAACAGGACAAAACATAAGCGACCTTCTGTTTTTTTAATTTATTTTTTACTATTTATTTTTGACAGCAAGAGAGACAGAGGGCAAGGGGGGGCAGACTGAGAGGAGACAGAGAATCCGAAGCAGGTTCCAGGCTCTGAGCTATCAGCACAGAGCCTGATGTGGGGCCTGAACTCACAAACTGTGAGATCATGACCTGAGCCGATATCAGACACTTAACCAACTGCGTCACCCAGGCACCCCTAAAACATAAAAAACTCTTAAATATAGAGAACAAGCAGGGTTGCAGGAGGGGTTGTGGGAGAGAGGATGGGTTAAATGGGTAAGGGCCACCAAGGAATCTACTCTTGAAATCATTATTGCACCATATGCTAACTAACTTGGATGTAAATTTAAAAAATTGATTTAGGGGCGCCTGGGTGGCGCAGTCGGTTAAGCGTCCGACTTCAGCCAGGTCACGATCTCGCGGTCCGGGAGTTCGAGCCCCGCGTCGGGCTCTGGGCTGATGGCTCAGAGCCTGGAGCCTGTTTCCGATTCTGTGTCTCCCTCTCTCTCTGCCCCTCCCCCGTTCATGCTCTGTCTCTCTCTGTCCCAAAAAAATAAATAAACGTTAAAAAAAAATTTTTTAAAAATTGATTTAAAAAAAGAAAACTATATACAGGAGATGTTACTTACACACTGAATGGTAGCCACAAATTAAAAAAAAAAAAAACAGTAATAGATGTGCAAGAAATAAAGAGAAAGGAATCCAGGTATATCACTAAAGAAAGCCAGCAAAGCATGAGAGGAGAGAGAAAGAATGACAAAATAACCATAGACATGTAACAAAATGACCATAAGTGCATACTGTCAACAATTATTTTGAGTAAATGGACTAAACACTCTAATCAAAAGACATGGTTATTGCATTTTTAGTTATTCTGTCGCCTTATCTATATGTGGCCTACAAGAGACTCCTTTCTGACCTAAAAACACATGCAAATTAAAAGTGAATCAATGGCAAAGTACTTAACATACAAATGGATGTGAGAAGAAAGCTAGCACAGCAGTATTTATCTTGGATAAAAAAGACTTTAAGACAAAGACCGTAACAAGAGACTAAGAGGACAGTATATAATCATGAAGGGAACAATCTGACAAGAAGTTATAGTAATTGTAAATATTTATGTACATACTATTGGAACACCCAAATACGAAAAGCAGTTAATAGCAGACATAAAGGAAGTAATCAATAGTACATAATCATAATACAACAATGGTGGGGAGTGTTCATACCCTCCTCACATGTGTGGATAGATTATCCAAATGGAAAATCAACAAGGAAACAGTGGCTCTGAATGACACATTGGACCAGATGGATCTACCAGATAAACTCAGAATATTCCAGTCTAAAACAGCAGAATACACATTCTTTTCAAGTGCACATGGAACATTCTCCAGAACAGATCACCTGTTAGGTCACAAAACAAGGCTCAACAAAGTCAAAATGACTGAAGTCATGCCATGCATCTTTTCCAACCACAACGTTATGACACTAGACATCAACCACAAGAAAAAATTCGGAAATCCCACAAATCCATGTAGTATAAATAGCACACTTACTAAGCAATGAAAGGGTCAACAAAGAAGTCAAAGAGGAAATGAAGAAGTACATGTAGAAAAAGGACAACATAATGGTCCAAAGCCTTGGGTTATAGCAATACAGGCTTACCTCAAGAAGCAAGAAAAATCCCAAACAAATTTACAACTAAAGGAGCATCAGACAAACAATAAACAAAACCCCCAACCGGTAAAAAATTTTAGACTGTCATAAAATAAGGGAGGAAGGGGTGAGGAGTCAAATGAACAAAATCACAAATGAAAGAGGAGAAATAACAAATGTGACCACAGAAACACAAAGAATTATAAGAGATTATTGTGAAAAATCACATACCAACAAACTGGACAACCTAGAAGAAAGTGGTTGAAGTCCTAGAAAAATATAAGTTCCTAAAACTGAATCAGGAAGAAATAGAAAATTTGAGCAGACCAATTACTAGTAATGAAATTGAATTAGTCACCAAAAAACTCCCAAGAAACAAAAGTCCAGGACTAGACGGCTTCACAGATGAATTCTACCGAACATTTAAATTAAAAAAAATTTTTTTTAACGTTTATTTATTTTTGAGAGAGAGAGAGAGACAGAGCATGAACAGGGGATGAGCAGAGAGATAGGGAGACATAAAATCAGAACCAGGCCCCAGGCTCTGAGCTGTCAGCACAGAGCCTGATGCACGACTCAAACTCACAAACATGCGAGATCACGACCTGAGCTGAAGTCGGACGTTCAACTGACTAAGCCATCCAGGCATTTACATTTTTTTTAATGTTTATTTATTTTTGAGAGAGAGAGAGAGAGAGCAAGCATGAGCAAGGGAGGGCAGAGAGAGGAGACAATCTGAAGCAGGCACCAGGCTCTGAGCTGTCTACACAGAGCCCTACATGGAGCTCAAACCCATGAACCATGAGATCATGACCTGAGCTGAAGTCGGACGCTTAACCGACGGAGCCACCCAGGCGCCCCTACCAAGCATTTAAAGGAGAGTTAATATCTATTCTCAAACTATTCCAAAAAAATAGGAGAGGAAAGAAAGCCTCTGAAAAAAAGAGACCTATAGTCCAATATCTCTGATGAACATAGATGAAAAAATCCTCAAAAAAATATTAGCAAAACAAATTCAATTATATATTAAAAAAAAATCATTCGCCTCAATCAAGTGGGATTTATTCCTGGCATGATAGGGTATTTCATTATTCACAAATCAATGTCATATATCATGTCAGTAAGAGAAAGGATAAAAACCCTATGATCAGGGGCGCCTGGGTGGCTCAGTCGGTTGAGCGTCCGACTTCGGCTCAGGTCATGATCTCGCGGTCTGTGAGTTCGAGCCCCGCGTCGGGCTCTGTGTTGATAGCTCAGAGCCTGGAGCCTGCTTCCGATTCTGTGTCCTCCCCCTCTCTCCGCCCCACCCCTGCTTGTGCTCTGTCTCTGTCTTTCAAAAATGAATAAACATAAAAAAAGAAATTAAAGTACAACATCAATTCATGAGGAAAAAGCCTCAACAAAGCAGGTTTTGCAGGAACACACCTCAACATAATAAAGGCCATGTATGAGAAACCCACAGTGAACATCATACTCGATGGGGAAAAACTGAAAGCTTTTCCGCTAAGGTTAGTAACAAGAGAAGGATGTCTACCCTCACCACTTGTATTCAACATAGTACAGAAGTCCTAGCCACAGCTATCAGACAACAAAAAGAATTAAGAGGCATCCAGAGTGGTAAAGAAGAAGTCACACTGTCATTACGTGCAGATGATATGACAGTATATAGAGAAGGTTGAATAAGACTCCATGAAAAATCGACTAGAAAGGATAAATTCAGTACCTTCTCAGAATACAAAACATACACCCTCAAAACCAAGAGCACACTGCATAGACTCTATGTTAGCCACCTTAACAATAAATTATATTAAAGAGACACTTCAAATAATTTGAAAAAAAAAACAAAATATACAGAAATCTGTTGGAGTTCTGTACTGCGGTAATGAAGCAGAAGGAGAAATCAAGAAAACAATCCTATTTACAGTTGCATCAAAAATAATAACATTCCTAGGAATAAACGTAACCAAGGAGGTGAAAAGCCCATACTGGGAAAACTATAAAACATTGATAAAAGGAATTGAGGGCAACACAAATAGAAAGATGAACTATTCAGAAGAATAAATATTGTTACAATGTCCACACAATCTAAAGCAATCTACAGATTTAATGCAATCCCTGTCAAAATACCAACAGCATTTTTCACCGAAGTAGAACAAACAATCCTACAATTTGTATGGAACCATGAAAGACCCTGAAGAGCCAAAGCAATTTTGAAAAAGAACAAAACTGGAGACACCACAATCTTCAAGTTATATTACAAATCAATAGTAATCAAAACAGTTTGGTATTCGCACCAAAAGCTATACATAGCTCAGTGAAGCAGAATGGAGAGTCCAGAAATAAACCCAAAATTAAATGGTCAATTAATCTTAAATAAGGGAGGCAAGAATGTTTAGTGGGAAAAAGACAGTCTCTTCAACAAATAGCATTTGGAATATTGGACAGCTACGTGCAAAACAATGAACCTGGGCCACTTTCTTGCACCATACAAACAATTAAACTTAAAATGCATTAAGGAGCTAAAACTGTAACCTGAAACCATAAAAATCCTAGAAGAGAGCACAGACAGTAGTAATGCCTCTGACATCTGCCCTATCAACGTTTTTCTAGATATTTCTCCTGAGGTGAAGGAAACAAAAGCAAAAATAAACCATTGGGACTGCATCAGAATAAAAACCTTCTGCACAGCAAAAGGAGCTATCAAGAAAAGTAAAAGACAGCGTACTAAATGGGAGAAGATATTTGCAAGTGGCCTATCTCATAAAGGGTTAGTATCCAAAATCTAGAAAGAAATTACACAACTCAACAGCAAAAAAAAAAAAAAAAAAAAAAAAAAAGCAATAAAAAAATGGGAAGGCACGTGCAGGTATTTCTGCAAAGATATACAGATGGCCAACCGACACCTGTAAAGATTCTCAACATCACTCATCATCAGGGAAATGTAAATCAAAATCCCCATGAGCTATCACCTCACACGTGTCAGAATGCCCGAAATCAAAGCGCAAGAAAATACGAGTGTGGGCGCGGCTGTGGAAGGAAAAGGTTGGTGGGAACGCAAACTGGTGCAGCCACTGTGGAAAACAGCATGGAGGTTCCTCAAGAAACTAAAAATAGAACTACACTATGATCCAGTACTTCCCCTAGTGGGTTTTTACCCAAGGAATTCTAATACTCTAATTCAAAAAGATATATGCATCCCTATGTGTATTTCAGCACTATTTACAGCAGGTAAGAGATGGAAATAGCCCATGAGTCCACTGACAAATGAATGGATAAGAAAATGGTGGCGTGCACGTGTGCGCACACACACGCTGGATTATTAGTCATAAAAAAGACTGAAATCCTGCCATGTGCAAAAACATAGATGGATCTAGAGAGTCTTAACAGATGGTTACCGGAGGGGAGGTTCATGGGGGTGGAGGGAGGGGAATGGGTGAAATAAGTGATGGGGATTAAGAATACACTTATCACGATAAGTACTAACGTCCACAATTTTTGAAACACTAAACTTACGGTATTCTATTGCTTTCAGGTGCATAGTAAACTATGCCGGATTTAAAATAATATTAAAGAAAAGAAACAAGGGGCGTCTGGGTGGCTCAGTTGGTTAAGCATCTGCCTTCGGCTCAGGTCATGATCTCGCGGTTCGTGAGTTCGAGCCCCGCGTCGGGCTCTGGGCGGACAGCTCGGAGCCCAGAGCCCGCTTCGGATTCTGTGTCTCCCTCTGTCTGCCCCTCCGCTGCTTTCACTCCGTCTCTCGCACGGTCTCAAAAGTAAACAAACATTAAAAAAAAAAAAAAAAGATTTTAAGTTATCTCTACACTCAACATCGGCTGAAACGCATGATCCCGCGATCAAGAGTCGCGTACTCTTCCCACTGAGCCAGCCAGCTCTTAGTAACTCTTTAGCGTCCTCCTCTGTTAAGAGGTACTTGGTTTATCTACATCATTGGTTTATTTGGGGAATTGACATGAAATAATGCCGATTCAGTGCTTATGCATTTGTACACTTATTTCAGGCCGGTTTCTTACTTTCCATCTGTTTGAAAGCTTTGTTCATTTCTTTTCAAATGTGTTTGAAAATGCTGTGTTGTGTTACAGCTGAGGCTATTTGCCAGTGTTGTGTGATGCTGTAAGCTAGTTTGTGTCTCATTTGGTATGTGTCATGGTGTATACAAGTGTTAACACCGGCTTTCAATGGCAATGAGCCATGGTTAAGATAAAATGAAAGTAGCACCTAACTCCGTGTTGCCCATAGAAAATCGCAGACTCTATCCAAGACCCCGTTTCCTGCATATTGGTAACATGCCCTAATCACAAGCAAAGGACTTCTCAAAAAACGATTGGTCTCCTATACCTGTAAGCTTAAATACATAAAATGAACATAGTATATACAGAGCAAAGGTGGTTATCACCACTTTCATGGAGCCGACTTAGGGGAAAACTTCTCTTCTTTCACGTAAGAGCGAATGAACAATGGTTTATGCTTTGAGGCATAAGGATGGCGTCTTTGTGGTTCAATGATCCAATTCCAGTATCAGAAGTAATGTCGGAGACTTCAAAATGAGCAAAAGAGATTACTGAGTGTCATTTCCGTTGAGCAACTGGGAGTTAAACCTAGTAGGTCCTGTGGGGCTTATCTGATTCCATGGGTATAGGCACCTTCAATTAACTTGCAAATTTACAGCATTGGGGGTAGCTGTTAGTCGTGGAAAACTGATGGCCACGAAAATTATTCCAGATCATGGATACGCAAATACATCTTGTCTGGTAGAAATTCTGCCTTGGAGAAAGGAAAACTCAAACACTGCATATTATTGCCTTGTAGGATATTGACCAGTATTGCAATTACAAGTAAATTTGTTTAAGGATTCCTGATTTTCTCTATACCTATATAGAAAATTCTTATTTGAATCAGTCTCGAAATCTTATTTCTTCCTTCCTTCCTTAACGAATTACATAAAATCTTAGATACGTCTTCATTTTTTATTTACATGAGAGTCATGTCTCACACATCTTTAATTTTTTTTTTTTCAACGTTTATTTATTTTTGGGACAGAGAGAGACAGAGCATGAACGGGGGAGGGTCAGAGAGAGAGGGAGACACAGAATCGGAAACAGGCTCCAGGCTCTGAGCCATCAGCCCAGAGCCCGACGCGGGGCTCGAACTCCCGGACCGCGAGATCGTGACCTGGCTGAAGTCGGACGCTTAACCGACTGCGCCACCCAGGCGCCCTAAGGCCTGAACACTTTTAATCACATAGAATTACTAGCACACGGTGCAAAATACACAAGAATGTTCACTGTATCATTGTTTGCAGTAGGGGAAAACTGGAGATAATATGTGAGTACATCAAGTGGAGATTAAGTAAATCAGGTGCATACATATTAACGGAATGCTGGGCCGGCATTAAAATGAGGGAGGTAAGCATATATGAAGGCACTGACATGTTGTGATCGCTAAGACAATGTTATGAAAAAAGAAAGTTGCATGCCATTATGTGAAGCACAATTCAATGTAAAGTGAACAATAGTCTATATACAGTATATCCAAAATTATACATTTATAGAGAAAAGTCTAAAGTACTCGCATTCACCGAAATTAATGGTTCTCTCTGGAGAATAAAGTTGAAAAAGCGTAAAGAGACAACGTTTGCAGTACGTATTTTCATCCTGAGCATTTTTTAAAACCATGAGTGGTATGGGATCTTGGAAAATTAAAGAGCAAAAATAAAGGAAAGAAACCATCAGACGATCAGCAGGATGAAAAATAACAACCGTGCTTTGGATCGTAACTCAAGCGGAAAATAAATATGTATCAGTCACTGTTGACAGAAACAAACGTCTTCATATTTTCCTCGTAGACGAATTCCAAGTTATGTGTGCGCGTGCCCTTGCCTTCCCCCAATCCACACACACACGTGGTAGGTAGAGCTTCATTTCCATCCCCTTTCTTGAAGGTGGACTTAATGATTCACTTTTTTTTTTTAAGTTTATTTATTTTGAGACAGAGAGAGAGCGCATGCGCAGGGGAGGGGCAGAGAGAGAGAGGGAGACAGAGAATCCCAAGCAGGCTCTACACTCAGCACAGAGCCTGACATGTGGCTCGATTTCACGACCCTGGGACCCTGACCAGAGCCAAAACTAAGAGTTTGATGTTCAACCTACTGACCCACCCAGGCACTCCATGATTCACTTCTAAATCAGAGTGTGAAGGGGCGCCTGGGTGGCTCAGTCGGTTAAGCGTCCGACTTCGGCTTGGGTCATGTTCTTGCGGTTTGTGAGTTCGAGCCCCGCGTCGGGCCCTGTGCTGACAGCTCAGAGCCTGGAGCCTGCTTCGGATTCTGTGTCTCCCTCTCTCTCTGCTCCTCCCCTGCTCATGCTCTGTCTCTCTCTCTCTCCTTCAAAAATAAATAAAAACATTAAAAAATGTTTTTTAAATGAGAGTGTGAAAAGGTGAAACAGAGCTTTATAGTGGAGAAAATTGGCAACTACTACCCATGGTAGGCCTAATAATGCCCCCTCCCTCACGATGTTTACGTCCTGATCCCTGGAATCTGTGAATATATTTGGAATGGATATACAGTATATTTCGGTGTATGATAAAGGAGACTTAAGGTTGAAAATGGCATTAAATTTGCTGATCAGCGGACCATAAGACAGGAAGAATATCCTGGATTGACTGGGCTGCATCCAATAGAATCACCAGAGTCCTTAAATAGGGAAGAGAAAATCCAACTGAAGAGACACTGTCACACGGAGATATGACCGTAAGAGTTTCAGGGTTCTTGAAGACAGAAGGAGGCAGTGAACCAAGGGCCACATGTGGTCTCTAGAAGCTGAAAAACGCAAGGAAATGTATTGTCCCGTAGACTCTTTAGAAAGAGATGCAGCTTTGCCAAGACCTTCACTTTCAGCCCTTGTGACATCTACGTCACACTTTCTGAACTCCAGACTCTGAGTTATTATAAGCCAATGAGTTTTGACAATTCGTTACATCAACCATAGAAAACGAGTACCGATCTACTTTCCCCGGAGGGGTCAAAATAATACCACCGCCAGTGATCAGTCATGTGCATGTCACGTACTCCCTGATGTGACGCGATGAGAAGGGCGCTCACCTCTGTGTTGTCCTTACCAAAAATCCCATCACCTCAGGCTAATGGTGAGAAAAGTATCTTAGGACCCCAGGTGAGTTACATTCTATAAAATATCTGACTGTGCTCCTCCAAACAATGAAAGGGCATGAAAAGTAAAGGCAAGCTGAAAAATTGTCACGTAGCAGAGAACATCGAGAGGACCAAAAGCGATGTGGATTGGATCCTGGAACTGAAGGACAGTAGCAAAAAAGCATGGGACATTGAAATATAATCTAGGCTTGAGTTTATAGTAATTTACCAATGTTGGTTTCTTAGTTTAGACAAATCTACCATGGTGTTTTTTGTTTTTTGGTGTTTTTTTTTACGTTTATTTATCTATCTTAGAGAGAGAGAGAGAGAGAGAGAGACAATGAGCTGGGGAGGGGCAGAGCGAGAGAAGAACGGAGGATCTGATACGGGCCTGATGTGGGGTTTAACCTCACAGACCACGAGACATGACCTGAGCCAAAGTTGGATGCTCAACCAACTAAACCACCCAGGCGCCCTACCTTGGTGTTCTAAGATGTTAACAATAAAAGAAACTGGGTGAGAAGCCTTATTGGAATTCTCTGTGATTTCTTGCTAACTACAGAATTATTCCAAAATAATTCCATATAAGGACAATGTAGTCTAGCCGCTTAACGTATTATATGAGGAAACTGACGTTGAGAGAGGAAAAATGGGTTAATTATATTACTTTGAATAACTAATGAAAATGTTCATTTTTGTCATTCCAAATTTAGTTTGTGGGGTTTTTTTTGCCCCGAAACTTAAAAAATCTGTTCACCAAAAGTCAAATGTACTGATTGATGCCTACTTTAACATGTTACTTAATGCTCATCTTGGAATTATTTCCTTTGACCTTCTCCCATACCACTGAACTAAAAGAATACAAAGAATACACCATAATCGCTCAAATTACCCTTTTTTAAGAACGAGTAGGGGCACCTGGGTGGCACAGTCGGTTAGGCGTCCGACTTCAGCCAGGTCACGATCTCCCGGTCCGGGAGTTCGAGCCCCACGTCAGGCTCTGGGCTGATGGCTCGGAGCCTGGAGCCTGTTTCCGATTCTGTGTCTCCCTCTCTCTCTGCCCCTCCCCTGTTCGTGCTCTGTCTCTCTCTGTCCCAAAAATAAATAAACGTCGAAAAAAAAAAAAATT
>NW_024420442.1:1110503-1114280 GCF_014898765.1 Herpailurus yagouaroundi | reverse complement strand
AAAAAAAAAAAAAAAAAAAGAACCAGTACTTACACCAACTAAACAAACACTGCATGAAAAAGTAGGGCAATTTGACTAACAGTGTTGCCTAATTTTCCTACTTTGCCCTGATTTTGTATTGGCCGTATGTTGTGATGCGTTTTAGTTTTTTGAAGTTAAAGTATAATTGAAATAGAATGTCACATTAACTGCAGGTGTACAACATGATTCAAAATGTGTATAAATTGTATAATCATCGCAGTAACCCTCTCTCGCCCTCCCTCCACCTGTACAACTACCGATCTACTCTCCGCATATATAAGCTCAGTGTTTCAGTTTTACGTTTCGTGTTTTCAGGTTCCACAGATAAATACGATCCTACGGTGTCTGTCTTCTTCTGACTCCTCTGGCTAAGCGTAATGCTCTCAACTCCATTGATGGTGTTGTCCTTGGCAAAATTTACTTCTTTTGTATGGCTGAATGTTGTCCCCATTACCCATTCACCCGTAAAGGACGGTTAAGTTCTTTCCGTATCTCACCTATCGTAAATAGTGCTTCGATGGATATACGGGTGCAGATAACTTACTGTGTCGGTGCTTTTGTCTTCTTTGAATAAATGCCCAGCAGTGAAATGCTGGATTACATGGCAGTTGCACGTTTAATTTTTTCGAGGAACCTGCATAGTGTCTTACAAAATGAATACGCCAATTACCATTCCCAGCCCCAGTGCTCAAGGGTTCCCTTTTCTCCACGTCCTCACCGACTCTTGTTCTCTGCCCTCTTTTGGATACTCACCATTCTAAAAGATGTGAGGTGATATCATGGTTTTGATTTGCATTTCCCTGATTAATGATGTTGATCTTCCCGTGTACCTATCTGTATGTCTTTAGAGTAATTTCTGTTCATATCCTCTGCCCATTTTGTGTTATTGTTCATTTTCCTCTTGAGTTGTGTGAAATGAGATCTTTAGAAACTCCCATTCAGTAGGTTGCCGTGTCATGTTGTTGATGGTTTCCTTTGTTGGACAGGAGCTTTTTAATCTGATAATGTCCGACCTTGTTTATTTTTGTTCCTGTTGCTTTTCTTTTTGTTGTCAAATCCGAAACCTCACGGCCTTGACAGATGCCAAGGAGTTTACCCCTTCGGTTTTCTTGGAAGAGTTTTATGGGTTCAGGGCTTACGTTCACCTCTTTAATCCATTCAACTAAATTTTGGGGTGTGGCATAAAATAGCAGTCCCATGTCATTCTTTTGCATGTGGCTGTACAGTTTTTCCAACACCATTTATTGAAGGGATTGTCCCTTTCTCCATTGTATAGTCTTGACTCCTTTATCATAAAATATTTGGCTATATATGTGTGTGATGATTTCTGGGCCCTCTATTCTGTCCCATTGATCTATGTGGTGTTTTTTTTCTTCTAATGTTTATTTATTCCTCCTGAGAGTGAGAGAGCGAAAGATAGAAAGAGCATGGATGGGGGGGGGGGGCAAGGAGAGAGGAGAGAATCCCAAGCAGGCTTTGCACTGTCAGGGCGGAGCCTGACACAGGGTTCGATCCTGTGAACCGTGAGATCGTGACCTGAGCCAAAATCAAGAGTCGATGCTTAACTGACTGAGCCACGCAGGCGCCCCCCTTGATCTATGTGTTGTGATTACTAGAGCTTGTGAGTATACTTAAAAAATTTTTTTTAAACATTTATTTATTTTTGAGAGACTGAGACAGAACATGAGCTGGGGAGGGGCAGAGAGAGAGAGAGAGAGAGAGGGAGACCCAGAATCCGAAGCAGGCTCCAGGCTCTGAGCTGTCCGCACAGAGCCCAACACCGGGGCTGGAACTCAAGAACCATGAGATCGTGACCTGAGCCGAAGTCGGACGCTTAACCGACTGAGCCACCCAGGCGCCCCATATCTTGTCAGTATATTTAAAATCAGGGAATAGGCTGCCTCCAAGTTATTGTTCTTTCTCAATACTGCTTCGGGTATTCGGGGTCTTTCTGTGGTTCCCTACAAATTTTAGGTTTGTTTGTTCCATTTCTGTGAAACACGCCATTGGAATTTTGAGTAGGATTCTGCTGATTCTGTAGATTGCTTTCCAAGTACGTACTTGGCGAAAATTTTCTTCCGTGAGGACAAAGCAGTTTTGCCTTCCCTTCCCTTCAGTTTTTCCTTCACTTTCCCTTCAATTTCTCTTATACATATCTTAATAATTTTCAGCATAAAAGTAGCTCACCTCCTTGATCAAACATGTTCAGTATATTCGTTGCGATGGAATCATGACTGGAGTCCTCTTAATTTCTTAAAGTTTAATATTAGTGTTCAGAGTGTATTGTCACGTATTGATTTTGTATCCTGCAACTGTACTGAATTCATTTATTAGCTCTCACAGGTTTGGGGTTTTTTTTGTTTTATTTTTTTTAAGTTTATTTGAGAGAGACAGTGAGCGCGAGTGGGGGAGGGACAGAGAGAGAGAGCGAGAGAGAGAATCTCAAGCAGGCTCCATGCTGCCAGCGCAGAGCCCGACGTGGGGCTCAAACCCACGAACCGTGAAATCAAGACCTGAGGTGAAACCAGGAGTTGCACACTTAACCGACTGAGCCACCCAGGCGCCCCAATTCTAACCGTTTTTTGAGGGAGTCTTTAGGGTTTTCGGTAGAGAGTATGTCACCTACAAATAGTGACAGTTTTATGCTGTTTCAACGTAGATGTGTTTTCTTTCTTTCTCTTGCCTCTTTGCTACAGTTAGGACCTGGGATGCCATGTTGGTTGAAAGCGGACAGAGTGGGCGTTCTTGCATTGTTCCTGATTTTAGTGGAAAACCTTTCAACTTTCAACTGCTGCGTATCATCGTAGCTGTGCGTTTCTTACATGATGGCCTTTTTTAGGTTCAGGTCCGTTTCCTCTGCAGACACTTTGTTGAGAGCTATTACCAACAAGGGGCGTGCAATTTTGTTTAATGCTTTTTCTGCATCTTTGACCATCATCCTATGGTTTTTGTCATTGATTTTGTTAATGTGCCGTATCATATTGATTGATTTGTGGATGGGACACGGACCATGCTTTCCTCCCTGGAATTTCTCTCACGTGATCATGGTGCTTGATCCTTTCAACGTAGTTTTAAATTTGGCTTTTAATACTTTATGGAGGAGTTTTCATCTATACTCATCAGGGATACGGTCCTATTATGTTCTTCTCTTGCGGTATCCTTGTCTAGTTTCCATACCTGGGTAGAGCTGGCTGTATAGAATAAATTAACATTTCCTCCTCTTTTCTTTTTTTGGAAGACTCTGGGAAGGATGGTTATTAATTCTTTACAAAAACTTTTTAATGTTTATTTTTGGGAGCGAGAGTGAGAGAGCACGCGTGCAGGCGGGGGAGGGGCAGATAGAAAATCCCAAGCAGGTTCTACACTGCCGGCAACAGAACCCGACTGCGGGGCTCAAATCCCCCACAAACGCGACATCATGACCTGAGCCAAATTCAGACGCTTAACCCACTGAGCCACCCAGGCGCCCCTAACTCTTTTTTAAATGTTTGGTTGAATTCATCAATAAAATCTTCTGGTCCTGGCCTTTTAATTTTGGGGAGGTGTTTGATACTGATGAAATCTACTTACTGTTAATCGCTCTGTTCAGAGGTTTCTGTAGGGTTTATTTCAGTGTATGTTTCCTGGAATTTATCCATTTCTTCTAGCTTGTCCGTTTTGTTGGTGTATGAGTGTTTCTAGCAGTCTCTTAAGATCCTTTGTATTTGTGTGATATCCGTCGTACCTCGCATCTTACACTAATGATTTCGCGTTCTC
>NW_024420442.1:1087633-1110403 GCF_014898765.1 Herpailurus yagouaroundi | reverse complement strand
GGTGCTTCTAAACGCCTGTCAAATTTAACTTTTCAAACAACAAGCTCTTAGTTTCATTTTCTTTCCGTTCGAATCTTCATTTCTTCTACTAACTTCGGGCTTCCCATGTTTTTGTTTTTCTAGTTCCTTGAGGTTTAATGTTAGGGTGTTTATTTTAAAATGTTTTTCATTTCTTGCTGTAGGCAGTTAATGCTATGAAGTTCCCTTTCCCTCTTAGAACTGGTTTTACTTCATCTTACAGGCTTTGATCTATTTTCATGTACTTCAGGGTAATTTTTTATTTCCTCTTTGATTTCTTCATCGACCCATGTCGTTTGGCACACATGGGCCTGTGGCGTTCGCATTTTTTCTTTCTTGTAATTGATTTCTTTTTTATTTTTTTTTTAAATTTTTTTTTTCAATGTTTATTTATTTTTGGGACAGAGAGAGACAGAGCATGAACGGGGGAGGGGCAGAGAGAGAGGGAGACACAGAATCGGAAACAGGCTCCAGGCTCTGAGCTGTCAGCACAGAGCCCGACGCGGGGCTCGAACTCGCGGACCGCAAGATCGTGACCTGGCTGAAGTCGGACGCTTAACCGACTGCGCCACCCAGGCGCCCCTTGTAATTGATTTCTAGTTTCATACTACTGTGGTCAGAAAAGATGTGTATTATGATTTCCCTCTTCCTAAAAATATTGAGACTATTTAGTGGCCTCATGATCTGTGCTGGAGAATGTACCATGGATACTTGATAAAAATGTGTATTTTGGGGGCACCTGGGTGGCTCTGTCAGTTACGTGTCTAACTCTTGGTTTTGGCTCAGGTCATGATCTCAAGGTTCCTGAGTTCAAGCCCCAAGTCAGGCTCCGCGCTGACAAAGAGAAGCCTGCTTGGGATTTTCTCTCTCTGCCCCTCCCCTACTCGTGCTTTCACTCTCTGTCTCTCAAAATGAATAAATAAACTTTAAAAAATATGTGTAGTTTGTTGCTCTTGGATGAAATGTGATATAGCTATAAATCTGGTAAGTCCACCTCGTCGAATTTGTCATTTAAGGCTACTATTTTGTTCCCGATTTTCTACCTGGATGATCTCTCCTTTGCTGTAAGTGCGGTGTTAACGTTCCTACTATTAATATGTTGATGTCAAATTTTGCTTTTTGGTCCCTCAAGATTTGCTTTATACGTATTTATTAATGATACATCTATCCTCTTATTGGATTTCCTGTTTATTGCATAATGCCGTTGTCTGTGGTTAACGGTCTTTGTCCTTTTGGGTTTTGTTGTTGACTTTTAGTAATCTCTACACCCATCGTGGGGCTCGCACTCACTACCCCGAGATCAAGAGTCGCACGCCTCTCCGCCTGAGCCAGCCAGGCACCCCGGCAGTCTTTGTTTGAAAGTCTTACTTTGTCTGATAGAAGTGTGGCTTCCCTAGCTTTGTTTTGCTTTGCGTTTACCCTGTCTTTTTCTGTCCCATCGCTTCCAGTGTATATGGGCCCTTACATCACAAGTGAGTTTCCCGTAGTTGGCATCTGGAGGTAGATGCCGCTGTTTAATGTTTGATGTTTAATCCATTCGGCCACTCTGTGTCTTTTCATTGGAAACCTGAAGCAGTTTGCAACTGATTATGGATAGTTACTTCCGCCATTGAACTGGTTTCTGGTCTGTTTTGCAGGTATTCTGTTCTTTTTTCTTCTGTTGTGGTTTCACCAAGTTTTGTTACTTTCTTCTGTGGTATGCTTAGATTCCTATCTGTGTGTCTTTTATTTATGCACCGTACGTTTTTGCCTGGCGGTTACCATGACACTTACATACAACAACTTACCAGTTTAAAATAGATTGTTAGAAATATAACAAGTTTGAATGCCGCTTAAAGTAACAAGTTTGAATGCCGCTTAAAGCTCTACATTTTGACTCTATCCCGCCCCCCGCAGGTTGTTTTTTGAGGTAACCTCTTGCCTCTTTTCATCTCCTGTTCCATTAACTAATTCTTGTCGTCATTGTCACTTTGTCTTGTAACCTTTATAAGAGCTTTATGAACAATTCATCACCCCACTCCTCTCAATTTATCTTTACAAGTGAGATTTCTACTTTCGTATATATTCTGCTTTCTAATTAATGCCTTTTCTTCTGTGCCGAAAGAAATGCCTTCAACATGCGGCCTCTTCCTTCTCGCAGCAGTGCCCTCATGTAGGAGATGATCATTATCATTCGACCTACCCTCGCTCTTGGTGGTCTAGGAAATCTTTGCCATTGTCCCAGCAGCAGCGAGCACAACTGGGGGAAGGGCAGAGAGAAAGGGGGAGAGAGAATCTCAAGCAGGCTTCACGTTGTCCACGCAGAGCCCAACACGGGGCTCGATCGCACGAACGTGAGATCATGACCTGCGCCGAAATCAAGAGTCAGACACTTAACCGACTGAGCCACCCAGGCGCCCCAAGCTGCCTATTTTTAAGAGCCCCCAGCGGTTTAAGATGTGTTAGGACCTTTCAGGATCCCAAAGGGGGAGGATCTCTTTGCACCGAGATTGAGGCTGATCCTCAAACCGCCATAACTGAAGTATACAACTACAGTTTCCGGGACCCCAAGATAAGCCCCGCTGGCTTCCCCACATGCAGGCAATCCGTGTGTACCCCCTGGTGAACAGCTACAAAGACGAGCTCCAAATGGGTTCACAAACTCCTTCCTGTAGCAAAAGGCGAGAATACAAAAGTACGAGTAATTCTGTAGGGGCGCGTGGCTGGCTCAGTTGGTGGAGCATGCGCCTCCTGATCTCGCGATCAGGAGTTCAAGCCCCACGTTGGGTTCAGAGCTTACGTAAAAATAAAAAGTTAAATACAAATTAAAAAGAAAAAAAAAAAAAGAGTAATCCTGCAGCCTTCAAACCGTGTGCCAAGCTTGAAACCCCAAGAGAAGCAAATAAGCCTCTTTCACAGAAAGACGGCTGGTGTGTTTCAATCCGCTGCCCGTGCAATGTCCCGGGGGTAGTAGCCTGCAGGGACTTGGGTAACAGAGTCAGGTGACTGAGGGGGTGATCAGCAGCCACAATGACGGGGGCACCATATGAGCATAAATGCTCTCTTCTAAGAAATACTGGTGCTCGTGGCCCCTGGGTGACCCAGTCGGTTAAGCGTCCGACTCTTTGGTTTCGGCTCAAGTCACGATCTCGCAGGTCATGAGTTCGAACCCTGCATTGGGCTTTGAGCCTGCTTGGGATTCTCTCTCTCTGCCCCTCCCCCACTCGTGTGCCTGTGTGCGTGCTCGCTCTCTCTCTTCTCTCAAAATAAATAAAAGGTCTTTGGTCATCTCTTTTTTTTCTTAAGTTTATTTAACGTAAAATCTCTAGCTTCTTCACTGGGTCTTCAGGCAGGTGAGTTCAAGTGCACCAGTCCTTCCTTAGCCATTTCTTAGTTTGCTACAGCCTTGTGGTTTTGGGGGACACAAGCCCCCCTGGTTGTGACAGCTTAATGTTTTGTGGGTTTCTCTCTCAGGTGCAGGTCTGAAAAGTTGGGGCGTCCAGTGTGGGGTTCAGAACCTTTGCTCTTTACAGAGCAGCTCGTTTTGAGGTCCTTCCGGATTGTGGGTCGCCATGCTGGGAATAGGGTTTATGTTGAGATTGTGTCTCAACCTCTCCTCTTCACTTTTATGAGTTTTTCCCCTCCCTTTTTTTTTTTTTTTAGTGTTTTTATTTATTTTTGAGACAACGCAAGAGACAGAGTGCAAGCTGCGGAGGGGCAGACAGAGGGAGACACAGAATCCAAAGCGGGCTCCGGGCTCCGAGCTGTCAGCACAGAGCCCGATGCGGGGCTCGAACCCACGAACCGTGAGGTCATAACCTGAGCAGAAGTCCGATGCCCAACCGACTGAGCCACTCAGGCGCCCCTCCCCTCAATTATGTAGAGCTCATTATCTGTAATGTTTAAGAGTTAGCCAATATTTTAGGTTGTTGTTTTTGTTTTTGAGAAAGATGTTCCATAGGTAGTTGTAGATTCAGAGTGCCTGTTGAAGGAGGGGATACAGATCTTCCTATGCTGCCATCTTGAACTGGAATCCTTTAGTCTTCTTGATGTTAGTCTTCTTGATGTTAGCTATTCTAACAGGTCTCACCCAACGTGAGACGATTATCTAATTTTTGTCGTGATTTGTATTTCCGTGATGGGTAGTGATGATATGATCATCTTTTTGCGTACCTGTTGGACATTTGGATGCCTCCCTTGGACAAATGTCTAAAAGATGGGCAGAGGGACTAAATACCTAGATTCTTTGGTTTTTATTGAGTTGTATGAGTTCTTCATATATTTGGATAGTCATCCCTTCTCTGACAATATGGCTTGTAAAAATTTTCTCCCAGCCCGTGGGCTGCTTTTTCGTTTTGTTTCTTTTTCTCTGCAGAAGTTCTTAAGGTTGACGTAGTCTTAGCTGGTGGTATGTGCTTGTTTGTGCTTTTGGTGCCGTATTCCAAAGAAACAAAGTCATTGCCAATATCAACATTGAGTACCTTCTCCCTTCTGTTCTCAAAGGAGTTTTGGTGTATCAAATCTCAAGTTTAAGTCTGCATGTGTAATGGTGTTTTCCATTGTAATACTGTTCTCGAACGCTGGTCTCGAGGTTGCGTTTGTGTCATGAGCACCCTGTTTCGCTCTTAACTGCATCGTTGTTACCTGTGATCAACAACGTGTACTGAGGGGCCGGTAAAGATCGTGGAGGGCATAATCCTTCTTGCCACTCCCACTAGTTAAGCTGCCCCATGTCTAACTGACGAAGGAAGAGAATCCTAAGACCAGTTTAATTTGCCAGATTTCCTCATTGTTTCCCAAGTTTCAGTGCAAAGTCCCTCTTTCCTTACTCTTTCATTCCATTTTCATACCCGATCCACGGTTCCCCCTCTTTGAAATGATCCTCATCACGTAGGAGGTTACGTTCGGATAAATACCTGATGCGAAAAACTGTACGGCTGTGAAAGAGGTCAACGGAAGTGAACCCATGCGCGCCGGGATTTCACACATGGTGAATTAATTAGGTGGGGATCATTATCTGTAAGTCTCCGATGAAAGTCCAGCCACTTGCCCAGGATCTTACAGTCGGTGGAGCTCAAAGTTGTCGATTGCTCAAGTCCGTGTGTTTGGGCCCCACACAGTAGGAGCATTGTGGGAAAAACCAGGCCAGATTTGACACAGTTCTTTGAGACAAAAAGACCAGTCAGAAGAAAGAGAAGTGATTGAAATCACGGGTTATTTTTCATTGTCTTTTTATAATGTCTTTTTTGTGCGCCTCGCATGAAGGGGAAGGCCCGGAAAGCCCTTTTGTCTGTTCATTAAATTATTAGCATCAATAGAAACGTTTTTGACCATGACTAGCCACTCTGTCTCCCACTCCTCTATTTGCTGTGTTAAAAGCAGCATGATACTGGAAGCAAGGGGAAGGGAGAAGCTGAATAGGAGACATTTCTTATAGAAATGATCGTCTTATGTCTTTTTTTTTTATCACTATAAAAGAAACTAATCAATTCCCCCCTCAGCCCCCAACACGCCACATGTACAGACACATCCCCATGTATCCCACTGTGTCTTACACGGCGTCCTTTCCAAAACCAGAACACGTCAGTAACTGCTTATCGGCATGGTTTGAATTCTGCGGAGCCTCCGTTCCTCAGGTCAGACCCTCTTGCAAATTACTAACTCATCATTTTCATATCGATTAACAAATCATCAAACACGTCCCCAAATCACGCTCAACGATCGGAGGAGGGTCAAATAGGTTATGTGCGGTTTTTATTCCCCCCGAAAAGATTTTCAAAGTACCCTTCCAGTTAGAATCATTGAATAACATAGGTCACTGAAAATGAAGCCACAATGTTTTTTTGTTTTCGAATTACTCTTTGGTCTGATCACTGCGTTTGGTTATCTGCACCTAGAATCTCTCTTAAGAGTGAGACATGCCTGTGTTTCCACGTGTTAGAAAACCAAAAAAGCGTACACACGATGCGGATTTTACTCAAAGACCTGTTTTTCCTAGCCTTCACTTAGTTAATAAATCAAGCATTTGCAAAAAGAAAGCTAGCATCTTATGTTCCCTCTTACCTCAAGTCTCATTGCATTAGCCTTTGAGCTTTGATAAGGAGTGAAACTCCCCCAATGAATTGGAACAATTACATACTCACGCAACTGAATAGGAGATGACGTGGTGGTGGGAAACTTTTCCCATCACCTACTTTTAAAACAAATGTAGAGAGTAAGTTTTACACTTTCCTAAGTGTTTCTTTCCTGAAAGCTGCTACCATGTCTTGTGTTGGTCTGTAAATAGGCAAAGTAGACACTACCCTGGCCAGAAACCTAGCCGATATTAGCACATCCGCCTGGCAGCGCCAGATCGTATCCGTGATTTTAAAGCCAAACAAAGCTTTCAGTTAACACGCAGATTCGGTTGTGGATATTTTTAGAAAGTCTGTTTCGCCGGAAGGAGAATAAGCAACCTTTGTTTATTTGCTGTTTTATTTGCCGAATGTAATTATATATTAATATATACAGTATCCTCTCCCATTATGAGTAATCAGGGCATGCAAATATGCAGGTGCTGTCCTTACATTTAAACGTATTTCCTGGGAAAACAAGCAATGTGTTGTTTTTTTGTTTTTTTGTTTTTTTTTTCCTCACATACCTGCCTGAGGGAAAACATTTGAGCCTTGACAATTAAGGTCCTGAGGACTTATTTACTCTATCATTAGATAAGGACAGTTCTTATTGACGGAGCCCAAATATCGAGGAAAAGAATGAGATTATACCAGTTTATTTTGTAAAGCAATCTAGAATTTGTATATTTCATCTACATCATTAGCTAATTCTTCCCCCCCGCCCCCCCCCCCACACACACAGTGTGAATCTCTAAACCGCTATTGACTCAAAAACCCACTCTAAATCCTAAATGAACCTTTCCTAGTATTTGAAACTCCCAACAAAAGCAGATTCTCTTTAGCCTCTGTACCTTTCTGAAATAGCCGGAGCAATAGCTCTCAGGCTATTTGTTTCTGAATTCATTCAGCCTGTGTTGCTTTCCGTCACAGCCTGCTCTTTACGCACTGAAACTGAACTAGGTGGGCCCTGTTCTTATGTAATGGGTATGAAAAAGGGTTCATGTTAATCATTAAATTAGGCGGTGTGAAAATGGAACCGTGTCCGAGAGGAGCATATACAACGTGGCCTCTACTATGTCTGTCTACATAGGACAGAAATCATTATTTTCTTCCCTAGTATTAATTACGCAAGAAAGAATTTAAAAGGAGAAACAGTAGGAGGCAAGATAATGCAATAGATCCATGGAACAAAGCACGAAGAAGGGTAACTTTAGATACTGTTTGAGGTCGCCGAGGTCCAAAAAGGATAGTGGAAACAGCTGTGTGGGTAGGAATGGATGTGACCAGGAAAATGTGGGAGAAAACCTTGGGAAGAGAAAACAGAGTTGCTCACGATGAACTTCCCGATGTCATCTCTGATCAGTGCTTGCTGACTCATCTGGTTAGGAGAGAAAGAATTTTCGGAGCGCCTGGGTGGCTCAGTGGGTTAGGTGTACGACTCTGGGTTTCAGCTCAGGTCGTGATCTCACGGCTTCGTGAGTTTGAGCCCCCGCATTGGGCTCTGTGCTGACAATGTGGAGCCACCTTGGGATTCTCATTCTCTCTCTCGCTCTTTCTCTCGCTCTCACTCTCAAAAATAAATAAACAGAAAAATTAAAAGAATTTTCAAAATGATGATGGCACCTTTCCCATAGAGCACGTAGTCTTGTGGCAAGATGATGGACTTCTCGGTCCTACGTTCTAGAGTATTAACCTTTACGAACTGGAGTAGTGTCAACTTTAAGTTACTTGAATTTCCTCATCGGTTAAAGAGTTGTTAATGCCTCCTCAGGACTGTGTGAGGACTCTTTGAAATAGCACATGCACACCTTTAGCCTGGCACATGCTAGGACCTACCCACAAATACCAGCTGCCCCTTTGAAATTCATCAAGTTCACCTTACTATAGTATAGTGGTTTTCCATTCTAGCACACTTTTTTTTTTTTAATGTTTACTTATTTTTGAGAGAGAGAGAGAGACAGAGACAGAGCATGAGTGGGAGAGAGAGGCAGACACAGAATCCGAAGCAGGCTCCAGGCTCCGAGCTGTCAGCACAGAGCCCGACGCGGGGCTCGAACCCACGAACCGCGAGATCATGACCTGAGCCGAAGTCAGACGCTTAACCGATTGAGCCGCCCAGGCGCCCCCCCCTCCCCCATTTGGGGTTCACTTTTCATTGTAGGGTCTCTGCACAATTTTCAAATACCATGATGGCCAGGCATGATTACAGCTTTCTCACTTTACAGGTGACTAAACTAAGATACAAAAAAGTGAAAGGGAACCAAGCTGAAACAGAGCATAGGTATTCTGATGCCCCAAATTCCATTTTCCCACCCTGCATCGCCCACCATCATGACCTGATCCCAGACTCCCGCAGAACTAATGTGCTTTTGATAAGCTGAGACATGTCATTTTCTCTAAGTGCCGCTTCGGTCTTTGCAGGGGAAAGGCTATCTCTCGTTCAAATTCAGCCAAAATAACACCGTCTCGACTGAGATCACTTCCATCCACGCAACATGTATGCCGCTTTGCTTTCTGGTTGATGGTTTGGCACTTGGTGAACGAATTGATCTTTCACAGGCACTTAGTACCGTTTTTCAGAATCCAACAGCAGTACTTTGCTAAATGGCATCCAGCTCATCTGGATGTGTTGAGTTTCCAGATCATAAACTCCTAAAGGGCAGAGTCTCTGATTATTTGGCTAACTTCCTACCGCTTGTGACTGTGGATGCCTAATAAATACTATTTCATGGTAATGATGATGATGACAAGTTAATGCTCTTCCAAGTGTCAACCAATCCGTCAATTTGGTGAAAGTCAAACCGGTCATTTGATGTCATAAAAAAAAAAAAAAACCCAGTTACGTGATTGAATGAATTATTCAAATTGTAGCCGTTGCTTTTATGCTTTTATAGACATGGCATCACAGTTGCTTCCGTACTGGAAAGTGTTCCGAGAGTTGCAACATGTATATTCATTGGTAGCCAAGTTTACCGCATCACTCAGAAACTACAGAAACGCTGAGTAAAGCTGCTGTTGAAATTAATAAACTGTCATCACATGGTGGCACCGACTCTCAGGAATTTCCTCTAGGTAGCGCTTCTAAGCCATTCATTTGGGGCATAATATTCTTGGCCGATGAACTCCTCGGCTCAACTTCCTAAGCCACGAGGCTTCCGGGTCTAACTTCTCTAACTTTCACCTCCCTGCTGACCTTAGAAAAGTCAAGTGGAAAAGTAGGTCCGATGAAGGACAATAAACAGTGGGACGATAAACAATGGGTATTGCCACCTGTGCTCAAATATTTATAGACACGTTGAAAAAAAGAGAATAAAGGTGGGCGATCTGCTCCCCGGTTTCATGACTTAGTTCTCACCACAAAAAAGACGTGGTAATTATGTGATCTAATGGAGGGGTTGGCTAACTCTATGGTGGTAATTGTTATACGATATACGTGTATCAAATCAACATGTCGTACAACCTTAAGCTCATGCAGTGTTATCTGTCAATCATATATCAGTATGGCTGGGAAAAATACGATATTCGGCACTGAAGAGTTTATGGAAGTATAGAAACAGATCAAGGGAATCGGAGAGACTTTGTAAGTAGATGAACCCATATATATAGTCACAGGATTTTTGAGAAATTTGCCAAGGTAACACATGGGGGAAAGGATGATCTTTCAAGCAAATGGTGCTAGAAAAGTTACATAGACAATATGCAAAACTCGAAAAAATTGAACCTCAACCTTACTTCACACAATATATAAAAACTAACAGAAAATGTATCACAGACCCAAATTTAGGAATGAAAAGTATAAAACTAAGAATAAAACAGATCATCTTAGCAACCTTGGATTTCACAAAAATGTATTAAATAGCACAAACTGATGATGAGAATAAGTTGTACTTCTTCAAAATTATAAGCCTTTGCTCTTTAAAAAAAAAAAAAGATATGTGTTTATTTTTGAGGGAGAGAGAGAAAGAGTGAGCAGGGGAGGGGCAGAGAGAGAGAGAGAGACTGAATCCCAAGCAGGCTCTGCGCTGTCAGCATGGGGCCCGACGCGGGGCTCAATCTCACAAACTGTGACATCATTTCCTGAGCCGAAATCAAGAGCCTGACCCTTAACCAACTGCCCTACCCAGGTGTCCCAAACCTTTGCTCTTTTTTTTTTTTTTCAACGTTTTTTATTTTTGGGACAGAGAGAGACAGAGCATGAACGGGGGAGGGGCAGAGAGAGAGGGAGACATAGAATCGGAAACAGGCTCCAGGCTCCGAGCCATCAGCCCAGAGCCCGACGCGGGGCTCGAACTCACGGACCGCGAGATCGTGACCTGGCTGAAGTCGGACGCTTAACCGACTGCGCCACCCAGGCGCCCAAACCTTTGCTCTTAAAATGGCAATAACACAGTGATGGAAAGGTGAGCCATAGATGGGGAAAAAATACAGTGAAAATGACTGACAAAGAATTTATACGTACGATATCCGCAAAAAACTTGTACAACTTAATTGTTAGAAATACCAACCTCTGAATTAAAACGGAGCAACATATTTGACAAGTTAACAGAAGAAGGAACTCAGCAACTACTATTTGCACATTAAATTAGGCCCAATATCATTAGCAGTTAAGAACACGTCAACTGGGACACCTGGGTGGCTCAGTCGGTTAAGTGTCAGACTCTTTCTTGGTTTTGGCTCAGGTCATGATCTCATGGTTCGTGTATTGGGCTCTGTGCTGAGAGCACAGAACCTGCTTATTGGCATTTTCTCTCTCTCTCTCTCTCTCTCTCTCTCTCTCTCTGTCCCTCCCCCACTCACACTCATTCTCTCTCTCAAAATAAGTAAACTTTAAATATAAAAAAAAAAAAAAGTCAACTAAAACCATAATCCTACACCACTTACGGCCAAAAGTAAAACGACTGAAACTATCAAGCTTTGAAAATAGTTACCAGTTCCTCATACTGTTGAAAATACACCAGTCAGTCCACTCCTAGGCATTTACTCAACAGAAAGGAAAGCATATGTCTACGCAAAGATGTCTACATGAATGTTTACAGCAGCTGTATTTGTAATCATCGCAGACTAGAAAGAACCCATATGTCTTCTTGATAGAAGTAAACAAATGAAACAATGTCCGTGTATTTATACAATGCAGTGTTACTCAGCGATAAGTTATTGATACAGACCAAAGCATAGATGTCCCTTAAAACAATTATGCTGGGGCACCTGGATGGCTCAGTCAGTGGAGCGTCCGACTTTGGCTCTGGTCATGATCTCACAGTTCTTGAGTTCAAGCCCTGCTGTCAGCACAGAACCCGCTCCAGAACTTAGGTCTCCGTGTCTCTCTGCCCCTCCCCCACTCGGGCGCACCGTCTCTCAAAAATATTAAAACAAAACAAAACACGTATACTTTAAATATTTGGGATGTATATTTACGAATCTCAGCATAGGTGCAAATTAGAGGCATGGGAGAGATCACAGAGTTGCCAGCTACTGAGATCTAAGAATAATTTTCATGAACTGCAACACGTAACCGGTAGAGATGGTGTGCTTCCAAAGGAAAAGAGATGTAATAGACAGAGAGGTAGAAAATAAAACAAGTAAGTATGGTAACGTGGAACCTAAGGGGAAGTGTGTTTCACAATGGAATGAGTAACTTGTCAACGGTAAACAATGCTATTACTGCCCAACAATTATCCGTACGGCTAAGAGGTAAATTAAAATGGGAACAGTAAAGACTATTTAATGGCTTAAAATTTTATCAAATTTTATTTAAGTAATCTGTACACCCAACGTAGTGCTCGCACGCACGACCCCGACATCAGGAGTCACATGATCTTCAGCTGACCAGCCAGGTGCCCCAGTAAAGTCTATTGCACTTAAATTTTTTTTTTTAATGTTTATTTATTTTTGAGACAGAGGGAGACAGAGTGGGGGAGGGACAGAGAGAGAGGGAGGCACAGAATCCGAAGCAGGCTCCAGGCTCTGAGCTGTCGGCACAGAGCCCGATGCGGGGCTCGAACCCACGAACCGTGAGATCGTGACCCGAGCCGAAGACGGACGCTTAACCGACTGATCCACCCGGGCGCCGCAAGTCTGTTGCGTTTAGAGACACTGCTGACTTTAGCCACATCGGTTTTTATGAAGGATAGTGACAGACAGCCAAATAGTAGGGGTCAAAGGAATAAAGACAGAGAGACCAGACTGTTCATAAAAGAAAGTTTTAAAGATTTCTGAGAAAAACAAAAAATAGGTATGGATGGAAGTTGCCAGAGGGAGAAGAGAAGTTATGTTGTTTTTAAAAAATTTTTTAAATGTTTACTTTTGGGGGGGGTGGAGGTGCAGAGAGAGAGGGAGACACAGAATCTGAAATAGGCTCCAGGCTCCAGCTATCAGCACAGAGCCTGACACAGGGCTCGAACTCACAAATTGTGAGAGCATGACCTGAGCGGAAGTTGGACGCTTAACGGACGGAGCCACCCAGGCGCCCCTGGAAGTTTTTTTTTTTTCTTTAATTGAGGAAAATATTATTACATTTGTAACACTGTTGAGCTTGACCTCGCTCATGATAGTTTAACTGTAAGTTTCAAGCCATTGTTAAACATAGCCATTTATAACAACTGTTATATAAACTTAGAATTAAGTAAATTATATTAAGGTCAAAGACATAGAAACTCGATCATCATTACTTCTTATTTAACTATATTATATATCCACTTGAGGTTATTTATCTTCATGGTATCTGTATGGTGGGAATACTGAGCAATGTTTTAGCACCGTCTATCCCTTCTCAACTATGTGTTCAGTAACACCATGGTGGTAGGTTGACATCGGCCAAGGAGGGAGTTTTACTCCACAGATATTGGTAAATACTACTGATAAGGGCTTTTTTCATTTTCGTTGTTGTTGTTGTCTGTCTAGAAAGAACATGATAGAGACCATTTTAGTCCTTATTACACAAAGCATTGTGTTTGTTACCATTACACCGTGAACTGAACAAAAAAAAAAAAAAAGAGAGAGAGAGAGAGAACATATTACTCCGGTATCCGAAAAGCGTTATGTGATTCACCAAGGAAAATCACATCACTGTCAAAACGTGCTGTATTTTTATCTACTTTCTCATTTTTTTCACTTCTGTTCATTAATGTACAGAAAAATAGGTCATCGTTCAGGTCAAAACCACACTCATTTGTCAGTTACAGTCACAGATGGGCTAGGACTACACAAGTTTACCAGAAACAACGATAGCATTTATTGAGAATCAATTAATTCCACGTAATTTACAGTAAAGCATATAATATTTGTAAATTGTGTGCTATACATGCTCTCTTAGTAAAACATATAATAATTTAAGCACATATATACATTTTTCCAGGCTGCTGGTTAGTAAACATTTACCATCACACGTATACCTCAGTAGAGCCATAATAAAATGGAGGAGCAAAAACTAAATCCATCTGTAGGTGTTGAATTACTACATTTCGAGAGTGTGAAATGATCATCAACCATAGGCGAGACAATGAGGACCTGGGGCAAGGGTCAGAATATAGATAGGAACGTATTTGTGAAAGGCATCCAGTGTCATAAGGGATGTAGCTGGGCTAAGGCTCTGAACGCATTCAATTTCCAAACTTAGATCGATAAAGTAGACTCCTGATCAGGCTATGATAAAAACTCCAAGCAGTTCATTTCATTTGCCATTCAGTTTTGGCCCTAGGAGAAAAGTAATAACCACGTAATGTTTCACCAGACACTGTGCTCAATATTTTAAGTACATTCTTTTAAATATTTTAAAAATCCTCGTGCAACTGGTGTCGTTATTCCTACCACCGTTACTGAAGCAGAGAAAAGGGAGTCCTATGGAGATTTATTCCCTCAAAAATTTAGAGCGTTAGTAGAGGAGAAGGCATGTGCACAATGAAGTCCGTCATAAAGGGGTTGATGTGCCTAACCACGACTCCCCCCTGCCTCTCTTCTAGCTTTATCGATGTACAATAAATAAATAACAATTATGTATTTTAAGTGTAGGAGGTGATATTTTAACATGCATATACACTGTGAAATAAGCATGCTAGTTAACATCCATCACTTTACATAATTACCATTTTTCTTATTTTGTGGTGAGAACACAACTATCTTACCAGATTTCAGGTATAAAATACAGTATTAACTTCAGTCACAAGGCTATACACTAGATCTCCAGAACTTACTTATCTTCTGTCAACTTTCTGTCAACTTTTTACCCATTGACCAACATCTACCTGTTTCCCCTTTTCACCCAACCCCAGGCAACTCACAGTCTCCTCTTTTTCTATGAATTTGACTATTTTAGAGTCTCCATTTCAGTATGATCCTATATTTTTTGTGTGTATGTATGTGGATATATAATGTGTATATATTTTATATATCTATGTACATTCACACGCAAAAGACACATGTGCCCTATATATCTCACATTTTCTTTTTAAAATGTTTTAACATTTATCCATTTTTGAGAGAACACGCATGCAAGCTGGGGGCAGGGCAAAGAGAGAGGGAGACATAGAATCTAAAGCAGGCTCCAGGCTCTGAGCTGTCAGCACAGAGCCCGACGCGGGGCTCCAACTCACCAACTGTGAGATCACGACCTGAGCCGAAGTCAGACACTTAACTCGCTGAGCCACCCAGGCGCCCCGTATCTTATATTTTTTTTTGTCCATTCATCCATTAATGGGCACTTAGGTATTTCCATGTCTTGGCTTTTGTGAATAATGCTGCAATGAACATGAGGGTGCAGATAAATCCTTTGGATACATACCCAGAAAAAAGAACTGCCAGATCATATAGTGCTTCCATTGTTAATGTTTTCAGGAACCTCCATTGTGTTTTCATAACGGAGGTACCAGTTTACATCCCCACCAAAAATGCACAACAGTGCCCTTTCCTCCACATTCTCACCAGTGCTTGTTATTTTTTGACTTTTTTATAAAAGCCATTGTAACAGGTACGAGGCAGTATCACATTGTGGGTTTGCTTTGCATTTTCCTCACGATGAGTGATGTTGAGCACCTTCTCATATACCTCTTGTCCATTTCTAAGTCTTTGGAGAAATGTCCGTGTCCTTTGCTCATTTTCATTTAAGTAGCGTTATGTGCTGACGAGTTGTAGAAGTTCCTTATATATTTTGGATAAAAATCACTTACATATGGTGAGCAAATATTGTCTACTCTTCCACTGGTTTTCTATTCACTTTGTTAATTGTTTCCTTTCCTGAACAGAAACTTATTTTTTTCAATTGAGCCTTGTTTGGCTGTTTTTTTTTTTTAATGTTTATTCATTTATTGAGAGAGAGAGAGAGAGAGAGAGTGAATGGAGGAGGAGAAGAGAGAGAATCACAAGTAGGCTCTGTGCTGGCAGCACAGAGCCCGACATGGGGCTTGAACCCATGAATCTTGAGATCATGACCTGAGCTGAGATCCAGAGTCAGATGCTTAACCAACTGAGCCACCCAGGTGCTACCTGAACAGAAACTTTTTTTTTTTTTTTTTTTTAATTTGAAAGAGAGAATCCCAGTCAGGCTGCACACCCAGCATGGAGCGCAATGTGGGACTCGATCCCAGGACCCTGGGACCATGACCTGAGCCCAAACCAGGAGTTTGATGCTCAACCGACCGAGCCACCCTGGTGCCCCAGAAACATTTTTGTAAGTTTGTTTATTTTGAGACAGAGCATAAGCAGGGTATAGGCAGAGAGAGAAGGAGAGAGAGAATCCCAAGCAGGCTCCACACTGTCAGTGCAGAGCCCGACATGGGGCTCAAACTCGTGAACTGGGAGATCATGACCTGAGCCAAAATCAAGAGTGGGATGTTTAACTAACTGAGCCACCCAGCTGCTCCCCCTCCTGGAAACTTCTGAATCACATACAGTTCTACTTTACCATTGTGGCTTTCCCAGTTGGCTCTTTGTCCTTGAATTTTACTGTATTATTGTAGTGCAAATGGGTATGGTCTTCTTTGTATTGTCTCTCTTCATAGTTCTTAGAGCTTCATGAATCTGGGTATCCATTTCCCTTCTACGTTTTGGGAAGTTTTGGGCTATTACTTCATTAAATAAGCTTTCTGACTATATCTCTCTTCTCCTGCTGAGATTCTAATAATGCATTTTTTAAAGTGTTCCAAAAATCCTGTTGTATTTTTCACTTTTTCATTCTTTTTTTTTTTCCTTTTTCTTCTTCCAAGTGCATAATTTCAAATTCTTCTCTTCAAAGCTTAGTAATTTAGGATTTATTTTTGTAAAGATAGGTTGACCAATATTAAAACGTTATAACTGTTGAGCCTCTTTTCATGTGTATGTCTTCTTTAGAGAAATGTCTGTTCATGTCTGCTGCCCATTTTTTAATTGGGTTACTTGTTTTTTGGGTATTGAGTTGTATCAGTTCTTTATATTTGGTGGCTACCCCTGTGTCAGATATGTCACTTGCAAATATCTTCTCTCATTCAGTAAGTTGCCTTTTAGTTTTGTTGATTGTTTCCTTCACTGTGCAGAAACTTTGGATTTTGCTGTCGTCCCAGGAGTTTATTTTTGCTTTTATTTTCCTGGTCTCAACATCACTTATCATTAGGGAAATGCAAATCAAAACTACAGTGAGATCACACCTCACACCTATCAGAATGGATACAATTAACACACACACACACACACACACACACACAAGAAACAAGTGTTGACGAGGATGTGGAGAAAAAGGAACTTTCATGTATTCTTGACTGGAATGCAAACTAGTGTACCCACTGTGAAAAACAGTATGGAGGCTCCTCAAAAAAACTAAAAACAGAACTAATCTATAATCCAAGAATCACACTACTGGGTATTTACCCCCAAAATACAAAAGCACTAATTCAAAGGGATACATTCACCTCTATGTTTGCTGCAGCATTATTACATACACTTATACATACAACAGTGGGATATTATTCCACCATAAAAAAAAGGGAATGAAATCTTGCCATTTGCAACATCATAGATGGAGCTAGAGAGTACAATTCTAAATAAACTGAATCAGAGAAAGACATACTATGTGACCTCACTCGTGTGCGGAATTTAAGAAACAAAACAAATGAAGAAAGGAAGGAAAGAGAGACAAACCAAGAAACAGACTTGACTATAGAAAACAAACTGTTGGTTACCAGGGGGGAGGTTGGTTGTGGGATGGGTGGAGAGGGCATGGGGATTAAAGAGGACCCTTACCACGATGGGGGAAAAAAGAGTGGTCGGAGGGAATCTTTGCGTTAAATTTGAAAATGCCTTGTTTGCTCAAAATTTGCAGCCATCGACAACAACCAAAAAGAAATGATTCAATAAAACACCCATTTCCCGAAACTCATTAAACTCCAGACTAGCTCCTTTTTCCATATCTTTATACTGCCTGACACTCCAGCCAGTTTCCTGAGCCATAAATCTGCTTATCCATACCACCACATCCAAAAAGAAATACAAATAAAAATGTTATCATTACATTTAGAAAATTATAAGCATGTTAAACACCAATCTCCCATGGTTGGCTTGGATTTGGATCGTAAGTATTTTATGTTTCATAGAAAGGAACTAAGTGTTATCATCTTCATGAAATCTAGACGGCTAGTATTAAAAGTTATTACTTTTTTTTTTTGAAGTATTCTAAAACATGCCAGTTTGGATTGGCTTTCAGATTTTCAGGGCATGAAAGATATACAGAGGACCCAAGATTGTGTTTTAACACATTTGGAATGTTTGTTCACAGTTACAACAAAAATACCTTCAACGTTCAGATACTGAAAGAAAATACCCTAAAACACACATTGAAGTTTTTTTTTTTTATTTTTTTTTTCTTTTTCAACGTTTTTATTTATTTTTGGGACAGAGAGAGACAGAGCATGAATGGGGGAGGGGCAGAGAGAGAGGGAGACACAGAATCGGAAACAGGCTCCAGGCTCCGAGCCATCAGCCCAGAGCCCGACGCAGGGCTCGAACTCACGGACCGCGAGATCGTGACCTGGCTGAAGTCGGACGCTTAACTGACTGTGCCACCCAGGCGCCCCTGAAGTTTTTTTTAGGACACGTTACTTCTTTGTAAAAATAGTATATCACGTTATATCTTCTTGTGGGATTGTCCACTTTATTCTTACATAATGTCCTTCTTTGTGTCTATTTAGTCTTTGTTTTAAAGTCTGTTTTGTCCAAGGGGCACCTGGATGGCTCTGTTGGTTAAGCGTCTGACTTTTGGTTTCGGCTCAGGGCGTGATCTCATGGTTCATGGGTTCGAGCCTTGCATTGGGCTCTGAGCTAACAGTGAGGAGCCGGCTTGCGATTCTCCCTCTCTCAAAATAAACATTAAAAATAAATAAAGTCTATTTTATCCAATATAAGTATTGCTATCCTGGTTTTCTTTTGACATCCATTTGCACGAAAAATGTTTTTCCATCCCCTCGCTTTCAATCTGCAGGTGTCTTTAGGTCTGAAATGCATCTCTTGTGTGCAGCATATAGGCGGGTCTTGTTTTTTTTATCCATTCCATCACTCTGTGTCTTTTGATTAGAGTGTTTGGCACATTTCCAAAGTAATGAGTGATTGGTATGTATTTATTACTATTTTGTTACTTATTTTGTAGTTGTTTGTATGGTTCTTCTTTAATCCTTTCTTCCCTTCTTGTCTTGCAGGGGTTGCTGGCTTCCTTTAGTGATATAAATGGATTCCTTTTCTGTCTTTATTTTTTGCATATCCATTCCTGATTTTTGATTTGTGTTTACCGTTAGATTGGTATACATCATCTTATGTGTAGCGCGATCTATATTAAGTCGATAGTTGATTATGTTTGAACCCATTCTTTATTCCTCCTTCCTCCCACATTTTAGGTATAGGGTGTCATACTTCATTTATCTGGTGAGTCCCTTGATTGATTTTTACAGCTCTGCTTATTTTTCCTGCTTTTGTTCTTCCTGTTTTTCTTACTCTTACTTAGGGTCTTTCCCGTCTGCTCAAAGAGTCCCCTTTAATATTTCTTGGAGGGCTGGTTCAGTGGTGATGAATTCCTTTAATTTTTGTTTGTGAAACGTCTCTCTCTCATTCTGAATGACAGCCTTTCTGCATATTCTTGACTGCAGATTTTTTTTCCTTTCAGCACCTCAAATCTACCCTGTCAGTCCCTTCTGGCCTGCAGAGTTTCTGCTGAAATAGCACCTGAGAGCTTTATGGGGTTTCCCATGTTTGTAACTATTATCTTTTCTCTTGCTGCTCTTCACATTCTCTCTGTATCACCACTTTTTGCTGTTTTTATTACTATGTGGACCTCCATGGGTTGATTTTGTTCAGAGATCTCGGTGTCCCCCGGATCTCAATATCTGCTTCTTCTCAAGATTAAGGAAGTTTTCACCTATTAGTTTTTTCAAAGAAACTTTTGTCTCCTTTCTCTCTTCTTCTTCTGAGAGCCCAATAATGTGAATGTTATTATGCTTGAGGGTGTTGCTGAGTTGCCCAAATGTATTCTCAGTTGGCATAATTTTTTTCACTCACCTGCTCAGCTTGATTACTTTCCATCATTCTGCCCTATAGTTGGCTTCTTCTTCTGCATTCCCTAGCCTGGTATTCTAACTACTGTATTTTTAATTACATTTATTGTGTTCTTCGTCTCTGATTGGTTCTTTTTTATATCTTTGTCATGGGGCTTACTGATGTCCTCCACTCTTTTCTCAAGTTCAGTGAGTGGCTTTATGATCATTACTTTAAATTCTCTACCAAGCATATTAGTTCTATCCATTTTGCCTAGTCTCCTACTGTGGTCTGTCCTGTTCTTTCATTTGGAACATATTCCTGTGTCTCCTCATTGTGTCCAACACTTCCTGTTTTGTGTGTTAGGAAAGTCAGCTATATCTCCTGCACTTGAAAGTAATGGCCTTTCAGAAAAAACTCCTGTAGTGCACCCAATATGGTGCATAACACAAAAGAACTAATCCCTAATAATACAATAATAGTGGTGACTTTATCACCCCACGTACATCAACGGGCAGATCATCTGTACAAAGTTAAGGAACCAATGTCATTGACACTGGACTAGATGATCAGGACATTCCATCCTAACACAGCAGAATACGTATTCTTTTCAAGTGCATATGGAACGTTCTCCAGAATAGAGCACATATTAAGCCACAAAACAAATCTCAAGATATGTGAAAAGACCAAAGTCATACCATGCATGTTTTCTGACTACAACACTATGAAAGTTGAAATCAACCACAAGAAAAAACCTGGAGAGACCACAAAGAGATGGAGGTTGAATAACACGCTACTAAACAATGAATGTGTCCACCAAGAAATCAGAGATTACATGAAGAAAGATAAAAATGACAACGTAAGAGTCCAGAGTCTTTGGGATGCAGCCAAGTGGCTCTAAGAGGGAGGTTTATAGCGATCCAGGCCTACTTGTAAAAGCAAAAATTCTCAAAAACAATAACCTAACCTCATACTGAAAGGAGCTGAAAAATGAAGAGCGAAACCCAAAACTAGCAGAAAGAGGGAAGGAATAAAGATCAGAGCAGAGGGGCGCCTGGATGGCTCAGTCGGTTAAGCGTCCGACTTCGGCTCAGGTCACGATCTCGCGGTCCGTGAGTTCGAGCCCCGCGTCGGGCTCTGGGCTGATGGCTCAGAGCCTGGAGCCTGCTTCCGATTCTGTGTCTCCCTGTCTCAAAAATAAATAAACGTTAAAAAAAAAAAAAAAGATCAGAGCAGAAATAAATGACATAGAAATGAAAAAAAACATAGGTATCTGGCTGGCTGAGTCATTAGAACAAGCCACTCTATCGTTCTCTGAAAAGATCAAGAAAATTGATAAACCTCTAGCAGACTCATCAAAAAAAAAAAAAAAGACTCACTCAAAATCACAAATGAAAGACAAGAAATGACAACCAATACCACAGAAATACAAATGATGGTAAAAGAATGTTACAGAAAATTATATGCCAACAAATTCAGACAGCTTCGCAGGTGAATTTTAGTAAAGATTTAAAGAGGAGTTCATATCGATTCTTCTCAAACCTTCCTAAGAAATAGAAGAGGACGGAAAATTTCCAAATTAATTTAATGAGGGCCGCATTACCCTGATGCCAAGACCAGATCAAGACACCACAAAAAATGAACTACGGGCCAATCTCTCTGATGGACATAGATGTAAAAATCCTCAGAAAAATACTAACAGAAGGAATTAGCAATACATGAAAAATCTACACCATGAATCAGTGGGATTGAGGCCAGGCACGCAAGGGTGGCTCTCTATTCGGAAATCAATCAGTATGCTATATCACATCGAGAAGAGAATGGATAAAAACCTTCAACAAAGTAGGTTTAGAGGAAACATGCCTTAACGTAATCAAGGTCTTTATGAAAAACCCACAGCCAACATGATACCGATGGGGAGAAGCTGAGTGCTTTTTCTTGCTAAGGTCAGGAACAAACAAGTATGTCCACTCTCACTCATATATGCAACATAGTACTGGAAGTCCTAGCCTCAGTAATCAGACAACACAAAGAAATAAAAGGGATCCAAACTAGTAAGGGAGAAGTAAAGCTTTCACTATCTGCATATAGATACCCCCAAAGAGTCCACCAAAAAACTACTAGAACTGATAAGTGAATTCATTCAAGTTGCAAGATAGAAAATCAATGCACAGCAAGTCATTGCATTTCTATACAGTAATAATGTAGCAGCAGACAATGAAATTAAGAAAAGTATTCCATTTCAACTGCACCAAATAAGATATCCAGCAATAAACTTCACCAAAGAGGCAAAAGACCTATAAAACACATTCCATGCTCACGTATTACAACAATATTGTTAAAATGTTACACTACCCAATGCAATTAATATAATCCCTATCAAAATATCAACAGCATTTTTGACAGAACTAGGATAAATCCTAAAATTTGTATGGAATCGCAAAGGACCCTGAAAAGCCAAAGCAATCCGAATAAACACAAAACCACAGGTGTTACAATTCCAGACTTCAAATTATATTACAAAGCTGTAGTAATCAACACAGTATGGTACTTGCAATAAAATAGACACATAGATTAATGGCAGAATAGATAGCCCAGAAAGAAACCCATGATTATATGGTCAATTAAGCTTCAACAAAGGAGGCAACAATATGCAATGAAAAAAAAAAAAAGTCTCTTCAACAAATGGTGTTGGGAAATCTGGACAGCAACATGTAAAAGAATAACACTGGACCACCTTTTTTTTTTAATCTTTTTTTTTTTTGTAACATTTATTCATTTTTTGAGAGACAGAGCATGAGCGGGGGAGCGGCAGAGAGAGAAGGAGAGAGAGAGAGAGAGAGAGAGAGAGAGAAAGAGAGAGAAAGAGACGGAGTTCCAAGCAGGCTCCAGGCTCTGAGCTGTCAGAACCCACAAACCGCAAAAGCACGACCTGAGCTGAAGTTGGACGCTTAACTGACTGAACCACCCAGGCGCCCCGAAACTGGGCCACTTTCTTCTACCCTACACAAAAATAAACTCAAAATGGATTAAGGGGTGGTAGGTGTCTCAGTTGGTTAAACGTCTGACTCTTGATTTTGGCTCAGATCGTGATCTCACGGCCATGAGATTGAGCCCTGCATCAGGCTCCGAGCTGGGCACAAAGCCTGCTGAAGATTATTTCTTTTCTTTCTTTTCT
>NW_024420442.1:1070700-1087533 GCF_014898765.1 Herpailurus yagouaroundi | reverse complement strand
AAAAAAAAAAAAAAAAAAAAAAATGGATCATGCACCTAAATGTGAGACCCGAAACCATAAAAATTCTAGGAGAGCGCTCAAAGTAATTTCTCTGACATCTGCCATAGCAACATTTTTCTAGATCATTCTTCTGAGGCAAAGCAAAGCAAAAGTAAACTATTGGGACTACATCAAAATAAAAAGCTTCTGCAATGCAAAGGGAACAACCAAGAAAACCAAAGTAATCGAAGATGACTCAAAAGACAAAGTAATGAATAAAAGATATTTACAAATAACACATCTGATAAAAGGTTCGTATCCAAAATATACAAAGAATGAATACACTCCAAAGCACACAAATGCGTAGCCCAATTCAAAAATGAGAAGGAATGCACACACGTTTTTCCAAAGAGGACATCCAGATGGCCAACAGACACAGGAAAAGATGCCCAACATCACTCATCACTAGGGAAACAGAAGTCAAAACCACAGTGAGAGGTCACCTCACATCTGTCAGAATGGCTAAAATCAAAACCTCAAGAAACAACGAGCGTTGAGGAGGATGTGGAGAAAAAGGAATCCTGGTGCGCAGTTGGTGGGAACGCAAACCGGAACGGCCACTGGAAGACAATATGGAAGTTCCTCAGAAAGAGAACGACTGTTCTGATCCAGGATCAGATTCCTGATCCAGGAATTTCAATACTGGCTATTAACCAAAAGAATACAAAAACACTAATTTAAAAGATATACATGCACACATGTATGTTTATTGCAGCAGTATGTACAAAAGTCAACATATGGAAGCAGCCCAAGTATCCGCCAATAGATGAATGGATAAAGTAGTGTGATGGACACATACGGCGGAATATTATGCAGCCATAAAAAAGAACGAAATCTTACCGTTTGCAATGACTTGGATGGATCTACAAAGTATAAGGCTAAGCCAAATAAGGCAGTTAGAGAAAGACATACCCTATGATCTCACTTCGTATGTAGAACTCAACAAAAGGAAAAAATGAGCAAAGGGGAAAAAAAGACAAGCAAGCAACAGACTCATAACTGTAGAGAACAGAGGGCTACTAGAGGGTCGGTCAGTGGGGCAATGGGTGAAATAGGTGAAGAGGAATAAGTATATACTTTTTAAAAAAATTTTTTTAACGTTTATTTATTTTTGAGCGAGAGAGAGCAAATAGGGAAGAGGCAGAGAGAGAGGGAGACACAGAATCCGAAGCAGGTTCCAGGCTCTGAGCTGCCAGCACACAGCCCGACCTGGGGCTCGAACCCACGAACCGTGAGATCATGACCTGAGCCGAAGTCGGACACTTAACCGACTGAGCCACTCAGGCGCCCCAGGATTAAGTATATACTTAACGTGATGAGCTCTGAATAATATACGGAAATGTTAAATCAGTATATTGTACACCTGAAACTAATATTTTATTTCCAGTATAGTTAACCTACAGTATTATATTAGTATTATATTAATTTGAGGCGTAAATAAAGATATTAATTAAAACAAAAAAAAACCTGTTTCCATTAAGAAAAATAAATGATAATGTCCCATGCCATTTCATCCACAAGAGTTGTTAAATGATGATGATGATCTGGGCACCTGGCTGGCTCAGCAGGTGAAACATGTAACTATTGATCTTGAGGTTGTGAGGTCGACCCCATGTTGGGGGTAGAGATTAATTAAAAAAAATAGTAACAATGATGATAACCATAAAATTATGTAAATCCTGAATTATGAAAAAATACATCATGTTGATCAATTTTTCAGCCAAATTCTTTGTATCGTATAATTGTCAAAAATGTATTCACATTGTATACCAAGATACAAGAAAGTGTACAGAGATAATAAACCTCAAACTATTCCAGCTCCTTAAAAAGTTTCAAATTAATGACTTATCGTTGTTGCTTGGAAAATGCTTTATTTTTAAGCTCAAATTTAATTTAAAGCTTGGCATGTAACTTAACACTTGTTTACACGAGCGAAATTATTTGATCGCATTTATATAGCGTGATACTTCTTCGCGTAAGTGTTTTACACAACAGTTTTCAATTCATATTGAAAATAAATCACTTGATCGCTTTAATCACAAATAATGAGTGTACGTACGAGTTATTCAGCATTTCAGATTCCATCAAGTCCCATGCAGGGAATAATCTGATAACTGCTTAATGGGCATTTCTACCTGTTATTAACACGACACCAAGAATTTGATTGTTATTCCATTCAGTTGGATCGCATACTTCCATGTGTGTGATTTGATCTATAGAAAATGATTTGGGGGGGGTATATACACGATACATATCCAACCTCATGCGAGGCTTTCCATAAGTAACGCTACGTTTTAAAAGCCTGGCATCTGAATATCTGTGGTGATTTGTCTTTCGACTTCGTGGAACAAGAAAAGAACATGGATCTCGGGAGGGTTATACCAATAATAAAGTTCTTAAGTTCCAAAATGTCGTCTTCTCCCTTTGTACAGGCCGTGCAGTCTCCTGAGAGTCAATAATGTCAATCACAGCTTTCGTACCTTTGGAAGAAACTAATGAGAAAAGAAAGCACATGGGAAGGTGAGACTTCATGTTTGTTTTGAAATAACTGGTCTTAACTTTTCTTCTTGTGGAAAACGTTTAAATCGGTTTATCATAAATCCATCCGAACCCTTAATTTTTGCAACTTTCAAGTTTTGTTGATAAAAAGCATATGGGAAGAGGACAGTAGAGTTCATCTAATTTTCAGTGATAAAATGATCCATCCTAGTCCTTGGCGGGACCCCCCCCCCCTTGCAATACGAGCTCAGCATCGCCAGGGGGCGCCTGGGTGGTTCGGTCAGTGAACTGTCTGACTCTTGGTTTCAGCTCAGGTCATGATCTCACCGTTTTGGGGGATCGAGCCCCGCATCAGGCTCTGTGCTGACAGGATGGAGGCTGCTGGGGATTCTCTCTCTCCTTCTCTCTCTGTCCCTCCCCTGCTCACACACACTCTCTCTCTCTCCCCAGCTCTCAAGATGTGTTGCTACAGCGATGGCTGATGGCCAGCCTCCTAGGAACCAGAGGGAGGTCAAGGCCCAGGCTTCCCTGCCTCCTGCAAAGCCCTGATGTTTTCTCCATGACACTTGCTTAGCTCACAGATATCGCCATTAATGTTATCTGCCAGGAGGCTTGCGGTCCATCATCCTTTCTGAGCTTAAACGAATCGTCTTCATAATCAGTGATTCTTTTTTCTGATGGATCAAATCTCCTGTTGAAGTTCTGTAGTTGTTTTTGTATTGTATCCATTTTATTTTTCACCCTCAGTAGTGGTTTGGTTCTTTCGTACCTTTTCTGTCTCATCGTCGAATTTGCTTTGCTCATGTGTTTTTGTCGATATCTTTATCCTTGTCCTCTGGTAGTTCAAGGAGTGGCTTTAAAAGCATTAGTTTGTATTTGTCAGGCAAGTCGTGGATGTCTCTTTCTTCGGGTTAGAACTGGACGTTTCTTGTGTTCCCCTGGAGGCACGACGTTGCCTTGATTTTTTTTTTTATTTTTTTATTTTTTTATTTTCCTTGCAGCCTTGAATTGGTGTCTCCGTACAATCCTCTTTTACTGCCTCAGACTTTCACTGGCCGATGAGCAGAAGGGTGCCACCCGGGTTGGGTGCCTGGTGGCATGGGGTCCACGTGGGGATGCCAGTTGAACGGGGGGAGGGGGTCCATCAGTATCAGCACTGGCCGAGACTCGGAGGCTCATCGGCGCTTAAAGGTTGTGAGTTTCTCTGGTGGTGACTTCAACTGCTGGGCTCCTTCATGGTGAAGGCAGTTCTCCTTTGCCCCACAGCGGGAAGCCACAGCCAACGGGATTCCTTTTGCCACCAAGCTGTACTGGCCCCGGGGAGACCGGGTAACACGGCGAAGATGCTTCCTACGCTTTTCTGTGCTGCCCTTCTTGGGTTTTGTGATCCAAGCTGTTGGTGCAGCTACTCAGTTGTACTTTGGGCCTCTCCCAGCCCTGTTTTCATTCAGGGGCAGTTGTGAAATAGTTGTTTCTGTCCCGGATGAGGTATGGGACCCCCTAGTCTATATCATCTTGCCTGTGTCCCTTATTAATCTTACGTTGTTCACGTTCTCTAAGGCTAAGTCTGCTTTCTCTAATAGAACATTAAATCTTACGAAGACGGGTATCCTTATCACCAAGTACACAATTTAAGGGTTTCATTTGCACGTAACAACTCTGAGTGAGACAAAGTTTCCTAATTGAAAGAACAAAATTTGCCCGCTAAAAAGCAGCATAGGATCAGAACCGATGCGAAAGTACCGAAACTTGGGGCAAAATTCAAAGTCAGAATGAGGCCAAGCAAGGTGAGCGGTACGTACCCCTTCTCAGGATTAGTCGGCTACGTTACCGTTTCCGGATCAGAAAAGTTTGTTTTTCCTTTACATAGCTCAGTAAGTCGTTTCCATAACTCGGAAAATTCTCCCACACTAATTCACATCTTTATAAGTCAGTACAAACATTTTGGAGGACAACCTGGCCGTCTGTGCAGATTTATAACTCCCATATCGTTTGACTCCATGGAATTTGTCATACAAAATCTCACAGGCAGGTAAAGATAGAACTCTCAGTAGCATTGCTTTAGTAGGGAAACGTTCGCAACACTATAAACGCTCATCAGTATTAGACTGGTTAACTTGACCATGGTTCAATTATACAATAGAAGACTATACAGCGATTAAACTGGATTATAACGTTCTATCTATGCTGCCACCAAAAGTTACCGGAGATATGTTAAGTAAATGTTAATGCAGCAATGCATGTCATAATACCAACTGGGTGTGCACACAACATCTGTAAGACCCACTGGGTTAGACAGGCGGATGTACATAGTTGCTTGTAGGTCCACAGATCTGTCCTGAAAACATAACGATATGCTAGAGTGAGAACTTCTAGAAAAAGAGCAGCCTGAGAAATGGGACCACACTTACTTTTTTACTTTGTTGTCTGTGTGATACATTAAGATACAATGGGCCTGAATTTATTTTGACATAAACCCGAGGGCTACCTGGGTGGCTCAGTTGGTTGGGCATCCAACTCTTGATTTCAGCTCAGGTCACCATCCCAGGGTCGTGGGATCAGGCTCTGCGTCAGGCTCCGTGCTGAGCGTAGAGCCTACTTCAGTTTCTTTTCTCTGTCTCTCTCCCTCTGCCCCACTCATACTCTCTCAAAATAAAAAAAAAAATAAAAATGAAATAAAATAAACCTGGACCTCCACGTTATATTTCTATCATGGCAACATCAATTAATAGAAGGTCAATGATCCAAGATTTCAGTTGGGTCGATACGTATGAGAAGAATCAGGCAAACCCTGGTTTCATTATTTTTTTTTTCAGTTTATTTATTTTGAGAGGGGGGAGGGGCAGAGAGAGAGGGAGAGAAAGAATCTCAAGCAGGCTCCGCACTGTCAGCACAGAGCCCCATGTGGGGCTCGAACTCATGAACCATGAGAGAGTCAGATGCTCAAGTGACTGAGCCCCAGCCCTGGGTTTATTCTTAACTTTGTCTATGGAGCTGGAGTCAGCCACAAAGTCAGGTTAGTTAAATACATATATAACAGTCCGCAGAATGTTCTTGACATTCCCAAAGGCCACTAATGAGAGCTCTACTTAAAGACTGAAATAGAGATGTACAAAATACAGCATATCATGAGGCCATTAAATCTTCCCATGTTCATAATAGAATAGCAATTATTTGCCACAGAGCCGTGTGGAAAGACGAACAAAATCATGGGGCGCCTGGGGGGCTCAGTCGGTTGGGCATCCGACTTCGGCTCAGATCACGGTCTCGCGGTTCGTGAGTTCAAGCCCCGCATCGGGCTCTGTGCCCACGGCTCCGAGCCTGGAGCCTGCTTCGGATTCTGGGTCTCCCTCTCTCTCTGCCCCTCCCTTGCTCCTGCTCTGTCTCTCAATAATAAATAAAAGTTAAAAAAAATTTTTTTAAATATTTAAAGAAAAGATGAGCAAAATCATAAATAACTTCTTAAACTCACAGAAGTGTATGTCAATGTTCAGACTCTCCCAGCCTCTAACTTTACTACTGTCAGTGTTCAATAAACGAAAGGAAGTATATAAATGTTTCTGGCACATTTTAACAATTTTTTCAATGCATGTAAGCAGGTGAAAAATAGTATTCTAGGAGATCTTCAGGTGTCATGGAGGCTACTCAGCTGACATCCAAAGACACTTCTGGGTGCGATTTCTCTGGTTCTAATCTACAGTCTCCTAGTATTGTTAAAACTGGACTCCGATCTTAATACTGATTTCATGATCTTTTATTTAAATCTACTTCACAGGCAGGACTCCGTTCCTCAGACATATGTTGGTTGCTGCACATGCGATACATAATTTTTTCCTTTTTTTTTAAATTAAAAAAAAAAAAACTTTTTTTAATGTTTATTTACTCCTGAGAGAGAGACAGAGTGTGAGTGGGGGAAGAGCAGAGAGAGAAGGAGATACGGAATCCGAAGCGGGCTCCAGGCTCCGAGCCGACGGCACAGAGCCCGACGCGGGGCCCGAACTCACGAACCGCGAGATCGTGACCCAAGCCGAGGTCGGACGCTTAACCTCTTTTTCCTGAACATTTCTGGTGGAAAACCAACATAAAGGAAGGAAAATATGGCTATCCAGGGAAATAATACTAAACTATCGGAAGGAAAATGAATTTAAAGGAGGCATAGTAATGAAAGTTATACTTAAGCGTGGAGAGGGAAATGCTATTAGGAAGGGATGTCTCTTCAGTAACATTTTCAAAAGTGACCCTTCACGACAAATTTGGAGTTGACAAAGGAGTGATAGGTATCTTTTTGCTTCACTCCCTTTCAGTTACGGCAGACAGTCTCCATGATGGCCCCAAAGGTCCCTGCCTTCTGAGGTGAGTGTCCTCGTGTAATCATTTCTCCTTGAGCCTGGCGTGGGACCAGCGACTCCCTCCTGACAAAGCAAATACGGTTCGAGCGGTAAGCTCAGTAGAAAGTCCCTTCTCCAGGTTGACGAAACCCCTCTTGATCTGTCTTGGAGCCATTGCTCCGGGGAAACCAGCTACCATATTATAAGGAGCTCGGTGGAGAGGTCCAAGTGGCAAGGAAGTGAGATCTCTGGCGAGTGTCGTAAGAGGAACTTAGGCCCACCGAACACCATGTAAGTGAGCTTCGTGGCTCATCTTTCGGGGTTGGCCAGATGTCAAGGGAGTGAGCTTGAAAGCACAGCCTGCCTCTTCTGAGCTATGTTAGAGACCCTCAAGCAGAGGTACCCAGGTAAGCCAGGACCAGATTATTGACCCATAGAAACTATGAGATAAAAAAAATGTTTGTTTTCAACCACTAAGTTTCGCGGGGGGCACTTACATTAAAAAAATAAATAAGCCACTAAATTTTGGGGTAACTTGCTGTGCAGCGATAAATAAGTAACATATCAGTAAACTTTTTCCCGGGGGGCCTGTGTGGCTCAGTCAGTTAAGCATCCAACTTCGGCTCAGGCCATGATCCCGCCGTTCATGAGTTCAAGCCCCGCATCGGGCTCCGTGCTGACGGCTCAGAGCCTGGCGTCTGCTTAGAAGTCTGTGTCTCCCTCTTTTTCTGTTTCTCCTCCGGTCGTACTATGTCTCTCCTCTCTCTCAAAAATAAAGTTTAAAAAAAAAAAATTCTTTTTAAATAATCAACTTTTTCCTGAAAAAGTGTTTAGCTTGAAGTTTTTGTTTTTTTCTTTTTTTAAGATTTTATTTCTAAGTAATCTCTATACCCGACGTGGGGCTCAAACTCACAACCCTGAGATCTGGAGCCCCATGCTCTGGCGACTAAGCCAGGTGCCCCTCGTTTGCCGTTTTAGAGATCATTTCTTTTAACATGTATGGTAAGAGTGCGTCACCTGGTAAATAACACCTCTGAGTATTTTTCATTGTCTGAAAATAAAAGGTAATTTACTACAGTGTAATCACCCCAATTGTTTTGTTGTATTCACTTTTCTTGTAACAAGAATTCCTAAGATAGGACCTACTGTAGGGTACATGCTGTAACCTGAAATACGGTAGCTAAGTAATTTTTTTTTTTTTTTAATTCCCACTTTACATATGAAGAAACTGAGGCATCGAGGGTGACAGAGATTAAACAACCTGCCCAGCGTAACACAGCAAGAGCGATTCGATTCAAACTCGGGCACTCAGAATCCAGACCCCACCTTCTCAGCCTCAACAGGCTGCCACCTCTCCTATGAAACCACGATCAATTCAGGGACGGCATTCTTTGTATACAGCCTTACGTTCTCTGTTTGATGACAAAGCAGAGAAATTAGATGACAGTTGTAAATGTAAACCTTAACTTGTGATAGACCAGAGATGCCCTGTGAGATAGTATAATTTGAGTAGGTAAGAAGGAGGGGCGCCTGGGTGGCTCAGTTCCATTAAGCGTCCGACTTCGGCTCAGGTCAGGATCTCATGGTTCGTGGGTTCGAGCCCCGCATGGGGCTCTGTGCTGACAGCTCCGAGCCCGGAGCCTGCTTCGGACTCTGTGTCTCCCTCTCTCTCTGCCCCTCCCCTGCTTGTACTCTGTCTCTTTCCCTCAAAAATAAACCATTTAAGAAAAAGAAAGAAAGAAAGAAAAGAATGAAGACTCTCAAGTCAGAGAGCCTGATTCTGAATGGCGATTTCAGCTCAGCCCATGGTTTTTGCGCAACTCGGGTTAAGTTTATTATCCTCAGATGTATTTCATCTAGGATAAGCCGGTGACTGTAGCAGTCCCCACCTCATAAAGCTGTCACAAGCATGGAGCGAATTCATGGAAGGGTTTGGCATAGGACCTAGGACGTAGGTGTTCTTTTGATTCCATTTGGACACATTACCTACCGCGTGTCACGTGCAAACTTCTGTGCAAGATGCACAGGGTTGCCAGGCAGGCTCGTCCGGTTTGGGTCCCGTACCTGCCGCCCGGTCAAGGGCACAAAGCAGGAGGTGCGATCCGCTCCACGAGCCATCCCCTCGCCCAGCCTTGAGCCTGAGCTCGTAAATTTGCCGCAGAGGGGGTCCTTTTTCTACGAAAAAGTGAAATATGAGCTCACAGAGGCCTTAGGCACATGTAGTAACTGAACTGCGACGCGGAAATTGATCTAACTTTGCTTCCTCACCCCGTGAGGTGAATTTCTGGCACTCTTAACTAGAGCTGTTCACTTAGTACCGATGAGGGGATCGTGTCGACAAGACCTTACTTAGAGGAGACCCCGGGCTCATTGCTACCCTGGGGTGGCAGAAATTCACACGGGGGGCGGGGCGGGGGGCTCTGCTGTTGCACTACAACTTATTTCTTACCCTGTAACTGAATAGTTTGGGACGTTGTTTTCTTTCTTCTTTAATGTGTTTATTTTTAAGAGAGAGAGAGCGCGCGCGTGAGAGCAGGAGTAGGGGAGGAGCAGAGAGAGAGGGAACCGCCTAAGGGACTGAGCCGCCCAGGCGCCCCTGGGAGGTTGTTTTCTTTAATTTTACAATTCAATTTCCTAAGGGAAGTTAGAACAATACAAGGCAGTTCTAGGGCGGTACTTAGTTTTTCAGCTCCTGAAACCACAGTGACGCGAAACCCTGCTGAGGAGTGTTTCACGTAAAACAACCAAGGGGTAAAGATGCATTTTTTTTTTCTTTATTACTTTTGATATAGAATGTCAAGATTACAAGAAGCGACTTTCAGACTTTTATTGGAATGAAGTATAGTCTCCTTTACTCCAAGGCATCTCCCAGCTGTTATTATAGCATTATTCCACATAAGCAGAAGCCACCCGGGTGCCCCCGACCGTCAAGTGTCCAGCTCGTGGTTTCCGCTCAGGTCACAATCTGGTGGGTTCGAGCCCCGTGTAGGGCTCTGTGCTGACAGTGCGGAGCCTGCTTGGGATTCTCTCTCTATCTCTCTGCCCCTCCCCTGTTCTCTCTCTCTCTCTCTCCCCCCCTCATTCTCAGAATGGATGAATAAACTTTAAAGAAAATTTATGAGAAATACCTGGGTGGCTCAGTTGCTTAAGTGTCTGACTTCGGCTCAGGTCACGATCTCACAGATTGTGGGATCAAGCCCCGCATCGGCCTCTGTTGTCAGCAGGGAGCCTGCTTAAGATCCTCTGTCCTCACCCCCTCCCTCTCCCCTCCCCCACGTGCAAGCATGCACATTCTCTCTCAAAAATTAAAAAAAAAAAAAAAATGAAAAACATTATTTAAAAACACTAAGCAGAAGCCATAGGCGTTTCAGAAGGCGTGGGACAGAAATTTAGGTAGAAAAAGAAGAATTAAATACCGAGGGGTGGTCAGTTGCTACGCAATGGAAACTCACTAGCATAAGCAAATGTGGGATTTTATTATAAAGCACATGCTTGTTTTCCCAGACTCCAGGGGCAGAAATACAGTCAGGCCTCCCAGGGTAGTGGAAACATGAAAAGCCATTTGAAAACTATTCATCCCGTGTGTTCGTCTTTCTCCTTTCTTTTGGACTCATGGTTTTTCATTGTTGCTTTTATATGACCTTTTCATTTCTTCTTCTACAGACTGGCTTTTATAGTTTATCTGTACGCATGAGGGCTATCCCCACAACTCTCAAATCTTCCTTATGCTCTTTTTTTTAATGTTTGTTTTTAAAAAAAATTTTTTTAATGTTTTTTTAAATTTATTTTTGAGAGACAAAGCAGGAGTGGGGAGGGGCAGAGAGAGAAGGAGACACAGAATCCCAAGCAGGCTCCAGGCTCCGAGCTGTCCGCACAGAGCCCGACGCGGGGCTCGAACTCGTGAACCGCGAGATCGTGACCTGAGCTGAAGTCGGCCACTTCGTGGACTGAGCCACCCAGGCACCCCTAATGTTTATTTATTTTGAGAGAGAGAGGGAGGGAGGGAGAGAGAGAGAGAACACGAGCAGGGGAGGGGCAGAGAGAGAGGGAGACAGAGGATTCCAAACGGGCTCCTCGCTGACAGCAGTGAGCTGAATGCGGGGCTCAAACCCATGACCTGAGCTGAAGTCGGATGCTTAACTGACTGAGCCACCCAGGCGCCCCTTCCTTATGTTCTTGTAGAAGATTCGAGTCACATTAAACCAAATAGATTTGCTATTGAGCCATAATAACCAATTATAGAAAGAAGATAGTGGTCTTTGGTATCTAGTTTCTCATGTCCTGGGACCAAATATATACTTTCCACCTCCTATAGGTTCCTCCATTCCAGAGGCATAAAATGAGTCCCTGTAGATATTAGTAAAGGCTTTTAAAAAAATCTACTTCGACATAAATGACAATGTAATCAAGAAGTAGGTATTTGAGTGTTTCGTGGACAATGGCATTTGAAGTGAAGAAAAGACTCTAAGGATTTTCATAGTGAAAGAAAGACAGCGTCCTGCTGAAAAAGAAGAACGATTGCTCTGTAATAATTTCCACTATCCCAGCGACTCTGAAAATTAAGCATAACCCGGAGGAATTGTTAAAACAGAGATTCCTGGGCTCTACTCCCAGAGCGTCTGGTTTAAGAAGTAAAGGGTGGGGCATGAGAATTAGTATTTTCCAGAAGTTCCCTGGGACCATACTCTATTTATTTGTTTAATCTGTATGTACGTATGTAGGTAAACTCTGCACCCCACGTGGAGCTCAAACTCACGACCCCAAGATCAACAGTTACACGCTCTACGAGCGGAGCCAGCCAGGTGCACCTCCCAGGGCCACACTTTAAAAACCACTGTATCAGCATATTTGTCATTATTATGTTTGGCTGAGTGCAAATTGACTTTTAATTTTTTCTTATACATAGCTTAGTCAAAGACCCTCTGCTGTGCTGGAATCAGGCAGGCTGGCACTAACACAGGAAGGCAGAAGGCAGGAAGGAAAAGGAAATTAACCAGAGCTTGATTGGTTTTGTAAAATACTTTCAATCCATTCAGTAGCTGCTGACATTAGGCTCTCTTGTGGTTCCTTCCCGAACTTCCTAGTATGTATTTCTATTGCTGTCAAAAGAAAATGAAAACAAGGACAAAGCACACCAAACCTGGCTTGGTGCGATATCGCACATAGGGATATTAAAACGCAAAGACCAAACGCTGAGGAGATTAAAAAGATAAAATGTTTAGTCTCCTCAGGCACCATTTTATTAAAAGTTGAAGAATTAAATAATTCCCCTTCCGTTCAGGAGAAAAATCTCTGCCGAGAGATACTAAAGGATTTGAAAGAATGAGAAACTAAAGTCTACCAAAAATGTTTGAAAGTCATGCGTGATGCTGAAAGCATCACTTTTAAAGAATCTCTTTCACAAACAAGATACTCTTGTCTCATTTGTGTTACTATGATCAAGTTCAAAGAGCTGTATCCAATCACGTACTGCTCGTACGGCAAGACATCGCTCGTTCATCAAGTTAAAATCTATCAGAACTGTTTGCTCGTCTTACGGAATATTCGCAGAATAAGTTCCTCGCAATCCAAGGTTTTACTGTATACTGGAATTGAGCGGTTGAGTCAACCAGTGGCAAATGGAGAGAGCCAGAAGTCTTGCTTTTGGAGCAGGAGGTTTCAGACAAGCAATGGCGAGAAGGCTATGGTGATCATGTGTCAATGGAGGAGCTCCTGTTTGAACTCCTGTTTACATGATAATCATGATAGACGCATATCCTATATATTCTAGATGTAATAGATTACCTATGGATATGGCAGAAATATTAATAGCCGTACACAGGTTACTATGCCTCCATACGTGTCTTTGCTCTATCAGCTGCCAAAGCCTAGAAGCAATGCTACCCCAGTAGCAATGAGAATAACCTGCACCTGGAATTTGGTTTATAATATTCTTCTCCAATGAAAGGAACCAAGGCTACTCACGAGAGAGGCTGATTCAAGGACTGGAACAGGCCATAGGCAAGATGAGCCAGTAGCTGCGGTTCAATATCAAGTCCAAGATGCTGCCGTTCACGCTGACTTGCCTCCTAGTTTAAGTACAAGGATATCACCTCTATCCCTTAAGTTGAAGTCCTTATCTCAACTCTTATTTATAAGGTACTATCTTAGCAATAGGTCCATTCAACTTACAAAGAAATCAAGAGTCCAACAAAGCAGAGGAAAGCAAGTTCCAGAGACACGTTTTTTTTCTCTGAATTCTTTTTCCACCTGGTTTCAAGGCCAGGATATATCTTATTATACGGTACAACCTTGGTTTGCGAGCATAATTCATTCCCGAAACATGCTTGTCGTTCAAAGCACTCGTATATCAAAGCAAATTTCAAGAACCATTGGCTCAGCTGTGATCACGTGACGTTCGGCATCACGTACTTACTACTCGTATGGTAAGACAGCGCTTGTTTATCAAGTTAAAATTTATTAGAACTGTTTGCTCATCTTGCGGAACACTCGCAGAACACGCTACTCACATCCAAGGTTTTGCCGTAGGACATAGTGTGCTTTGGTGGATCAGATATTCACGTCAACGAATAATGAACTAGCTGTCAGTAGACCCATGTTCCACTTACGGCTCATCACATATTAACGCTGACATTTCACTTTCCTAGGCTCGTTTTTCACATCTGTTTAAGAGAGATGACCACAAGCTTGTCCCCAACTGTTTCATGAGGACAGTCATGAGCTTATTGTACACACGAAATAAAAATAGGTCTTTAAAGCACTAAGCATCATTCCTGGCCCTAAAATTCAACAAATCTGTTGGGGGATGAGAAGGCAGAGGAAAAGAAAACAGGAGGACGTATGTAGAAGCCGTAGGAAGTGCTTAATGATGGTTTTGGTGGTGGTGGAATGGTGATGAAGAACGTGGTTTCTGCCTCGGTGCCTGTGTTACGCCTCAAAGTTAGTTCCTTGGTCTGAGCCAGCCTGCATCTCCTAACGTGTAGAATCTACAATCTGATTCTGACAATTGCTATGCATACTTGCGGGACTGTTGTAAGAATTAAGTGAGATGGGGAATGTGAGTGAACGTTGGCCCCTACCGAATTCAATAGAAGCCCGAAAAGATTACCACCTCAAAAAGCAGCCCGTGAAGCCTGTGTTAGGCAAATGTTGGATAAAGGTAAGTGTTGGGGCGCCTTGGGTGGCTCAGACAGTTGAGCCCCCGACTCTTGATTTTGGCTCAGGTCATGATCTCCCCTCCTTAGAAGGTTTGTCTACAGATAAAATAGAATACTGTACTTGAAATTGACTTCCGTGTGAAAACTGTTGCAGGGTAGAATTGGTTCTTGTTGTGTTACATCAACACCCTTATTTGTATACAGGACTGACCTCTTCCAAAACCGTTTCAGTGTTTTGAAGGATGACACAGTTTGGATCCGAGTCTAAGAAACTAGATCAAATGCTATGGGAATCAAGTCAGTTAATGACCAAATATATCAAAATTGCCTGCCATATTAGCAATCAGAGATACAGCACGGGAATGGATTGAACCAATTGCCTTTAAATATTCAATCTTAGAAGAAACCATTTTTTAACAAGTTGTCTAGACCCTTTTCTGCTTAGGATGAAAGGGTGTGGTGGCACGACCCATTCCCCACCCCGCCTCGTTGGCCCTGTCCCTAACACTTATAGTTCTCTTTTTTTTTTTTTTAAAGCATAAAGTCAGATTTTCTTTTCTATGCTCAAACCACCTAGATTCTAAGATCCTGTTTTCAGGCTGACCTGAGCCGCAGAATTCCACCCACACTCCTTTGGTCAGTCAATGACTCGAAATTCGAAATAGGTAGGTTGATGACAGACAGACGGACTTTCAGGAAGTTCCAAGGAGAGCGAGTCTATATAAAATCACTTTAATCGTGAAGAATCACGTGTCTATCTTTGTTTTTTTCTTGTGACGAAGTAGCCTTGAATGATTTCTGAGAAGACACTTTGATGCACAGCAATGTCTCGGTGATAACATAGATTCTCTAGATCTTTGTGCATTTGAAACTTGCTATGTTCATAATGTTTTTGTAACAGCATTGTCAAAAAAGAAAGCCTTCAGTAGAGCCGAAATTGATCGTTTACACCAAAGGTAGAAACTCAAGACGTCCTAGAAATCCTAGGGGTGGCACAGCATTGTAGAAGGTCATCCCACCTCTCTGAAATCTCATTTCCTCATTACAGTTCACCGGAGAAAATACACAACTCTCCGCTGTATTTGAATTTTCAACGAACAACGAATATTTTTAGTATCATTATGTTCCAAGTGGTGCACAGGACATGTCTAGGCTAAAAAAAACCAAAACACAAAACAACAACAACAACAAAGCCAACTTCTTATCGTGTGTCTGAGATTCAAATTTAATTAGAGGCCCTCTATTTTTGTTTTCTAAATCTAGCAACCCTACAGTAAAACGTTAAGTTCAGGAGTGCCTGACATAGGTAAATTCTTAGGGCCCTTCCAAAGGAAACATCCCTACTTCTGTCACGGGAGCACCTGGCAGGCTATGTGCATATAACACAATAGGACACACAGAAGTATAATACTTGTAAGCCACTGGTTTTCAAACTTCACTCCCCTCTGGTCTCCTGGGTGGCTCAGTTGGTTAAGCACCTGACTTCAGCTCAGGTCACGATCTCACGGTTCATGGGTTCGAGCCCTGCGTTGGGCTCTCTGCTGACAGCTCGGAGCCTGGAGCCTGCTTCGGATTCTGTGTCTCCCTCTCTCTCTCTGCCCTCCCCCCATTTGTGCTCTCTCTCAAAAAAAAATAAATAAATAATTAAAAAATAATAACAATAAAAAAACTTCACTCCCCTCACTTGCTGAACTTTTTAAAATGCTGAGTCCCAGGCTAGAGCCTATGAAATTTTAACCCACCAGTTTTGGGGTGAGGCCAGGGAATCTGCACCTTTAACAGATATCCGAGATAATTCTGATATAGGTGTTTGGAGACCATACTTATAAAATCACTGTGGCTTTCTCCCATGAATCAGAAATCACGTCTACCTGGAAGTCAGAATTTCCTCACCCATCATTCATTTAGGACCATACTAAACATTGAACACTGATGGGGCGCCTGGGTGGCTCCGTCGGTTAAGCGTCCAACTTCGGCTTAGGTCGTGATCTCACCATCTGTGAGTTCAAGACCCCCATCGGGCTCTGTGCTGACAGCGCGGACCCTGGAGTCTGCTTCGGACTCTGTGTCTCCCTCTCTCTGTCCCTCCCCTGCTCGTGCACTCTGTCTCTCAAAAACAAATAAAAATTTAAGAAATATCGAACACTGCTCTTCTGACCACGCAAAAGAACCACATGGCCTGCTCTCATACTTCTCTAACACATGCTAAATAGGTTTTCATTAACTTTGGTGGATGTGAGGAAAATTCAAGTTAATCCTATTGAAATATGAATGAAAGCATTCTGGGAAAAAAAATAAAATGCAGTTTCCATTTAAGAAAGAGAAATGACTTGTTGAATATTAGACATGGCAATAATAGAACAAACTAGAATGGAGAAGAAGCCGCGTGGAGCACCGTTCTGACCAGAGAAAGCTAATTGTTTTAATCCAATTCAATCTGCTACTCAGCTGCAACTCTGAAAGGTCACACAACACTGCATAAAACCCCAGCACAATGGTCATCCCCAGTGAGGATTTAACATTATGTAATACTCCTTTTTTTCCCAATTTAATATTTCTATATGGCCCCTTTAGAGTGCGTCTAAAGTTAGCATTTAACACCTTCACGGGAATTTGTTACCCTAAGCACAGCTGGTTCAACTTTCGTTGGTCACGAGACAAAATACTAGTCCAATTTGGTGATTAGACCAAAGAGTGACTGCTTTGGGGGGACCAGAACTAGGTTTAGAGTGACCTGACCATAAAGGGTTTGATCTCTTGGGTGCGCAAATACCAAGAAACAACACATGTACTCACGTAGATGGCTGGGG
>NW_024420442.1:1065096-1070600 GCF_014898765.1 Herpailurus yagouaroundi | reverse complement strand
AAGAGTACCTTTTCTCGTTTATTTACTTCAGAGAGCGAGCTAGAGCGACCGAGTACGGGAGGGGCAGAGAGAGAGGGAGACACAGAATCCGAAGCAGGCTCCAGGCTCTGAGCTATCAGCACAGAGGCCGACGCAGGACTCGAACTCATGAACCGCGAGATCGTGACCCCAGCCGAAATCAAGAGTCAGACGCTTAACCGACTGAGCTACCCAGGCGCCCTGGAAAACGAGTACCTTAATCTTTGATTGTTTACCTAAAAAACGTGTCTTGGGGCAGGTAAGAGGGCCGCATTTCCACCTTGGCAGAAAGAATTCCTATGAATCTCTTACAAAACGGTGTGGCAGCATTTCTTGGGGAATTTCTGTTTTCACCATGTGGGAATGAAAGCAGTGAATTTACCATAGTAGTTAGAAGTTTGATTCTGGAGCCAGAATGCTTCGATTTCATTCCAAAACTTGCAACCTATTAGCCGTATGACCCCAAAGGCATAGCTACAGCTTCTCTTGGCCTCAATTTATACCTCTCTAAAATGGGGCTAGAATCTTCCTCCTGTGTTCCAACGACTCAATGAGGTAATGGGGGGTAATGTTCTTAGAAGAGGGCCTGGTGCCGAAGGACCGTAGAAGTGTGTGTGTGGCGGGTATGTTTTTGTCCTTACCCTTCTGATTCACGGCCTTTTCCAACAGTCTCCTGACGGGTGGCGACCCTTGCCTGCCGTTTTGTTCACGGTACATTCGAGCGGACCAAATAAGCCCTGTTGCAGCAGGTTGCGCTGTCCGAGTCCAAACTATGTGAGATGCAACTACAAAGTGGTCAGATCACTTCTTCCCATCGATGATGTGATTCGTTTCCTGGCTTTGTCCGTTACATCTTGGGTTCCAGGTAACGGAGAAGCACAGGATCTTGCAGTCCCCGAGGTGACAGAGCTTCTGCTTTGCTTTAGTTCTCAAGTTGAAGTCCCAGTAGGTGCTCGCCTAGCCCCTCTTCCCAGCTTGCTCCCCCATCGGTGGTGACGCATGGTGACTTACACGCTGAAAGAACCCCGACCAGGCCTTTTCTCCGGGTTCTGTGTATAGAACCACTTCCTGCCACTTTCTCTAGTCCGACTATGGAAGTTTCCCGAGCCTCTCTACTCCTACAATGCCCCCCCGACCCCCCGCCAAGACTAATGATACTGCCTCGCACAACCCGGACAATAAAAGATTGGCTTAGTGAATGAACAGAAATCTATAATTTACCTCCAGCTGCATAATATAGTTGCTTTTGTTTAGGTCTTTTCCTTTTTGCCTGACTTTGTGCCTAATTTTATTTCTTTTTATTATTTTAATGACCTCCTCACCAGTCTCTCCATTAATACGGATTTGCCCCATGTCTTTGCATCGCTACGATGCGTCCTTAGCCAGACTGTTTCCGCCCAGAGGTCCTGTTTTCACCCAAGGCGATCCCATCCACATCTCCGAAGCTCGGTTTGCCATGCGCACGATTATCCCACGAGAGAAACTCCGAATCAAGGCTCTACACTGTAACTGCAGGCCAAGTTCCTGGAGCCGGGCTCAAATCCATCATGACTCTCAGGGAATAAGGTATTCATTATAGAGGGCAACCCTTTGATAAACGATTCCTACCTCCGTCTCGAGTCCATATTTGCCTGTCAACCCACAACGCACAAAAGGTTCTTAGATGAATACTCAGTGATTGACATCCCAGGTTACAGTGGGAAATGCCAATACAATCGTCTAAAAAATAAAGGCATATTTGAGGCACATGCAGGGATATTTAATTAAAAAAAAAAAACATCACTGGAAACCGGGGAGTGCTGACTTGCGTGTTTCATATGAAAGTTTGGTGGAGGGGCGCCTGGGTGGCGCAGTCGGTTAAGCGTCCGACTTCAGCCAGGTCACGATCTCGCGGTCCGTGGGTTCGAGCCCCGCGTCGGGCTCTGGGCTGATGGCTCGGAGCCTGGAGCCTATTTCCGATTCTGTGTCTCCCTCTCTCTCTGCCCCTCCCCCGTTCATGCTCTGTCTCTCTCTGTCCCCAAAAAAATAAACGTTGAAAAAAAAAATTTAAAAAAAAAAAAAAAAAGTTTGGTGGAGAGCTTCAGTTTGTGGCGTGGGGCACAAGGGTACCTACCAAACGTCACTTGGTGTCTGACAAGAGATTCATTCCATCCGATAACGAACCTCTGAAATCTTGCAGGAGATGCCCTTCCACGGGTTAGCATAGTCCCGACTTGCTCTGCCAGACTACCCTGCAGGGGGCTTTGGAAACAGGGTACTTCGCTTAAAAGGCAGGCCTGGCACAAGGGGAGAGCTTTCCACCGACTACTCATAAAGCCAAGTGGACCAGATTTCTTACGCGTCAAACGTTTCCATATGGGTTACCTATACTGCCAAATCTTTTTCTTTTCCTTTTCAAAAAGTTCTTGCTTTTTCGTAAGCTAGACGGTTTAAAAGATCTTCTATAACTTTGAAGAAGCATTACATTCCATTTTTAGAAAGTGAAAATTGCTGCTCTCAAATGGAAACAAATTTTGCATCAAAGAGCTTGAATTCAATACAGAGGGTGGAAAAAAGCCAAATATGTAAAGCATTCTAGCAGCTGGCACTGATGCTGGCCAAGGCTGTCTCTACGCATGCAAACCAAAGAGATATGAGGTGGTTTTTAAATAATTCCAGAAGTTCCGCACCTTGACTGTAATTATCTGAACTAAAGTGCATCTTAGCCCAATTGACACAACGATCTAACTCAATCCCTCCCTCAACGTTCCACAGAGAAAGGCAGGTGCTATGATTACGGCACACCTAGGTGTTGAGAATGAGCTAGAATCATTCACTGCAGCTTTCATTCTTCTGCTCCGTGACTGCTTGGCAACGTGGACCCAAAGCGAAGAGATGCAGGGAAGATCCACTGTGATCTGTCAGTCTGTCAGCAACCTCTTTGTCAGCCAATATTACTTCGGTCGGAAGGCCACATGTTGTCAAAAAGATGATGAGAAAAAAAGAGGTATGAATAATGTCTCTTGAAGTCTCGACTCCATTCTCACTATAAAGCGGCCAGAAAGAAGGAAGTTATATAGCTATTCAGCAGCAAATTCTGATAAACGAAAGAAAACCCACCACCAGACCCCGTGGCCGTGTTGATTCAGTCGGCAATGGGATTCTCGAAACCATTCAATGTCCACATTCCCCATGACTAATTCTACTGGTATTGTGCCTGCGGTAAGCGATTGCTTAGGGGAACGAGAAAGGAGGCAGAGAGGCAGGCGACGGGGGAAGGAGATGTGAGGGGAAAGAGAGGACAGTCAAGGCTCATTTCAACGGGAGGGCAGTATTGAAATAAGGGGACAGTTGGAGACAACCAACTTCGTTATTTGCGTGTAGCTCAGGTTTCTGTTAAGGCTGTCTGCTTGTGGTTTGGGTCTAATGGATACATCTGTCTGGCTCCCAGGCCCAGCCCAACAGGGTTGGTGTGGAAAGGGAGGCCTGGAAGGATCCACCCTTTTCCACATATGGGTTGGCTAGCCAGCCCCTTTCAGCAAGTTGATGACAGTCTTCGGGGCTCCAGTCAACTAAATCAACCATTGTGCAAACAGGGCCACCCACCAGAGCACTAATTCCACCCAAAAGTGGTGTTTTTTTTTTTTTCTGGGGGGGGGGGGGGGGGGTTGCCAAGCAAATGGGTGCCACAAATTAACTTGATTCCTTCATAAGGACAAAATTCTCATAGATGAGCAGGCATCAGGGACAGAGTGTACGTCTTCATTTTTTCATAGGAAAAGAAGGAGATCTCGTCGGTAAGAATAAGAGAAAACACTTTGTCAAAGATGTAACAGCCAATGTGGTTGAGAAAGGATATCTGATAATAGAGGAGAAAAGAAATCAAGAAAATGAAGCTACCAGCACAAAATCTGAGTACGAGTTCAAACGAATGTTGGCAGAAAGGAAGAAATAGCAGAAACCTGTGTGACAAACCATATCTGTAACAGATTCTCAATAGTCTTTTATGTGAAAATATTTGGGTGCATAATTTCCCTGCCAAGACAGCTATTCAAAACTCTAAACCAAGGTTTTTCTACTGCATGAATACAGTTTTCTGTTTCCTTTGTAACACGATATATTTGACGGACGGATTAACTCCGTAAGACATTTTATTTGGGCGTTTTTTTATCCAGTTTTTTTTTCCCCCTTTACTAACAGCATACAGATTAAGGAAGCATGAATAATTGTCACCTCAGTCCCCATTATTTAAAAATATGATCCATGTGATTTCTTTCTGGTTCCATAGGGTAGTGGAACAGAAACAAACTGTCTTTTTCACGTGGTTGTTCGTTTGAGGAGATATGTATCTTCCGTAGAATTACGGCTCATAGAACAGCACTTAATCTGTGAACTCTCCAGTCCAGAAACATTGGGCTAGATTATTGCTATGCCAAGCACAGAAACTTGTTGAATTTGGTTCCTTTGATCTGCCCATCTGAAAGTCTGTCTTACTTAGACGTGTCCAAAGTGAAGTTTCTTTGATCTCCTATGACCGTGAGAACTCAGGTTCCCTTTATCTCTAGAAATCTCTTGCAAACAAACTTTTCTAAGGCTCTGCCTACAGGACGCTTTCAGAAAAAAAAAAAAAAAGTAAAAAAGAAAGAACAAAGGAGCTGATTAGGTCACACTGAGATACTCCACAGCTATCTAGTCGATTGCACTTGCTCAAACAAACAACAAACAAGCTATATGAAATGATAAATGCTAATAAGTTTGGCCTCACACTTCCCCCACAGTGCATCTAAAATAAGCAATGAATTGATAACGAGCTACAGGATGATTGATTTGCTTGTGTACAGAATGATCAAGCCTCGGAAATAATAATTCATCGCCACAAAGCATGCAGGTGTTGAACAGTGAGGACCTTTTTTAAGGAGGAATACAGGGAGGAAATGCCTATTCATGGATCTTTGATAGAGAAACGTGTTTCATGCGTTGGCTTGAGGACACCAGTTCGTTTAAATTCCAGGGAGTTGACGGTCTTAAATAGAATTGCACCATTCCTAGAAATGTGAGGACTTTAGGACTGTCCGCTGGGGAAAAGCCAATATTGCTCTCTTTGAAATCATAGAAATCGTGCCTCCATTTGAGAATGTGAAATAGCTTCGAAATTGATGTGTTTGGTCATTACGCACGAGTGCTTGACAAAGCTGCTTTGATTTCAGAGACTGTAAATCCCTGCAACGCTGCAAGAACCCATTTATGAAATTGAGGTATTGATTGTGCTAATCTATACAGTGATTACAAGAAGCGGCCTAATGAGTAGGTGCTGTCTGAACAATGTGCCTAAGAGGCACCATACGGGGCTGCAGTCGAAAAGTTTGTTCCTTTGGCCCCGAGGATTCTGGTCTGCCTGAGTTTCTTACTAAAATAGGAATATATATATATATATATATATATATATATATATATGTGGGAGTATATAGATTAGTGTTTTATTTTTAGTCCTGGTCCTGGACTTTTAT
>NW_024420442.1:1046170-1064696 GCF_014898765.1 Herpailurus yagouaroundi | reverse complement strand
TTATATTTATATATTTATAAATATATAAATTTTTATATATAATATATATATATATATATATATATATATATATTTATCTAGTGTTTGTTTTTGAGAGAGAGAAAGAGAGCATACACACACAAGCCAGGTTGGGGTAGCGATAGGGAGAGAAAAATCCCAAGAAGGCTCTGAGCTGACAGCGCTGAGGCCGACATGGGGCTCAAACCCACCAACTGGGAGATCGTGACCTGAGCTGAAACAAAGAGTCAGACGCTTAACTGACTGCGCCGCCCAGGAGCCCCTAAAATAGCAATCTTCTTGGGTAGGGACATACCCTAAAACAGTTTTTGTTCATTAATATGTTTGCTCTTTAATAACTATATTGAGATTCTACTATACACGATGTACTTTGAGAAGGTTCCAAAACGAATACGATCTAACGCCCAAATGGAGTGTAATCCTCAAAGTTGGGGGGTAGTAAGAGGTACAAGATGCATGTGTGGTAGGCAGGGATCTAAAATGGAATTAGACAATAAACTGAAATAGACAGAAAACAGGCACTCGACGCATATATACTGGATAATGTATAGACAAATGATATACTAGAGACCTAACGTGTTTTAGTTAACGTACTCCTCATGCATTCGTACTGACTCAGGTCTTAGAAAAATCATTATTTTCTGTCAAAGATGCATTAGGATCTGGAGTTTTCTGAAATAACTGGAAAGCTCTAGAGGTTTGGGGGATACACTTGGAGAATAAACGATAATGTAATATCACTCAAAAAAATTTTTTACATGATGATCTGATTCTTACTTCCAAGAATCTGATCACCTTAGAAGTGATACGATGTGTATACGCATAGGTATGAGTTCAATAGAATGGGAAGGGATTCGTTGGCAATTAAAGAGGATGAGTGAAAACCAGAATAGACACCTGGAAGGAAGACAGGAGGAGAAAGAGGCCTCTCAGAAAAGGTGTTAGAGGAGAGAACTAAACACATCTTAATTTTGCACATCATGATTATGCTCTTGAATGCTTCCTTCCTTGTGTCAGCCAAAATGATGTGAGAAGGGAAACACACAGCTAGACGTTGAGCATAGTCAGCTACTCCTAAGAGAAGATGTGCAGATAGTGATAGGACTAACCAGCCAGTTCAGCTGAAAAAAAAAAAAAAAAAAAACAAAAAAACCATCAACCGCAGGGGATTGAATTGCAGACAAACAAATGAGCAGCTCAGAATTACAACTCTTCTTCTAACCAGTGTTTATTTCCTAACAGGCTAAAAGGGGGAAACAGAACATAAACTGATGAGACAAACGCACGGAACCTGCAAGAACTGTAAATGAGATCTAGGTGCCAAAGAGGAATATGGAATTCAGTTTGCAATTAAAAACATGTTGGGAATTTACTGGGTTCTATTTCTCTCTTGACAAAACTTTTTCTTTTTTTTTTTAATATTATTTTTGGAGACAGCACGAGTGGGGGAGGGGCAGGGAGAGAGGGAGAATCTCTTTTTTTTAATTTTTTTAACGTTTATTTATTATTGAGAGACAGAGCAAGACAGAGCATGAGCATGGGAGGGGCAGAGAGAGGAGGAGACACAGAATTTGAAGCAGGCTCCAGGCTCCGAGCCGTCAGCACAGAGCCTGACGTGGGGCTCGAACCCACCAACTGCGGAGAGAGGGAGAATCTTAAGCAGGCTCCACGCTCAGCCAAGAGCCTGATGCGGGGCTCGAATCCAGGAACCGTGAGATCATGACCTGAGCCCGAAATCAAGAGTCTTAACCGACCTGAGCCACCCAGGCACCCCGACAGAACTTTTAATATGGGGAAGGTTATTCAAAGTTCTCTTATAGAATTCTAACATCCACAGAATTTGGCTCAAGGAAGAAGTTTAGGAACCCCTACAAACATTGATAGTACAACGCAATTAACAATGCAAAGGAAACTATTATGATCATACCAGGAAAATAAGCCATCAACATCCTTATGAAGATTGATTATGATGATGATGATTCATAATTCCAGAAAAGGCTTCTAGGCAAACATCGGCTGGTAAGTAAAGTGAATGATACTCAAACTTATGTATTTCAGTTATAAGATGTACATCATTCTTGGGGCGCCCGGGTGGCTCGGTCAGTTGAGTTGTCTGACTTCAGCTCAGGTCATGATCTCACAGTTCGGTTCATGGGATCGAGCCTCTCGTCGGGCTCTGTCCCGATAGCTTGGAGACTGCTTGGGATTCTCTCTCTCTCCCTTTCTCTCTCTGCCCCTCCTGAGCGCGTGTGCACTCTCTCTCTCTCTCAAGATAAATAAACTTAAAAAAACAACACATGTGCCAAAGTGACAGTTTTTGGGGTGGCATATTCCACTCTGCCTATGACACAGTCCCAAACCTGCAGTCTTAATATGCACTTTATAGCCAACGTATTGAACTAGCTCCTTCTATTAGGAGAAAAAAAAAATATTAGATAATAATCGAGCTCGATGTTATTCCAGGAAACTTTCCATTCATTTCTTTGAGGAATTCAAGATGTTCTCAAGGTTTTTGACCTCTCGCCTTCTAATGCACAACGACCACGCGCTGGTCTCAGTCACGTGTGCTGTTGTGGATAGTTTTTTCATGCGCAGCAAATTACCAAACAGTGGGGGAAAAGAAGCATTATTTAACTGGAGTTTTTAAAACGTGATTATTATTTTTTTTTCTCTTTAAAAAATATATTAAAAATAAACCTCAGGAGGTTGGGAAGGCAGTCCCGTCCCCCCCGCCCCGTCCCACCATGAGAAGTTTTCTTCCACCTAGAAAGCATGCATGCATGTAGACATATACTAGAGATATGATTAGGGACACAAGAAACTGCCTAATCTCTACCTAGGTCTGTTCCATCTAAGCCACCTAAGTGCTGCCTGTACCTTCCTCACTGCTCCTGTATCATTGTCTAGTCAGGAGCCATTTTGTTTCCTTCACACACTCCCATAAGATGTCTGCCAGCTCTCCCCCTCAGACATCAAACCTACAAGGTTGGATTGCACCGCGCCAATCGCTCAGCGGCAGTAATTGTTATGTGTTGATCCCGGTTCCGATCCCTTATAACAACCCCAACTCCATTGCACAATGTAAGGTACCAAATCTCAGAATAACATACCCCGGATCCATCTAAGGCGTTCCATTTCTCGATATCCAATATCCTGTGTACCCCTGAAAACCCCACTCCTACCCTGTCACCTCCCCCCGCCCTCTGGCCCATATTCTCTTCCATCATGCTAGAGATCACAGCTTTGTGCCTGGGAACTGGATTCACGGAAGGGCTCCCTAGGGGAAGCTACACTTCAGCTGAGTCCTCAATGAGTAAGCAACAACCGGAGAACAACGAACGGATAGTTCTACGGTGAAAATTCCACGGCGAGGTGTGTTATGGGTAGCATCTCAGTGCTTCTCAAATGTAGTGGTTTTTAAATATGAACATTTCTGAGGTCAACCCTAGCGCTAATGAAAAAGCATCCCCTAGGAGTGGAATCCAGGAATCTGCAAGTTAAGGGCCTATATGAGGGGATTCTTTTGATTCTTTTTATTTTTTTTTTAAAGTTTCTTTTTAAATTTTTATTTATTTTTGAGACAGAGAGAGACAGAGCATGAACGGGGGAGGGTCAGAGAGAGAGGGAGACACAGAATCTGTAGCAGGCTCCAGGCTCTGAGCTGTCAGCACAGAGCCCGACGCGGGGCTCGAACTCACGGACCGTGAGATCGTGACCTGAGCCGAAGTCAGACGCTTAACCGACTGAGCCACCCAGGCGCCCCTTGATTCTTTTTATTTCTAGAGAGAGCAAGCACGATCAGAAGAAAGGCCCGGGGAGGGGTGGGGGAGGGGGAAAGAGAGAGAGAGAGCGAGAATTGTAAGCAAGCTCCGTGCCCAGGGCGGATCCCAAAGCGGGGCTCGATCTCACGACCATGACATCATGACTTGAGCTGAGATCAAGAGTCAGACACTCAACTGACTGAACGATCCAGGAGCCCCAGACCTACGTGAGGTGATTCTGATGTACCTCAGGAGTCTATATTGTAGACGCCATAAAGTTAGCCTTGCAAAATCAAAGTCGTAACAGTTTGCATGCTCTTGGACATAGGGACTCATGATTTTGTGTTACGGTCATGTCTAATAAAAAGATGCCTGCTCTAATATTTTCCCTGTTTCTTCAAGACATTTTCGAGACAGGCAACCTTTTTATTTTTTATTTATTTATTTATTTTTTTGAGTTCATTTGTTTTGAGAGAGAGACAGAGAGAAAGAGGGAAAGGAGAGGGGCAGAGAGAGAGAGAATCCCAAGCAGGCTCCACGTAGTCAGCACGGAGCCCGACACAGGGCTCGAACTCAACAAACTTCGGGATCACGACCTGAGCCGAAGCCGAGAGTCTGACGCTTAACCGACCAAGTCACCCAGGTGCCCCGAGACAGGCAACTTTCTATGCAGTGGGGAACTAGAGGCCTTTAGAAGGCCACATTGCGAAAGGAGGTTACGTGAGTAGTCTTTCAAAGCCGCCTAATCGGTGAAAACATTTGAAAGACTAGTTTTGGATAGAGAATTCGGTGTAACTTGATGCTCAGCCTTTAATCGGAGTATGAGCATTTACATTGCAGATTCTCGATTAATTTTGGAGAAACCTCTGGCAAAATGACATTAAATAGAAAATCACTGTATTTACATAGAATGTGAGATAAATGAAAATTAATTGCCCTTTCAGCTAATTCATGGTGGACCCATAAAAATGGTTTTTTATTCTGTAAGGCCCTTCAATATTCAAACTCCTTGAGCACACCATCTGTTCCACCTTTCAGCGCATCTGCAAGTTTTATCTCTGTGACAGAGATCAGAGAGTTGTACCGCTTTAGAATATTTTTAAAAGATTGAAATATGTGAGAAGTATACTACTACCGATGCCTTACGATGTTTATTCCCTAAATTGTGGGGATTTTTGTCAACAAAAGATTTATGCAGCCGGTGCAGGCTTTGTCGATGTTTTTTGCAAGATTCAGAAATCATGGGTGTTCCTTTCCTTCATCGGACGTTCGTGTTGAAATTGATACACCGTACAGACAGCCCTGTGAATCTCATCAAAATTTATAACCTATTAATCAGGAAACCTTCAATATGGGTGGATGTCATGCTTCTATTTGGGGTAGATTTCCTTTTCCATTTTCGAGGCCAGTAGAATTGATTTGTATGAATTTCATCGTCACGTATGATAGCTCATTAGGTATTTAGGAAGTAGTTATAGTTTGAGTTTTAAATGTTCGTTTAAAGCATTTGGAATTCCTTGTCTTTCCCCCAGAAAAAGGAGAGCACATTTTTTTCAGGAGGGAACAGTTCTCTCCGCCAAAGGTTCAAAATTAATCTGAATCAGAAAAGCCTAGATTTTAAAGAAAATCCATTCGCACAAGCTGCCTATCTTATGACATTAAGAGCTGCACCTTGTAAAAGTCCCGTGACATTTTCCATATGAGGACAACTACAAAATAATTCAGTGACTAACTCATTAAAACATATTTTACTGTTAAATGTTTAATACTGTCAAATTGACTTCTCCCTTTATTTACTGATCCTCGATACTGAAACAAAGATAGAATCAAGACCGAATCGCAAACGCCTGACTTTTCCCCTTGGTGATCCCAAAGGAAGGCATGCAAATATAATATTCTGGGATCTAAAAGGGGACTTGAGACACTGCTTAACACAATACAAAAGGGTAGACTTAGAAACTTCACTTCTGCTTGTACTAATTGTTGACCTAATTTATCAGGTGGCGAAATGAGCGGACGTCAATCTTCCCGATCCGTGTGATGAGTAGAACCTGGGTGTTTCAGACAACACTCTCTTACAGGAAGGTCAGCAAATTCTTAAGGGAAAATGTTTGATAGATGCTATTAAACGTACAAGGCCTGGGTGTATTGCTTATTGACATGTTCTTGAATTCAATGATTTTCACTCATGCTTGAAGGTCAAACCATCCACCCTTTGATAAAGCACCAGCGACAAGATCATTCTTGATGAAATGCTGAGCTCTTGGTCAGAAAATTAAGGGTTTTTTTTTTTTTTTTTCATAAGCTTAAAATAGGTCTGAGGGCAAGGAGGGAGAGGAAACAAAAGGGTTGTTGGAGAACTAAAGAGAGCAGCAGTTTGTATATCCAGTTGTTTTTCTTCTGGACAATAAAGCAGGAAATGCCCCTCATGGCCACCTAATGAGGGCACGATAGACTCCAGCCTTCCTAATTCGCATATTCAGACAACATGGCTTTGGTACAGAGCATCATGGCGCTCAGACATCTCCCTGGTAGCTGAATGCTGGTTTGCAAAGTGCCCTTGGATCCCGAACAGCGAAAAAGGCATTTGTGAGCAGATGGCAATTGTGTGATGAAAAGTCTAATTGTATTTGCCTTCTCTAATGGAGAGAGAGCCAGGACATTCAGGCAGGTCAAGGCATGTGGGCAGGACTAACATATTGTGTGTGAAGAGAAAACTTGGAAAGCTCAGATGGAGAGCTAATGAGACAACTCGCCGGCCCCAACGCTGACTCTGTGTCTGCCGAATGATTGAGGAAAGGCAAAAATTGAAGCAGTAACCTAGAAAATGTAGGCCCACACGCCTTGTGAACACTTCACAGAACACGGAGGCATTGAAACCAGACAGAACTGTGCTCCCGAATCCCAACTATGCCATCTAAACACTGCGTGACACCAGACAAACGAATTCATTTCTCTAAGCCTTAGACCTCTCGTCTATAAAAGGGGAATAATCAATCTACCATAGTTTGCTGTGAGAATTACGTGAAACGATATAAATACAAATCGCACCCCAGCTTGGTGTTTGCTTCACAATAGGAGCTTGGTAAATGTCATCAATTCATTTTCGCAATGATCTAAATGATCAAGGCAGTGTTGGGGGCTTTCTCATGTTGGGTCCTCCGGAAGCAGAGCCTGAGACAGGGATTATTTGGAAGTAAATACCAGTTTCGGGGCCACCTACCACCATGTTTTGGCAGAATCAACAGTGTTCTGAAAATCTGATTGTGCACCTCTTCTCCTAACTCTGTTCAAGGAGGTTATGCTCCCGGCTTACAGGTAGCCAGCACGGAAGTATTTAGACCCTAGAAATCAGTGAATTCTATAATCAGCCTCCCTCACTCCACCCCACCCCCAGCCAGTTGTTAAACATTTCCCGGCACGCCACAGTTTATAAAGTAAATCGGTGAAATTGATTTTGAAATGTGATCCCCGCATATGATTCCTAAGGTGGGATAAAGCCTGAACTGGCAAAGGTCCCAAACGTCTAGAAACAGCCAAGGGGCTCCCACATAATGGCCTCCTTTGTACACGCAAATATTTCATCAACGTTCTCACTTTCCGCCATTTTTGTTCTCTTTACTCACTCTTCCTCAATCCTCTGCTGATACATAACCTGGCTCCAGCGAAGGACTAAAACTGCTACTGTAACACGACTTTAACAATAGACGGAAAATTCTGCAGGCCAGGAGCACCGAACCGAGTCGCTCAGCAACCCGAAGTCACTCAGAGAAGTAACGGAATCATTTACACCTTCATTGAGTTCTCACAAAGGAGGCTGTATCCTAAGCCAAATGGACAGCTCAAAGTTTGTGGTATTACTTCCCAGACCAAGCAATCAAATTCACCAAAGATGTTTGCAAGGCCACGCCTAGGACTCTCGCAAATCCGTCCAACTCCCTGCCGTGAGCAGCAACTGCATAGGAACAACCGCAAACTTGACCGGCCTGAGAAGTGAAGCAAAAAACATTCCCAAGGATCCCTTTCCGCGTGGAGACACCATAATTTAAAGTACGAAGTTCAGGGGCGCCTGGGTGGTGCAGTCGGTTAAGCGTCCGACTTCAGCCAGGTCACGATCTCACGGTCTGGGAGTTCGAGCCCCGCGTCAGGCTCTGGGCTGATGGCTCGGAGCCTGGAGCCCGTTTCCGATTCTGTGTCTCCCTCTCTCTCTGCCCCTCCCCCGTTCATGCTCTGTCTCTCTCTGTCCCAAAAATAAAAACGTTGAAAAAAAAAATTAAAAAAAAAAATAATAATAAAGTACGAAGTTCTGTCTCCAAAATCCTCGATCGTCCCCTCGCCCTTTGCGGAGAACACAAACAAAGCAAAATAAAAACCACAGGAACTCATTCTCCAAATTCACATGGGTCTCCTTAGGGAGGGAAGAGGCATTTAGACAAAAAGGTTTGATTATACCCCTGAAGATACAACGCCGCCCCAACTACAAGCCAGGCATTCAAAGAATAAGTTGTTCGGCTTCATTAAAGGCTACATGCTCTCAGTGTATTGCACGGACAGGTAGCCTAGTCTAATATAAAACACCGTAAGAAGCAACTTTTCTGAGTTCCCTTGAAATGCTAGGGGCAACATATTCTGAGCCCATAAGCCGCCTGACATTCGGATGGGCCCTCAGGTTTATCCTTGACAGGAGAAAATGGCATCATTATTATATCTTAGAATAATAAATTCCGAATACAACACAACAAGCACGGTGGGGTTCTGTCTTAACAACTCAAGTCCTAGAAAAAATTGTAATGTTCTTTTGTTAAGTTTATTTTGAGAGAGAGCATGCGCGTGTGAGCACGTGAGGGAGGGAGGGGCAGAGAGAGAATCCCAAGCAGGCTCCACGCTGTGCGGAGACTGACTCGGGGGCCGTGAGATCATGGCCTGAGCGGAAATCAAGAGTCAGACTCCTAACCGACGGAGCCACAGAGGCGCCCCAAAAGTTGCACTGTTCTTGAATTATTCTCGTGGTTGGTCCTTTCCTATCCTTTACGACTCAGCTTCAGTGTGCCCCCCCCCCCCCCAGAGAGGTTTTCCTGTTTCTATTGTACATTCTATTGGTTCACTGTTGTTTTTTCTTTTTGCCTTTTTTAAACATTGAAAGTTTAGGGGCGCAGTGGGTTAAGCGTCTGACTTCGACCCGGGTCGTCATCTTGGGGTTCGTGAGTTCGAGCCCTGCATTGGGCTCTCTGCTCTCAGCACAGAGCCTGCTTTGGATCCTCTGTCCACTTCCCTCTCTCTTAAAAGTAAATAAACATTTAAGAAATAAGACAAAAATTGAAGCTTAGTTGACACCCAACGTTACATTAATTTGGGGGGTACAGCGTAGCGATTCAACCTCTGAATACATTTTGCTCTGCTCGGTGCGAACGTAGCCACCGTCCGTCACCAATACGGCACTGTTACAGCACCGTTGACCAAATTCCCCGTGCCGTTCCAGTGCCCTCCGTAGAGTGTAAACCTCATGGGGCCGGCGACCATGTCGGATTCTCAGTTCCTAGCATGAAGCCAAGCTCAGTAAGTATTTTTATTTTAATTTTATTTGGGAGAGAAAGAGAACATGTGCGTGTATGCACATGCATGGTGGAGGGGCAGAGAGAGGAGGAGAGACAGAATCCCAAGCAGGCTCTGCCTGATCCCACAAACCGCGAGATCATGACCTGAGCCCAAACCAAGAATCGGACGTTTGGCCGACTGAGCCGCCCAGGTGCCTCCTCGTGCGCTGGCTCTGATGATTGGATTTCTAACTTGTTTTTCGTGGACAAAGTGGCCACCTTTCGTTCTAGTACCTGCTGCCTGTTTCTATTTTTTCCCTGCACCTGAATACAGTTTCCTGTCTTGTAATCAGCCTAGGACCATAATTCTAGGACCGAAGCTCTGTTTGCCTTTGCCGGTTTCCTTCCCACGACGACCTTCAAAACCATAGCTCAAAATTGGAACTCCTCTTACCTATTCACAACTTTAGTAAACATTAATAATAAGAGAGAAGTCCCATTTAAACGCCACAGTCCAACTCCTTTAATCCTCAGTACAATTTGGAAGCATTGATTATGTATATTACTTCTACTTTCTTTAAAAAAAAATTTTTTAACGTGTATTCATTTTTGAGAGAGAGAGAGAGAGACAGAACGTGAACAGGGGAGGGGCAGAGAGAGAGAGGGAGACACAGAATCCGAAACAGGCTCCAGGCTCTGAGCTGTCAGCACAGAGCCCGACGCGGGGCCCGAACCCATGAACCGTGAGATGGTGACCTGAGCCAAAGTTGAATGCTTAACTGACTGAGCCCCCGGGCGCCTTGTTATCACTTCTATTTTAGAGATAAGGAAATCAAAACTCAGAGAGATTATATAATGCATCTAACGTCACCTAACAAATAAGGGACAGACATGGTGTTTTAACCAGATTCATCTGACTTCAGAATCCATTATCTCTTCTTCTATTCTGTCTGCTCAAAATCAGGGACTAGTGCCAGATAGTGTATTCTGAGTTGGTGACTGGGATGGTATAATCAGACACGGTCTGTTACATGGTCATGTAAGAGACACCCCTTCTTCCAATGCTCTGCCTCGACTGTTGACTTTCTGTTGACCCAAGAGTGCTTACTGCTGCCCTTGGCCCACCTACTTGATTGCTTCCCTGATGGATTCTCTGATGTTGACCGTGGTACTGAACTATTTGCCTGTAGTCTCCCGATTATCATGTTTCGTGTGTTGGACCGGACCTCTTTTTAGAACCTCAGTTTGTGTTTGCCCCACCAGCATCGACTCCAATCCAAGGGAGACAGCTAGTCTCCTGGTCCCGACCCTTTCAGTCTTTTCCATCTTAACGCCATTAAACAAATCAAGCCTGGCCTCACACGACACCCCTCAGCACAGAGGCAGGCACATAGCAGGGAATAAATACATATTTGCTGTGATTAAACAAATAGCAATTCTTTTTTTTATGTTATTTATTTATTTATGAGAGCGAGCGTGCGCACGTGAAGGAGGGGCAGCGAGAGAGGGAGACAGAGGGTCTGAAGCAGACTGTGTACTGACCGCAGAGGGCCCGATGCGGGGCTGAAACTCACAAACCATGAGATCATGACCTGAGCCGAAGTCGGACGCTTAACCCACTGAGCCACCCAGGCGCCCCCCAAGCACATAGTGATTCTTAATATGAAGCATTACAAAATGTACATGCAGTAAGTCTTAATTGCTCAGTTTCAGCACTGGATGTCTCCTATGCGGTATAAAATACCATCAGAACCAAAAAAGAAAAAAAAAAAATTCAAGAAGTAACATAAGGCCAGGAGGCAGGCAATCCTTTGAGTCAAGCTAAGCACAACCAATAAGAAAAACAAATTGTATTGTTGTTATGAAAATATTAGTGCTATTCATTTTAGGTATTTTTTTAATGTTTATTTTTGAGAGAGACACAGAGTGTGAACAGGAGAGGGGCAGAGAGAGAGGGAGACACAGAATCCGAAGCCGGCTGCAGGCTCCGAGCGCTCAGCATAGAGCCCAACGCGGGGCTTGAACTCATGAACTGCGAGATTGTGACCTGAACCGAAGTCGGACGCTTAACCGACTAAGCTACCCAGGCGCCCCAGTGCAATTCATTTTGAAAGGTGATAACAAGCTGCCTTTAGTGAATGGTGAATAAAGTTCAAAAATTATGGTAAGTTCTTTACATATAGTATTTGATTTAATCTCCCTACGTTGAAACTTAGGTTGGTCAGTCATTACCTTTTTCAGAATGAAAATTTAAGTACCTTGACCAAGGTCTCACAAGAGCTCCAGCATTTCTGTAAAAGGGGTGTAGAGGTACACAACAGGAAGAGGAAAGGGACCGGTCTTGACCTTTTGTTGGCAAGGTAAACCATTATCTTGTTGAAGGGGCTTCCATTAGTAGTTGATGGTCATTACGGGCAGGGGAAAGCCGTGATAAGGGCACTGCCACTGCTAAACTAGTAAATTGTTGGGGCGCCTGGGTGGCTCAGTCGGTTAAGCGTCCAACTTCGGCTCAGGTCATGATCTCACAGCTCGTGAGTTCGAGCCCTGCGTCGGGCTCTGTGCTGACAGCTCGGAGCCTGGAGCCTGCTTCGGGTCCTGTGCCTCCCTCTCTCTCTGCGCCTCTCCTGTTCTCTCTCTCTCTCTCTCTCTCTCTCTCTCTCAGAAAAACAACAACAAAAAACATCAAAAAAAACTAGCAAATTGTTTGCTGGGATTTGAAAATAGACCATCTGAATCTAAACTCAGAAATAAAGCACGGCTATATCACACACAAACCTGCATTCCATACAGGGACTCTATCGCTCTATTCTAGAAAGTGGACACTGGGATCTGATCAGGAAATTATCTTTTTTTTTTTTTTCAACGTTTATTTATTTTTGGGACAGAGAAAGACAGAGCATGAACGGGGGAGGGGCAGAGAGAGAGGGAGACACAGAATCGGAAACAGGCTCCAGGTTCTGAGCCATCAGCCCAGAGCCCGACGCGGGGCTCAAACTCACGGACCGCGAGATCGTGACCTGGCTGAAGTCAGACGCTTAACCGACTGTGCCACCCAGGCGCCCCTGATCAGGAAATTATCTTTAAGGAACAGATTACTTCAGGAAAAATTTCATCTGGAGTTTTTGTGTTTGAATAGAGTAGTGTGGGTTTTTTCGTTTTTTGTTTGTTTTTTTTTTTTTTTGTTTTTTTTTTTTTTGGTTTTTTTTTTTGGTTTTTTTCTTGGTTGGAAAAACAGTTGACAATTGAAGGTCCTTCAAAGTTATGTTACAGAGTTTAGGTCGCTGTACACGGTGGTTTTTCTTGGCTGCCCGCAGGCAGTGAGTGATCGTTGTGGAGGTCTTTCCTGACTCATCCATCAGCGTGACTCCTTTTTTTTCTGTCCCATAAGAACATCCAGCTGACTGATAACCTTCACAGTGCACTTGATTTCTGAATCCATCAAGAGGGCCCTGCAAAGGGGAGATGGGGGCTGAACTTCTTCCTGGATAAACTGACCAAAGTACCCATCAGTAGTGTTACTTCTCCCGGCCACTGTCAAACACGACAACGTGTGAGGATTCGGAAAACGGAAAGCGTGCCCAGGAAGAGCGATACCTGAAGTCCCCAGCTCTTGTGATTGTCTCATTTTTGTCTTTCATTGCGCAGAGCCTGGTGTTCTGTGCAACGTGCGAATGTCCTTAGCGAGCAAGTTATTGTGCAAGGTCTGCCCATTAGCTGATTGCTGAACAAGTGACAGCACAGGACTCCTGCGGGGTTTGGAGCTGTGCTGATTTCAGCCTGCCTTTGTGCTACAGCACGCAACCTAAAAAAGGCTCGTGTTGACTCCAGTCCTACATTAATGTTTATTTTTATACTCACCGCTCATCCAAACATAGAAAAGGCAAATGTGCGGACTCATGCCCCTGGCTTGTTTACCGGTGGTGGAAAGTCCCATCAGTATCTACAAAGAGGTGCTAATGCTTAAGGCGGAAGCGCAGACGCTTCCGAGTTAGATCGATGCCAGTCGGTGCGCTGATACGTAATTCACAATCTCTTCCGGAAGTGTCTGTGGCCTTCGGCAATTCACGGTAAGGGAAAGCCACAGCTGCCTTTTCAGCCGCTGCTCCTGTTGGGTGGGAGCTAGACGACCACAAGTCTACCTTACAGGCGTGCTTGCACTGAGACAGATTTGGGCATCCCTGGAGGCTTCTGAGTGATATTCACTGTTTTGTTTTTTGTTTTTTGTTTTTTGCCAGTAAGCTCTATGCCTAACATGGGGCTCGAACTCACGACCCGGGAGATCAGGAGTCGTGTGCTCTACTGACCCAGCCAGCCAGGTGCCCCGGAGTGGTATTCATTTCCAGAATGAATGTGGAGCCTTTCGGCTCTTTGGGGGTCCCGTGGAACAAATTCTAAGATGCTTATACAAGGTGCCGTGACGGCCTGAGAGATCTAGTCATTCTCCAGCACGACTGTCCAGACCCAAAGGAAGATAATGTAACGTGAATGACAAATACAGCCCAACCCAACTTCCAGACAAAAGAAAATGCAGCCAACCCTTTCCGTATAGAAAAGAAAACAGGAGGGGCGCCTGGGTGGCGCAGTCGGTTAAGCGTCCGACTTCAACCAGGTCCCGATCTCGCGGTCCGTGAGTTCGAGCCCCGCGTCAGGCTCTGGGCTGATGGCTCAGAGCCTGGAGCCTGTTTCCAATTCTGTGTCTCCCTCTCTCTCTGCCCCTCCCCCATTCATGCTCTGTCTCTCTCTGTCCCAAAAATAAATAAACGTTGAAAAAAAAATTAAAAAAAAAACAAACAAAAAAAAAAACAGGAGACAAAACAGAACAACAACTTGCAATAGATTGGGAAACGAGGCTTTTTACTCCATGATTTTGCCTCTCCTTCCCTCTGTTCCTTAAAGCTGAATTTTATTGCTGCTTTGATTAGGCCCAGATATGCCCCACCTCCTCCCTGAGACAGACAATCTATCTGTAATATCAACCCCAACAGCCAGGGGGACTTAGGAGTAAACGACGGGCCTCAAATTGAGTTCCAGTCCCAAGTTAGGGGCCTCGGAATTGTTTCGTTCTCCATGGCTTCCAGATAGGCCCATGACTTTGTGCCTTCCAGACACTTTGTGCCTCCAGATTGTATTTTTCACCAGTCACTGCCATCCCAGCACTGAGTCCCAAGTGTTGGCTTTGGTCCTTAAAGTTGCGGAGCTTGGGGTCTAGAATCCTCTTTCCTGGTTCCTATCATAACGATTGCTGACTGGCTTTGAGCCTTTGTACACATAACTCAATTATTGGGAACCTCAATTTGCAAAGCTGTAAAATTAAAGTCATAATCCAACATGCCTCGTTGGGTCGTTAGGAAGACTAAATAAGATTTTAAAAATTAAAAGTATTTATTTATGTTGAGAGAGAGAGAGAGAAAAAAAAAGCATGAGTGGGTGAGGGGCAGAGAGAGAGGGAGACAGAATCCCAAGCAGGTGCTCCACTGTCGGCACGAAGCCTGACGCAGGGCTCGAACTCACAAACGCTGAGACGGTGACCTGAGCCGAAGTTGGACGTTCAACCGAGCCACCCAGGCGCCCCAAGACGGTACATTTAATGCACTTAACAGAATGTCTTCACATAGCAAGGACGTGCTAGGTGTCACGTATTGTTGTTATTACCCACAATCCCTCAACTAACCTGCTTCACGCCTTGCTCAGGAGCTTTCTCTGAGCTGCACACCCAGCCTTGTGGCTGTGTGAGGAGTTGTGAAGAAGAGAATAATGGGTGCTACGGTCTCTCCTAATGCACAGATCTCCCAGATGATGGCTTCTACCCACCTACCTTCCATCTTCTATGCATCCTGTTCAGTTTTTGTTCCTCTCCACCTGATTAAGACATTGAAACCGGGGCGCCTGGGTGGCTCAGTCGGTTGAGTCCGACTTCGGTTCAGGTCACGATCTCACAGCTCGTGAGTTCAAGCCCCGCGTCGGGCTCTGTGCTGACAGCTCGGAGCCTGGAGCCCACTTCGGATTCTCTGTCTCCCTCTCTCTGCCCCTAACCCACTGGCATCCTGTCTCTGTCTCTCTCAAAAATAAACCAACATTAAAAAAAACAAAAAGACATTGAAATCATCTTTAGCGTGCCCTGGGACAAGATCCCACACCTTCCTCTTATTAGCAATCCTGAGTAATGACAAGAAATAAGAGGCCTATAGCCTGTCCCCATTGGGGATTTCACTTCCTTTCCTTTCCTCTTTCTTTCTTTCTTTCTTTCTTTCTTTCTTTTTCTTTCTTGTATCTTGAGTAAACAGATGAATAAAAGGTGAGGTCAATAAGGCTTGACCTTTCAGAGAGGCACCAACCTAGGTGAACCTGATAGGCATTAAAAAAAAATTGACCCTGCTCTTTGCCTATCCCCCCAGAATTACCTTCCCTACTACCTACACACTGCTGCCAGAAATTCCACGGTTAAAACTGTCCCTAATTTCAGAATATGATCCTTGGCTGAAGAAAAAAAAAAAAAAAAAAAACAATGGAAGAGCTAACATCAATCCACCGTCCGTCATAAACTGTTAGCTATTTGATCTCTCTCAACACTCTTGTTCTCTATTTGATGGACCCACTTAAAAGCTCGCATTTGCCCCACTAACAAAGGCAATCCCAACAGTCAAGACCCGTGCATTTTTTAATTGAAGCATGGTTTGCGCACCATGTTACGTTAGTGGCTACAATCTGTCACCGTACGACGATATAATGCCACCGATTATATTCTCTAAACCGTGCACTTTATTCTCACGACGTATTCATTCCACAACTAGAAGCCTGTATCTCCCGCTCCCCTTCGTCCATTTTGCTCATCCCTCCCAACCCTCTCCGTCTGACAACCACATTGCCAACATCTACTTGCTACAACACGGATCCCACGGAGCATAATAAAAGAGAAAATGGAAGTTTACGTAGGCTGATACCCCCGATCATGATTCACAGAACACGGAAGTAAGCGTGCACGATTCCATGCAGATGTGCGTGCTCGGAAGTGCGTGCACATACACAGAAAGGGACAGATTAGTAGAGATGGCATGTGCAAATGAAAAGGGAAGGAGAGGGGCGCCTGGGTGGCTCAGCCGGCCAGGCGTCCGACTTCGGCTCAGGTCATGACCTCGCGGTTTGTGAGTTCGAGCCCCGTGTCGGGCTCTGTGCGGACAGCTCGGAGCCTGGAGCCTGCTTCGGATTCTGTGTCTCCCTCTCTTTCTGCCCCTCCCCTGCTCACACTCTCTCGCTCTGTCTCTCTCAAAAATTAACATTACAAAATTTTAAAAAAACATTAAAACATTAAAAAGTGAATGAAAGCATGAGTTCTAATCACTGCGAACAAATACCACGGGCAGTGCAACAATCTAGCCCAATATAACGTCCCTATTTCTAGATAGATACGTCTGTGGGGTTATAATTAAAAGGGTTCCTTATAAAAACTTACAGTGATCACATAACTCTTTCTGAAACATTTTTTTTTTTTAGATTTTTTAAAATGTATTTATTTTGAGAGAGAGAGAGAGAGAGAGAGAAAGGATGAGTGGAGGTTTGATAGAGAAAGAGGGAGAGAGAATCCCAGGCAGGCTCCTCGCTGTCAAGGCAGAGCCCATTGTGAGGCTAAAACTCATGAACCGTGAGATCACCACCTGAGCCAAAATCAAGAGTCAGATGCTTAATCGACAGAGCCACCCAGGTGCTCCTCTGAAACTTTTTTTTTTTTAACGTTTATTCATCTTTGGAGACAGAGAGACACAGAGCATGAGCAGGGAAGGGGCAGGGAGAGAGGGAGACACAGAATCCAAAGCCGGCTCCAGGCTCCCAGCTGTCAGCACAGAGCCCGACGGGCTCGAACTCACGATCCGTGAGATCGTGACCTGAGCCGAAGTCGGACGCTCAACTGACTGAGCCACCCAGGCGCCCCTGAAACATTTTTGAAAATGCGCACTCACAGGATGCAAAACTTAAATACAAATATTTGTTCTTTGAAGGGCCTCCTGCTCATTCCTTTTTTGTCTTTTCTCAATTTCCAAACCCACCGTCAAAGAGGCGAATGCTCTTTTTAGTTTCCTGTGTAGCTGTCTGGTGGTGTTTTAGGCACATACAAGCATCGATGATTATTTCTATTGGTCTTTTTTTTATAAAAACGGCAGCATGCTAAACAGACTTCTCTGCTTCCTTTTTCTCCCTCATTTAGCTCTTTATCTTGGCCACCCGGCCTTATCCGTAATACAGAGCTTCCTGATTCATTCTTTTTACAACTGTATCATAGTCCATTGTATGGATGTTCCACAGTGTATTCAGCCAGCACCTAACGGTAGACATTTGCATTGCTTTTGGCGTTATAAACAATACTGCAACCAGTAAACAGCTACATCTATCCATACGCATTTCCTTCCGCACATTGTGAGAATACATTTTTAGGTGTGTTCCTTAAGTGAATGCATTTGAATATCGGGAGAGATCACCAGATTGGACCACACACAGATTGCGCCCAACTCCCCATGCCACAACCTCACTAGCCTTGGGATTGATTTCCTTCTGAAAGGTGATAAATGACATGTTGATATAACTTTAATTAGAGTCTTTCTTTATGAGTAAAGAAGATGAAACACAAACCAAAGCCCTACGTACCTGTTTTTACGCAAACTCTCTGTTCGTATCTTTCGTCCGCTTTTCTACTAGCTTCCCTTTTCTTGTTCGTTTGGGGATGCTCTTTATACATTAAGGTGATTAACCCGTTGTACTTGAGTCGTCTCGTGCAATCTGGTGTGTACTGAATGGCCTATCCATTTCTTACTTCAAGGCTTCTATGATCAGCTTTTGCTTTTGTGTATACACGTGTTCAAACTACAGATGTGTCGTATGGAGTGTTTTATCTACCTATTTTTAAGGGCACCTGTGCCTCTGCATATGGTTCAATGAGGTGCTACAGTTGGGTCTCAGACCCACATGGACCATGTCTTATCTCTCTAGACTGGATACTAGTCTCTCAATGTGGTGATGGTGATGCATTATAAACCACTTTTAATGAGGCAAGTCACTTTCCCTTAGAATATAAGCTGAAGATGGAACCCCTTATTTACATAGAAACATGAAAGTTCTAACATTTCTTGTGACACATTAAAAACTCACCCCGTATATCGTCGTCAACGATAGCAGTCGAAGACCTGGTACATGACACAACAGATAAACATAGTAAACCCTTAT
>NW_024420442.1:1033670-1041170 GCF_014898765.1 Herpailurus yagouaroundi | reverse complement strand
TAGGGCCCAGAATTGAACACAGTACTTCAGATTTGTCCTGTTAAGCACAAAAGAATGTGAGATATGGACCTCTTTTTCTTTTCTTTTTATTTTTTTTAACGTTTATTTATTTTTGAGACAGAGAGAGACAGACCATGAACGGGGGAGGGTCAGAGAGAGGGAGACACAGAATCCAAAGTAGGCTCCGGGCTCTGAGCTGTCAGCACAGAGCCCAACGCGGGGCTCGAACTCACGGACCGCGAGACCGTGACCCCAGCCGAAGTCGGACGCTTAACCGACTGAGCCACCCAGGCGCCCCTGGACCTCTTTTTTTTTTTTTTTAAGTTTATTTATTTATTCTGAGAGATACAGAGAGAGCAAGTGAGCAGGGGAGGGGCAGAGAGAGGGAGAGAGACAATCCTAAGGAGGCTCTGCACTGTCAGCACAGAGCCCGATGTGGGGCTCGAACTCACGAACCGTGAGATCATGACCTGGGCTATAATCAAGAGTTGGATGCTCAACTGACTGAGCCACCCACGCGCCCTGGCTATACCTTAGGGCTATGGTATGGCTATATTCCATGGCTATACCTTAGGGTTGCATTAGCTCTCTTAGCAATACTGATACTGATCAGAGCAAACATTCTCTGATCTTATTCTCAGAGGCTGCAGTCTTTCCCCAAATGAATACGCACTCAGTTGGCTTTCTGAATGTAAGTATACAACCTGCTATTTATCAGCGTTAAACTGTATCTTGTTACAAGTGGCCATTGACCCAGTATACTCACGTCACATACCTTGATTCTATCACTTGATGTATTTACGAAACGTCTTAATGATCTCGCATGCACAGATTTTCTAAGTGTGCCCTTCCAAACAACGTGCAGGCCTTTCATAAGTTGTTGGAAAGATCAGGCTGAGGTCAGATTCTTCATTGGAAATCTCTGTTTAGAACAGCAGTTTATTAATCAGTCCCTTCGGGTATGGGCATTAAAGAAGCTAATAATTCCCCTGATTGTACTAACAAGTAGACACAGTTTTCCATCCCCCCCCCCACATATATCTCACTCCATACCTAGTCAAATATCGAAACACATCTCACTGAGGTTCAGATTCACTTGCTTCGTGAATTTGCCTGATATCAAAGGGTTTTAGGTTATACTGGTATACCTTATTTTTAGTAAGCCTAGATTGGATCTAGGCTTCCTAGCGATCATTGCATCTAATTACATGTAGTTACTAACTTTGCTTTAAAAAAAAAATTATTCTAAGGGGCACCTGGGTGGCTCAGTCTGTTAAGCGTCCGACCCTTGCTTTCAGCTCAGATCATGATCTCACGGTTTCATGAGTTCGAGCCCCACAATGGGCTCTCTGTCTCTCTGCCCCTGCCCCACTTGCGCTGTCTCTGTGTGTCTCAAAAACAAATAAACTGAAACAAAATTATGCTAAGATGTGGCAAAAGATCGCATCAATCTCGCTGTTGTCTCTTACAATTTGAGATGCTTTTGGTTTATGTCTAATTTCCACCACCCGATCTGTGATGAGGAAGATAGTGCAACCTCTAATTCTGACATGTTCATCAAAACCTGCCGACGGCAGGCACAGGAACTTAAGCCTTCGATAGAGCGATGCTAACAAGAAGTACACGGTTTTGGTGGCCGTCACAGCCGTTCAGTGATGAAGTATCTGCCATCGCCCTGAAGATTTCATTCATTTGAGCCCTGGAGACTGGCATGAGGTCACGGGAGGAGCTTCTTGGAGCCTTCCTGTGTGGCCAAGCAGTCCCCGGGTGAGCAAATTCTCATCGCTTCAAAGGATCAGCCCCAAGGACGAGGCAGTCCTTACCGGACTCCCCTAGAGATTATAAATCCTACCGCTTCTCTAGGGAGGAAGTCCTTAAGAGCACGTACAAGATAAAACACAAGTGAGCAGAGACCATCACCCTACCTTTTGGCAACCCACACCCTGATTCCCACCGAGTACATAACCCTACAACTCGCGAACACCACATGGATTGGAGACCGAACCCGTAATTACAATTTTAATCATAGCAGTTATAATGAGTATACTTAATAAAGTATGCAAGAACACAGAGGTATGAAATAATACGAGTGATCAGAGTGAACTCGATCAAGAAAACCTCGTTCTTGGAGGAAGGGGCGTTTGCCTTTTTTAAAAAAAAAGAATGTTTTTATTTACTTATTTTTGAGAGAGAGGGGGAGGGAGCTGGGGAGGGGCAGAGAATCCAGAGCAGGCTCTGGGCTTTCAGTGCAGAGCCCCAGTCGCAGCTTGAACTCCCGAACCATGAGATCATGACCCGAGCCGAAATCGGATGCTTAACTGAGCCACCCAGGCTTCCCAGAATGTGCCTTTTTTTTAAAAAATAAAAATTGTACTTAAGGTATACAACATAGCGAAAGGATTACTACAGGCGAGCTAATTAACATAACCATCCCTGCACTCGGTTACATCCCTGTGTAAGTGGGAACAGCACCTGAAATCTACGCTTAGTCAATGTCTCATTTACAAAAGTAGGTGAGAGGCGCCTGGGTGGCTCAGTCCGGTTGAGTGGCCCACTTTGGCTAAGGTCATGATCGCGTGGTTTGTGAGTTTGAGGCCCTGCTTGCTGCTGTTAGCACAGAGCCCCCTTTGGGTCCTCCGTCTCCCTCGCTCTCTGCCCCTGCCTCTCTCTCTCTCTCTCTCTCTCTCTCTCAAAAATACATAAAACATTAAAAAAAATTTCAAAAGTAGGTGAGGTTTCAGCAGGTGTTAAAGGAAGTGGGTGACTCAGATTCAAAGACCACAGTGCAGGTTGGGGCTCTGAACCGGAGTGAAACCTACCCGAGGGAGAAGCTTCTTGCATTTGAAAGGGGCGGAGACAGGAACTAATGGGGCCGCTTGCAGACCTTCGAATCCTTCCTGACAGTCATGAATCCCGGGAGGACAGAAGCACTACAGAGAAGCAGGGCTGCAGAGGTTCTGCGGGCAGGTTTGGGAGGGGAGAGGCACAGACCATGCCAGCGACAGGTTTTAGACTCTTCCATCGAAGGTGCCAAGTTCACTCTGTATCCCCGGGACTTAAAAATAGCGCCTGGTGCATTAAATGCTGAAGGAATATAAGGTGAACCAATTTGATGCCGTTCTGTGCTCTCAGTCTTTCCGCCAAGTTCAAATTGCTCGCAGCCATTTTTGTTCCCTCCTTTTCCCCGTGAAAATAATTTTCACTGACCGAGAACACAGGCGTCAGGGAAGAGGTGACGAATTGGGATTTCTCTCGTCATCTATTAACATTACTTAATATAGCTCAAGCAGCAGGAAATCTCTTCCTTGACCATTTTATTGCTGGGTACACAGCTTTTTTTCTAATTTTTTTTTTAACGTTTATTTATTTTTGAGACAGAGAGAGACACAGCATGAACGGAGGAGGGGCAGAGAGAGAGGGAGACACAGAATCGGAAGCAGGCTCCAGGCTCTGAGCCGTCAGCCCAGAGCCCGATGCGGGGCTCAAACTCGTGGACCGCGAGATTGTGACCTGAGCTGAAGTCGGACACTTAACCGACTGCACCACCCAGGCGCCCCAGTACACAGCTGTAATAGGGTGACCAACTCGTCCTGGTTTGATTGGGACTGTCCTAGGTTTAGCACTGACAGTCTCATGTCCTAAAAGGCCCCTCAGTCCCAGGAAAACTGGAATGGACGATCATCCTAGCTTTAAAAAATCTTTTACGTCTGTTCCTACCATTTGTTACAGGCCGCAGATAAGCTGGGATACTAACCTCCCAGAACCTTCGTATTGGTTTGCACTTCTCTCTCCTGTGTGCTCTTATCACCCCCTCCAAGCAGCACCTCGGGGAACACATTTCTCTATTTATGCCTTCCACTCATCATTATTGGGATCAAAATTTCAAACAAGTTTTCCTTGCAGGAACTCCATTGTACAAAGCTGAATTAATTTTCTAGAACTTGTTTTAAAGTTCCTTTTTTTGTTTGTCTTTTGTTTTTTGTTTTTTTACTAACCTCTGCTCACAGCATGGGGCTTGAATTTACGACACGAAGATCAAGAATTGCATGCTCTTCTGAGGGAGCCAGCCAGGCAGGCACCCTTGTTCTAGAACTTTAATGGACATTATGACATTGCATCCAGAATCCAGGAACGTAACTCTCTTCCTTCCCTAGGGCTGCCATAATAAGGTAACACAAACTGGGTGGTGTAAGACAGAAATCGATTCCCTCACGTTTCTGGAAGCTAGAAACCGGAAATAAAGGCGTGAACATGGCCACGCTCCCACCCAAGTTTCTAGGAAAGAATATTCCCTTGCTTCTTCCGGCTTATAGTGGTTGCTGGCAATTCTTGGCATTCCTTGGCTTATGGGAGCACATTTCAAATCTCTGCCTCCGTCATCACATGATGGTCTTCCTTCTGTGTGTGTCTGTACCCAAATTTCCCTCTTCTTATAAGGGTCCTGGTCATGGGATTATGGACCACCCAAGTCCAGCACGACCTCATCTTAACTTGATTACATCTGCAAAGACTACTTCCAAATAAGGTCATGTTCGCAGGTTCCAAGTGTTCAACCCAATAACCTACAGTAATTCATACAAGAACTCTAACATGATCAATAGGATGTCAAACTCTTTCTCCATGGCTTCCATTCAATAGGTCTACATTCATCCAATCACGGTCCCGATTACATTTCCCAGTTACCTTTCCATGACCATGGCAGATCTAGCCTTTGGTTTCTAGTATTTAAGTTCTGTGATCATCCCTAGAGCAGTGTGTTTTCTTGAAGGGTTTCTCAAGATTTTATGTAAATTCAACCACTGCGATTTAGTACCTAGTATTCTTAACATGTGTCATTTGAGTTAGCTGGATACTTAAGGCTGTTGACCAATTCCACTGGACCCTGAAACATAAATACCTTCATTATACATAGCACAAATGACAAAAAAGCAAAAACAAAACAAAAACACCTTACTGGGTTCTCCAGCCCTATCCTCTGCCAATCCATTTTCAAAATTACATTCCATTTCTTTATGGATGTGTTGTGAAAACATCAGAAATGCCTTCTTTCCCAAGTCCGAGGGAGCGTTTCTGTGGTGTCCCCAGTCATGTCCTCAAACCCAGAATAGAAGACAATCTGTGCTTTTTCTGATTTCTCAATCCACGTATTTTTATAGGTCTTTTATACCAGTAGCAGGCACACAAAGTAACAGTCCAGGTTAAAACACTGATTTGAAGTACGCGTCTTCATATCAGGAAGCTCTTTCTACCGGTTAAATTTAATTTTGACTCCTACAGTTTCCAAAAGATATTTCAAGATGCCCCAAATTGACTGTTTCCTTTATTTTCATTTTGTTGTGAAACTATATATGAATTTGACTTTTCAGCCAGGGTCCTCAACCCTTTTATTCTTCCTTTCCGTTAATTTTTATCCTGATGAGCTGACTCGGACACAATCTGGACACAATCTGGCTTCACAAAGCAATGCTCCATACAAAGCAATGTGTTTGGGCAATTCCGGCTTAATGTTTTAAAAACTGCATCTTCAAGGTTTTATAACTTAAAAAAAATTTTTTTTTACTGTTTATTTTTGAACAGAAACAGAGACAGAGTGTGAGCGGGCAAGGGGTAGAGAGAGAAGGAGACACAGAATCCGAAGCAGGCTCCAGGCTCTGAGCTGTCAGCACAGAACCCGACGCGGGGCTCGAACTCACGAACCGCAAGATCACGACCTGAGCTGAAGTCGGGCGCTCAACTGGCTGAGCCACCCAGGCGCCCCATACAACTTTTTAAACTCTTCATTTTTTAACTGTTTTTAATGTTTATTTATTTTGAGCGGGGGTGGGGGGGAGCGGGAAGGGCAGAGAGAGGGAGAGAGAAAGAATCCCGAGCAGACTCCGAGTTGTCAGCACAGAACCTGATGCTGGGCTCGATCTCCTGACTGTGAGATCACGACCTGAGCCAAAAGCGAGGGGCGGACGCTTCACCGACCAAGCCACCCAGGTGCCCCGTAACTCTTTATCTTGAAAGGCTAAACAGAATTAAAAGCGCAAGATTGATGACAGGAAGTTAATTGCTATTGCGACATAATTTCTGTTGTGAACTATCTGTGTCTTCTGAGTGACTACATAGAAAACACTCCCACAGCTGGGGACTTAGAGTTCCTCCACTAAGAGCTTACACTTCTTCGATTCTCTGCTAAACTCTAGTCTGACAACGGAATCCTGGAGGCCTGGCTCCAAGTCTGGTCTCAGTTGTGGCTCTGCCTAGACTATCCTTAGCTGAATCTCTCCCAGCCTGTTTCCAAAATACGAAAACGTTAGTTAAAAAAAAAAAAAAAGGACACCAAAAAACAACAGCGGAAAACCTGCACCGTTTTCCTTCCCAAGAAAAAGTAGCCAAGAAAGTCACGAATCAACAAGGAAATCAATGATCTGAAATTGCTGACCTCCTGAGGGCTTCGGACCAAAGATATCAGATACGCTGAATAGTCCCTGAAAGGCTATCTACATGGGCCCAGCGTTAACTTAGAGGAGAAAGAAAAGATTGCCTTCTTGATGAAAGACTACATCAAGCGAAATACAGGCGTACTGCTTGGATTCTAAAGCCAACCTAACTACTTTACTAGCCACATGAACGGGACAAGGGATTTAATGCCGCTATACGCCAGCCTCATCTGAAAAAAACAATAGTCATAACCGGAACACCTAACTCACACTGTTGTAGGATTAAATGTCGTACTATAGGTACAGGACCCCGGAGGGTGCCTGGGTGGCAGTAATGAAAAAAAAAAAAGAGGATGGAAAAGAAGAAATAAAGCCTCAGGGGTGCCCTACAGATAGTGGTGGGTCTGTATTTTGCCTAAGCTGTGGCCCAACAGGGCAAGGGCCAAATACTTTTCAAAAGAGGCATAAAATAGCTAAACAGACCCAACAGTAATGGAGACAGTAAACGGGGTGCCTCGCCTCCGCGGCAGAGGGATTCTCCCCACAATGCTGTGACTCCCCTGGATACGAGGAGAACAGAACATGCTACTGCCTTTTCCCCTGGGATTTTTCGCCCCACCCTCCCCCAAATCTGTAGTGAAGAACTCTGCAAAATGTATCATTTTTATTGCTCTGTTGACTCCCATGGAAGGCAATCACCTCCCCCAAAGTTCTAGACTGGCATTCGCTGTAGGCTGACTACACGGCTGAAGCATTCAGTGCTTCTCAGACTTCAGTGCAGGACGGCCCTACCTGGGCGTGTTCTGGAAAATATAGAACCCTGGGTTTTACCTACAGAGTTGCTGTCACAGCAGCGGGTTTGGAGTGGGAAGGCCTTAAGAACCTGCGTTGTTTTTTTTTAACCAGTTTCTTAGGCAAGTCTGACGAGACTGGTCCACAGACACCTTGTGAGAAACAATGACATAGCCAACGATCCCAGGGCAACATCAAAATTCCCTGTCTCAAAATATTTAAACCACCTCAGGGCCACAATGTCTCAAAATTGTACCGTGGAAGCGATGATTGCCCCCCCCCC
>NW_024420442.1:1014843-1018670 GCF_014898765.1 Herpailurus yagouaroundi | reverse complement strand
CCCTTGATTTTTACTAAAGCATCGAATTTCTCCTCCTTCCTTTCTGGTCTTGGCAAACTTCCCTGTAAAGGTGCTAGAGAGCCGCAAGCAAAATTCCCTCAACGTAACCAGTATGTTCCATAAACATCCTGACGTTGTCCGGGGCCAGAGATAGAAAAGTACAGGGGATTTTGCGGCCTCTGTCTAGACCCTAACTGTAGTCGGTCTGGTATAAAAGCCGATAGTAATAACTTCATTTTTACCTGATACCTTCTTAGAACATGAGAGTCTAAAAAAAGCTCACTGATGTGTGTGATGTGCTCCCGTTAAATGAGATTTTTTTTCCCCCCCAGCTTTGCCATTTTGTCTGGCTCTTTTCTATTTAGTCGCTCTATTTGATTTTGAAGCCCCGGCATTGGTCTTGCTATAATTTCACTCGGACTTAATGACCCGGTCCTGTTCCTTCTTTGAGTTCTGCGAGCTTGGTTTTATAGATTATTGCTTTCTGTCTGCTAAGGACTCCTGTCATCTTTCCTACCTGCCTCTGAGCCCCGGATTCCGGCACCTTTGTTTGTAAAAAGCAGAAAGAGAAAGCCCCAAGCGTCTATGCCCTACATTTGTGCATGTGAAACCATGATTGTGTTTTTCCCAACCAAAAGGCCTCTCTTCACCAAACAGCCTCGCTGAGGTTTCTTTCTTTCTTTCTTTTTTTTTTTTTTCCCTTCTCCTCGAGTGAAATGGTTTGAAGCTCTCTCGCTCCCACCTGATCAATAGCTTAGCTGGGTGTTCTAGAAAATAAAGTTTGCATTCGATGGTTTCCATAGCAACAAGCACACAACAGGATTCGATGCAAAACTGCCTTCTGATAGGACTGCTTTCTGATAAAGGGCTTAGAGTTGGCCAAGCTAAGCCTGCTAGGACAAAACTTTTCAAAACACAGTTGCAACGGAATGTAGTGAGGTTCTGGATACGTACAGGAAGAGGTCCCCCCATGCTGGCAAGATGCAAATAACCCCAAAGGTATATTTAGTTTAATACCTTAAGCCTTTTAATCTAAAAAAGAGTCCACAGCTTAGCAGATGGAGTTGCCCCCTACCTTACAGAGCAGATCGAGGCCATCTAGCACGAACTGCTAAAAATTGCCTTGCTTCCATTTTAGGTTTTCTCTCTCTACCTAGCCTTCCCCTCTTTTTATTTTTATTTTTTAAAAAAATTTTTTAACGTTTATTTATTTTTGAGACAGACAGAGACAGAGCATGAGCAGGGGAGGGGCAGAGAGAGAGGGAGACGCAGAATCTGAAACAGGCTCCAGGCTCTGCGCGGTCAGCGCAGAGCCCGACGCGGGGCTCGAACTCACGGAGTGTGAGATCATGACCTGAGCTGAAGTCAGACACTCAACCGACCGAGCCACCCAGGCGCCCCTAGCCTTCCCCTCTCAAGTCGTGTCTGGAAAGACGTGTACTTCGTACGTCGCAAGACTGACCATTTTGCCGTGCTCTTGTCCCTCTCTGGTCTCTGGGCACCTCAGCTCACAGGTCGTCACCATCTTCGATATCTCCGTTGATCCCTTCCCTTTAGTCGACAGACAAGTCAACATTCCCCTACCCTAGAAAACGGTTTCTGGTCTCTGGTTCTGTCTCAAGGTACAGTCCCACCTTTCTAGTGCCTTTGACTTTTCATTTTAATCTGCACCTGCTGTCTCCGCTTTCTTGCCTCACACGTTTTTGTTTTGAGAGAGGGCGCGCGTGCGCACGCGCGAGCGCGTTCAGGTCAGGGAGGGGCAGACAGCGAGGCGGGAGATAGAATCAACCCCAAGCAGGCTCCGCGCCGTCAGCACGGAGGTTTGAGGGGAGGCTCGAACTGTGAGATCATGACGTGAGCCAAAGTCAAGAAGCAGACGCTTAACCGACTGAGCCACCCGGGCACCCCTTAAGCCTTTCTTAAGGTGCTACCTGTTGCTGCCTTCTCTTCTCATTCAACGTCTCAGCTCCTCCCGTGGCTTCAGAATCTTCATCATCTGTCTTCGTATCCCTGGTCTCTGCTGAGTTTATTCAAATGCACGTAAATAGACAGGTCTATATAGGCATCCCCCAGATTCCTCAAAATCAGCTTCTACGTCTTCGAATTCATCATCTGTCCACCCACGGCACACGCCAATGCTGCTTATCTTTCCTTATTTTCCTTTACTAAGGTAGCGCCACGATCAGGCTCCCAGGTGCTCAGGCTGAAGATCCTGGAGTTATCTTCAATGTCCCGCTGCCAATACCCCTCTCCCTTCCATACCCAATCTGGAAGCACAATATTACTTCTACCACGGAAGCACGTCTTTCCTCTATCCAGTCCTATCCACTTCCAGTTAGGTAGTTCAGATCGTTACCTCTTGCTCAGACTACTTAACGCTTTGCCTTAACATTTCCTCTTCCCCAATTCCCTCCCCCTGCAATACATCCTATAAACCCCGTTCTGACACGCTGCCCTAAGGCCAATTAAGTAACCATTCGTTTATTCAAAATGTGTATTCACTGCCTGTTACGACTGCCTTTTCTCAAACTGTACCACTCCAGGAGATATTATTTGTGTTGCAGTATATGCGAATGCCATCCACTGGAATTATGCAGGCCATAAACCTAATGGCTGTGGATCGAAGCCCTAATCACGTTCGAGGCGAGACTCCGGTCGCTAGGGACACAGTAGTGAACTCAACAGAAAAAAAAAATAACGTCCCTGCCCGCTCGGCGTTCTCAGTCCGTCAGGGAGAGACACAAATGAGCAAAAAGCACATGAGGGGCGCCTGGGTGGCGCAGTCGGTTGAGCGTCCGACTTCAGCCAGGTCACCATCTTGCGGTCCGGGAGTTCGAGCCCCGCGTCAGGCTCTGGGCTGACGGCTCGGAGCCTGGAGCCTGGAGCCTGTTTCCGATTCTGTGTCTCCCTCTCTCTCTGCCCCTCCCCCGCTCATGCTCTGTCTCTCTCTGTCCCAAAAATAAATAAACGTTGAAAAAAAAATTAAAAAAAAAAACAGCACACCAACTTTCCTTGTCTAATACTGTAGTTATTCTAGCGTCCTGGCCGTTTTACCTACCGTCTTTCCATTGGTGGTTTGCCACAACTTAGCCACGCCAAACCACTTGCACCCATGTCCTGTGCTACACCGCGAGGTCACCGTCCTGCCTCCGTAGATATCCTTCTGCTCCAATGTTACCAGTTGAAGTTCTAGCCATTTATTTTTTCTTAACGTCTTTATTTATTTTTGAGAGAGAGAGCATAAGTGTGAACGGGGGGTGGGGGAGGGTGGTGGGCAGATGATCTGAAGCGGGCTCTGAGCTGTCAGCGCACGGCCCGACGCGGGGCTTGAACTCACGAACCATGAGGTCGTGGCCTGAGCCAAAATCGAACGCTTAACTGGCTAGCCACCTAGGCACCCTCGAAATTCTAGCTATTTTAAAAGCCTGTCGCGAACGTATCCTTTCCAAAGGTAGCCCTACAAGATCTTCACAATAAATCTCTCCTGTCCCTCCAATGAGCAGTTAAATGGTAAAGACAAAACAAAAACAAAAAAAAAACCCCCAAAAACCAAAAAAGCAAAAAAAAAAACCCCAGGGGTGCTTGTGTGGCTCAGTCGGTTAAGCCTCCTACTTTGGTTCAGGTCATGATCTCACGTGTGGGTTCGAGCCCCACATCGGGCTCTGCACCAACAGCTCGGAGCCTGGAGCCTGCTTCATATTCTGGGTCTCCCTCTTTCTCCACCCCCCCCCCCCCTCACGGGGGGGGGGTGGGTCTCAAAAATGGATAAACATTTGCCAGGAGACCGGGCGGCCGGCGGTGTATAGCTTGGGCGGCCAGGGTAGCAG
>NW_024420442.1:988805-1014743 GCF_014898765.1 Herpailurus yagouaroundi | reverse complement strand
TGTCAATCAAAAATGCAAGATCAATCGGAATCTGAGTATTTCTTTGTAAAAAAAAAAAAAAACAAAACACAAAAAAACATACTCCTTAGAATCGGATAGACACAGATGTGAATCCTAACTGTTCTAATGATAGCCGAGACCTCGGAAAGTGAGTAAGTTTTTCTCAGACTCCGTTTGATCTATAAAGTGATGTTTGGAACACATACGTTGCAGAATTGTTATGAAACATAAACATATATCAAGTGTCTGAGAGCACTGAGCACATAGTAGGCACTCAGTCAATGATAGCCATTCGGGCACCTGGGTGGCTCAGTCGGCTAAACATCCTACTCTTTGTTTCAGCTCAGGTCACGATCTCACGGTTCAGGAGTTTGAGCCCCACATCAGGCTCTGCGCTGACAGCATGGAGCCTGCTTGGGGAATGCTCCCTCTCCCTTTCTCTGCCCCTCCCCTGCTCACTCTCTCTCTTTCTTTCAAAATAAATAAATAAAGCTTAAAAAAAAATTTAAAAACCAATGATAGCCATTAAAATAGTGTTAATGGTGGGTTGACATTACTCCCTTTGCTACTTACTAACTATATAATCTTGAGCTAGATTCACTTATCGTATTTTTGGGAGAGAGAAAGAGAGCGAGCGTGCACATGAGTAGGGGTGGGGCAGAGGGGGGAGGAGAGAACGAACCTCAAGCAGCCTTAACGCTCAGCGCAGAGCCCTAACGTGGGGCTCGATCCCACGACCCTGGGATCGTGATCTGAGCTGAAGACAAGAGTTGGACGCTCCCCCGACTGAGCCACCCAGGCGCCCCCATCTTGAGCTAGATTCGTAATCTTCGCAGGGCTCCATTTCCTTCCACGTAAAAGAGAGATAATAACAACTAAGGCCCAGGGTGGTTTTGAAAATAGTTCAGGTGTCAAGTACGATGCCGGGGCAACTGGATGAACACAAACAGATGTGAGCTTCTGCTTATCACATGAGGACTTCAGTCACGGCCTGTCTGTGCCGACACACAAGCAGCTGTCCCACTTGGGTCTGCTTCTCCCACTAGTTTATGAACTCCCTGGGCTGCGTACCATGTTTTCTCTCATCCTTCTGTTTCTGCTACTACTGTTCACAGGGCCTCAAACTTGGCTGATGTTGCGCTGCTCTTTGCTACCTTTCCCTTCCTGGTCCCCAATGCTCCCTTCCTGGTCCCCAATGCTCCCTTCCTTCTCTCCTCTCCTGAAATTACAGAAGACAGCTCTATGAATTTTTCTATGGCAGTAATCATAATCTTGCTCAGTGAGCCCTGGTCTTGTCCTACCTGCCCTGACCACCTCTTTCTCCCCACACGACTGCCAAGTGAGTTATAAGATGCTCGAATGGTACATATTCCTCTGGATCGTCCCTGAGGGGAGTCTTGGACTAGGACTTTTATGTACTAAGAGCTAAACATCCGGGTTAATGTGAGTTAAACACTCAATACCTTGACTCTAAAAACCTCTAAAGAGAGCTTTCAGCTTGGGTTAATCGTGGGAATTACAAGTTTATCACACGTTATCCGGAGTGTATAATGAGAGGGAGACCCGAGAGACAGAATTGATCACAGTCGTTTGGGCCCCAAAATCCTGAGCGTCCGCGTGATGAGTGATGGGATTCTTAACTCTCTTACATAGTTCAACGACCAACATGAGTGGTCATGGCAATTTTCACCAGCTGATTCTTTTGACTTGGTCTGTTGTCTCTGCATTTTGATCAAGCGATGTGCTCCTTGTCGTGGTTTTGTACAGATATTCGCGAGAACAAACTCACCTTACTAAGATGTCCCCTGCGAGATAAGGAATCAGTTGGCATTTGCTTACGCTACGGTTTTCCTCTGCCTTCTCCCCCATGATCTTTGATCCTAGTGTCTCAGAAAGTCACCAAGGTGACAACTTTTCATTTGGGCTTTGGACCTAACATAAGTCACTCTACACAGATCCATCTACGGCGCTTGGTCCGTACTGAAAGATGTGCTGACTTCTGGTGAAAACGGCTCAATGGGATTTTGCTTCACGTTACTTGGTTTCGTGCCGGATGAGGAACGCACACCACTAACGATGGCTTTCGTCAGCGAGTGAGTTTTTATATCCATTTCACCCTAGTATAATACAAATCCACGAATCGCTGTGAGGGAAACAAAAATGGCCAGACTCGGGATTCACAGCACCGTAAAGAGTATTTGAAGGCAAAAATGTGGCCCTGGGAGTCCCACACTAAATTTTTTCCACTGGTCTTTATTTTATTGCACCTGTGAAGACCTCCTGACTATATATTAAGTGCAAAGCCCAAACACCAAACAACTGAATATAAATCGTAACGCGCATAGAACACCAGGAAAACATTCAAAACTACGTAGATCTACATGGAAAATGTTCAAAGCGTTCCATTTAAAAGCAGGAAATAAAACTAAATGGATAGATGACACACACCTCAATTTGCTGCATTTTTTTTTTCTTTTCGTGGCAACATGGATGATCTCCTCATGACGGTCTCTCCCTGGAGATTAGAAAAGCCGCAGGCTCTGTCAAGGAGCTTCGGGAACATGGGGCGCCTGGGTGGCGCAGTCGGTTAAGCGTCCGACTTCAGCCAGGTCACGATCTCGCGGTCCGTGAGTTCGAGCCCCGCGTCGGGCTCTGGGCTGATGGCTCGGAGCCTGGAGCCTGCTTCCGATTCCGTGTCTCCCTCTCTCTCTGCCCCTCCCCCGTTCATGCTCTGTCTCTCTCTGTCCCAAAAATAAATAAAAAACGTTGAAAAAAAAAATTAAAAAAAAAAAAAGGAGCTTCGGGAACATAAATTGAGGCTGAAGACAGTCTGTGTTTTGGGTGCCTGGGTGGCTCAGTCGGTTGAGCGCCCCACTCTTGATTTCGGCTCAGGTCATGATCTCCCCCTCCCTTCCTTGAGAAGGGATATAGCACCAGAAACAATCACATTTGTGATCCCAACTTCCTAGCAGATGGGAGCATTTGGCATTTCTAGAAAAAGCCTTAGAGTCGTCTATGGGGGATGACCTAATTTATAGATTATTTGACCTCAAGGATGTAAAATGTGGTATCATCTTTATAGGCACAGAATCTAGGAGGCTACAAGTCACCTCTCTAAGGCTGAGTTTAAAACTGGGAAACTCAGAATATTCCAGATTCATAGTCAGTGAGCAAAAACTAACGTAACATTGTGAAAACAAAACCAAAACCCTCAGTGAGCCATGGCTACAGCCATGGCTCCCATTTGTTACCAACACCGAGGAAACCTCATGCCTACTGTATGTGTACTCTGTCCCCAGCTTAGGAATGAAACAGCGAAGTTTCGAGAAGTTAAATAAATTCTCCCCAGGTGCCACCGTAACGGAGAGAGCCAGAAGTCAATCACGACTCTTATTCCAATGCCAGTGCGCTCTTTCCACTACGCTCAGCTGCCGCGTATAAATAACGGACCTATCAGCAAGGGTTTAGAGAAGGGAGCCCTGTTTTTCAGAAGGACCAAAGAAACAGAAGAAGTTAGAGAGTAGAAGAAAGAGAGGAGAGAATATGGAAGGAGGTGCCAGGTAAACTCTCTCATCTATCAACTAATTGTGACCAAATACACCCCGTTCTACACCTGGTTCTTGTACTTTATAAAATTCTTCCAAAGGGTTCACAAGGGCAAAGAGACTATCCAACAATAGGTTTACATGCAACCCTATGGCAGTTGCTTTTTCAACGCTGCCTAAAGTAATCCCACTCATTCAGGGGTTTGGTCAAATTGGTATTTCTTGGAGAACAAATGAGATTTTTTTTTTCCTTCCTCACAGAGGGAGATAAGTAAAGACAAAATCTACACATAAGGTTCTGGACCATTGGCTAGTAAATTAATTTAAAATGTAGGGTGCAGGTTTGGTTGTTTTTTAGAATAGTGTTTTGAGCTCAATTTGTGACTTGTTCTAATCCACAAAAACTTGATACAAAAGCAATTTAAAATTTTGTTAAATGTTTATTTTTGAGAGAGACAGAGCGTGAATGGGGGAGGAGCAGAGAGAGAGAGAGAGAGAGAGAGAGAGAGATACAGAATCTGAAGCAGCCTCCAAGCTATGAGCTGTCAGCACAGAACCTGACAAGGGGCTCAAACTCACAAACTGTTAGATCGTGACCTGAGATGAAGTCGCTTAACCGACTGAGCCACCCAGCCTTCCCCATACCACATTTGTCAGTCGATGGACATTTGGGCTCTTTCCATAATTTGGCTATTATTGATAATCTACCCAGTGTTTTTTTTAATTTGTTTAACATTTATTTATTTTTGAAAGACAGAGACAGAGTATGAATGGGGGAAAAGGAGACAGAAAGAGAGAGAGAGAGGGAGACACAGAATCCAAAGCAGGCTCCAGGCTCTGAGTTGTCAGCCAAGAGCCCCATGCAGGGCTCGAACCCACAAACCGTGAGATCATGACTTGAGCCAAAGTTGAATGCGTAACCGACTGAGCCTACCCAGCCCGATAATCTGCCCAATTTTTAATCAGATTCTTATTTGCGGGTTTTTCGTTTTTGTTTCTTTTTTTTGGACCAATGTGGAGTTCTAGAAGCTTTTCATATTTTTTAGATGTTAACCGCTTATCAGATCACTTGTACATATCTTCTGAATGGGAGAAGATATGTACAAGTGATCTGATAAGCGGTTACATTTAATAGTTTGCCTTTTGTTTTGTTGATGATTTCCATCACTGTGCAAAAGCTTTTTTGTTTCAGTGTAGTTCCAATGCATCAGTTTTGGTTCTGTTTCCCTTGCCTGGGGAGACAGATCCACGGATATGTTGCGAAGGCTGATGTGAAGAGACGGGCTTTTCCCCCTTGTATATTCTTGCCTTTGTCCTAGGTTGACCTGCAAGCGTGGGTTAATTTCTAGGTTCCCTATAACGTTCTATTGATCCCTGTGTCTTTGTGCGTGTGTCAGTATCCTACTGTTCTGATTACTATAGCTTTGTATTATATCTCGAAATCCGGGACTGTGATGCCTCCAGCTTTGTTCTGCTTTGTCAAGAGTCCTTTGGGCATTCAGAGTCTTCTGTGGTTCCATACAAATTTTAGGATTACTCACTGTAGTTCTGAAACAAATATTATTAATATTTTGAGAGAGAGGGCACTGAATCAGTAAAGTGCGTTTGGTAGTATGGACATGTTTTGTTTTTTTTTTTCTTTCTCCACATTTTTGTTTAAATTCCAGTTGGTTAACATACAGTGTAATATTAGTTTCGGGTGTAGAATTTAGTGATTCGTCACTTACATACATTGTAAGTGATTCGTCACGTTACATACATACGTTGTGAGTGCCCCTCACAATGCCCGCCTTAAGGCCCATCCCCCATTAAACCCATCCCCCCACCCCCCTCCCGTCCAGTAGCCCTGTTTGTTCTTTATAGTAAAAGTGTGTTTCTTGGTTTGCCTTTTTCCTCATGTTCATTTGTTTTGTTTAAATTCCACATAGGACTGAAATCATGTGTTTGTCTGTCTCTGACTTATTTTACGGAGCCTAATACTTTCTACCTCCATCCATATTGTTGCCAACGGCAAGATCTCATTCCTTTTTATGGCCGAGTAATATTCCATTACTCCGTTATATACCCCATCTTCTTTATCCGTTCCTTAGTCAATGGACATTTGAGCTCTTCCCATGATGTAGCTATCATTAATAATGTGGCTATAAACACTGGGATGCACGCAGCCCTTTGAATCAGTATTTTTGTGTCAAGATTAATTCTTCCCATCTACAAGCATGGAATATCTACCCATTTGTGCCATTTTCAATTTCTTCCATCAATGTTTTATCATTTCCGGAGGACAGCTCTTTCACCTCATTGGTAAATTTATTCCTAGGCAACTTATCCTTTTTTGGGGCAATTGGATTGTTTTCTCAATTTCTCTTTCTGCTATTTCATTATTAATGTACAGAAATGCAACCAATTCCTTTGTATTAACTTTGTATCCTGCAACTTTACTGAATTCACTTACTAGTTTTAATAGTTTCTTGGCGGGGTCTTTAGGGTTCCCTATAAACAGTATCATATGGTCTGCAAATATTTTAGTTTTACTCTTTCCTTACCAATTCGGACGTCTTTTATTTCTTTTTCTTGTCCCAGGCTAAGACTGTGTTGAATCAAAGAGGTGAGTGTGGACATCCTTGTCTTGTTCCTTAAAGAAAAAGCTTCCAGTCTGTCACCATTGAGTATGATTGTTAACTGTGGGTTTTTCATACACGCCCGTTGTTATTTTGAGGTATGTTCCCTCAAAACCCACTTGAGAGTGTTTCTAATGAACAGATGCTGTATTTTTTGTCAAAGGATTTTTCCACAATTATCGAGACCATATCAATTTTTGTCTTTCCTCTTAATATGTTGCATCATGCTGATTGATTTGCAAATGTTGAACTGTCCTTGCATCCCTGGAATCAATCTCACTTGATCTTGACCAAGGAGGTCTTCGATGCACTGCTGACTTTGGTTTGCTCATGTTTTGTTGCAGATTTTTGCGTCTGTTTATTAGAGATATTGGCTTTTAAGCTTCTTTTTTTAAGAGCATCTTTGTCCGCAAAGAATGAGGGTGATGCTGGCCTCACAGAATTAATTTGGACGTTTTCCCTCCTTTTCTATTTTTTGGAGTAGTTTGAGAAAAATAGGTATTATCCCTTTTTTAAAAATTATTTTGAGAGAGAGTGTTGTGTGCATGCTAGTAGGGTAGAGGCAGAGACAGAGAGAGAAAGAGAGAGAAAGAATCCCCAGCAGGCTCTGCACTGCCAGCACAGAGCCCGATGTGGGGCTCTATCCCACTAATCATGAGATCATGACCTTGGCCAAAATCAAGAGTCGGACGTTTTAACTAAGCTACCCAGGCGCCCCAGTATCATCTCCTTTTTTAAATGTTTGGTGGAATTTTTATCGTGAAGCCAGCTGGTCCTGTACTTTTCTTTGTTGGGAGGTTTTTGTTTGTTTGTTCGTTTTTGTTTTTTTTTTTTTTTTATTACGAATTAATTTCATCACTAACTACGAAGCCTATTCAAATGTTCTACTTCTTCCTGATTCAGTTTTAGAAGATCGTATATTTTGGGGAATTTACCATTTCTTCTAGGTTGTCCTGTTTGCATGCAAGATTTCCTAGTATTCTCTTATCCTCATCTGTACCTCTGTTCCGGTGCTTGTCTTCTTTATTTCCTGTATGTATCTGGCTAAAGTTTTAATATTTAATTTTTTTTACATTTATTTATTATTGAGAGACAGAGAGAGACAGAGCATGAGCAAGGGAGGGGCTGAGAGACAGGGAGACACAGAATCTGAAACGGACTCCAGGCTCCGAGCTGTCAGCACAGAGCCCGACGTGGGGCTCGAACTCACAAACCGCGAGATCGTGACCTGAGCTAAAGTCGGATGCTTAACCGACGGAGCCACCCAGGCGCCCCTGGCTAAAGTTTTATCAATTCTGTTTATCTTTTCAAAGAACCAGCTCTTGGTTTCATTGATCTTTTATATTGCTTTTAGTCTCTACTTTGATTTTTGCTGTTTCCTTTCTTCTACTAACTTTGAGTTTTGTTCTTTTTCTAGTTTTTTACATGTAAGGTTATTTGGTTTTAGATTGTTCTTCTTTCTGGAGATAGGCCTGTACTCCTGTAAACTTCCCTCCTAGAACTGCTTTTGCTGGGTCTCAACGATATGGGATCATTGTGTTTATATCGTCATCTGTCTCCTATGTAATTTTTTATTCCCTCTTTCTTTGTTGACCTGTTGGTTATTTAGTAGCACGTTGTTGCCTCCAGTTGTCTGTGCTCTTTCCAGTTTTTTTTTTCTTGTGATAGATTTCTAGTTTCAAACCATTGTGGTGAGAAGGGATGCTTGATCTGACTTTCTCTTCAATTCATTGAGACTTGTTTTGTGCTCTAACGTGTGATCTATCCTGCAGAATGTTCCACGTGTATTCGAAAAGAACGTGCATTATGCTGGCTTTGGATGGAAACTTCTGTATGTAACTGTTAAGTGTATCTAGTCTAATGTGCCATTCACAGCCACTGTTTCCTTATTGATTTCTTGTCTGAATTATCCATTGCTATAAGTAGGGTGTTAATAGCCCCTATTATTGCTGTCAATTTATCCCTTTATATTTGTCAATATGTTCTTTATATATTTAGGTGCCTCTGTGATGGGTGCACAGATATTTACAAGTATATCTTCTTATTGGATCAACCCCTTTATCATCAAGTAATGCCCTTCTCTGTCTCTTCCCATAGTCTTTGTTTTAAAGTCAATTTTGTCAATTTCTACTTGGCTTTTTCCCCTTGCTATTTGCATCTTTTTCCATCCCCTCACTTTGAGTCTGTACGTGTCTTTAGGTCTGAAATGAGTTTCTTGTAGGCAGCATATAGATGGCTCTTGGGTTTTGGGGGAATTTTTTGGGTTTTTGTCTGTTTGTTTTTTTTAACCCAGCCACGCTATGCCATTTGATTGGAGCATTTAGTCCATTTACATTTAAAGCAACTTCCCTCTTAGAACTGCTCTTGCTAGAAAAGATTTTGCTATCATTTTGTTAATTGCTTTCTGGTTGTTTTTGTAGTTCTGAATTCTTCTCTTGACCTCTTCTCTGGTGGTTTGACGGCTTTCTTTAGCATTGTGCTTAGATTCCTTTGTGTTTATTTTTAGTGTATTACGGGTTTTACATTTCTTGTTGCTTAACCGAAGGAGCCACCGAGGCGCCCATGTCTGCCTTTCTTTAGGTTGTTTTTACTTAGTTGCAAGACATGGATTTTTGCCTCAGTGTGTCCATGGGATGAGGTGAGCTCAGGCTCCATTTTACTCCACCGTCTTCCCCATGTTTCCCCAAATTTACTCCTTTAAAGTATATAAGCAAGGGGCGCCTGGGTGGCTCAGCCGGTCAAGCGGCCGGCTTCGGCTCAGGTCATGATCTCACAGTTCGTGGGTCAGAGCCCCGTGTCGGGCTCTGTGCTGACAGCTCGGAGCCTGGAGCCTGGAGCCTGGAGCCTGCCTCGGATCCTGTGTCTCCCTCTCTCTCTCTCTGCCCCTCCCCTGCTCGTGCTTGGTCTCCGTCTCTCAAAAATAAATATGAAAATAAATAAATAAATACATACATAAATAAAGTATACAATCAATAGCTTTTAGTACATCCATAAACTTGTGTACCCATCACCAAAATCAATTTTAGAAGTTTGTGTTCCCCTAAAAAGAAACCTAGCAGCCCTCAGCCATCACCCTCTCACCCCCGAAAGCCCCCAACCTTCGATAACCATTCGTCTACTTTCGGTCTCTATAAAGCAACTTTCTATCGGGTAAAGTCCTAAACGCTTTCTGCTTTTGAAGAGATCGGTCCTATCTTGAACGCTGTCTGGGAAAAAAATGTCTGAAACAGCCAACTTTTGCTAAGGGGGTCGGGTGGCAGGGGGTGCTGGGGCGGTGGGACAAGAAAGCGGAAAAAGGACCATGTTTCCTCATAGGAAGTCTATCCCCAGTTGGCAACTATGCCCTCTATGGCAACTATGCCCTCTTCAGATGGGATTTCGTGACTTTAAATGCACTCAGCAAACAGGTTTTTTTTTTTTCCTCTTCGTCACCAGGCAGTTTCTCAGAACGTTGGCAGCGTATTCAGATAACGATCTTCCAGGAAACCCCAGTGAATGGAGCAGGGCCTACTTGGGGAGAGCTGTGTTCTCTACTGGTCACATCTCCACTTACTGGTTTCTGGAAAGCTCTGGGGAACGCAGGAGTTCCCTCTTTAAGTGCGGGGGGGGGGGAGGGGGTGCAGAAGAAAGGGATCTTCAAGACCCTGATATAAAGTGGGTCTTCGAGAGGCGCCTGGGTGGCGCAGTCGGTTAAGCGTCCGACTTCAGCCAGGTCACGATCTCGCGGTCAGTGGGTTCGAGCCCCGCGTCAGGCTCTGGGCTGATGGCTCAGAGCCTGGAGCCTGTTTCCGATTCTGTGTCTCCCTCTCTCTCTGCCCCTCCCCCGCTCATGCTCTGTCTCTCTCTGTCCCAAAAATAAATAAACGTTGAAAAAAAAATAAAAATAAATAAATAAATAAAGTGGGTCTTCGGGGGCTATTCTGTTCCCACTTGGCAGACATGACCATGACCATGTGGTACAAAGACCAGGTCTGGCAGGACTGCTTTGGATCCTGGGTCCACGTACTAGATGTAGGACCTCAATCTCTTTGATTCTCCGTTTCTTCACCGGTAAAATAATAATGCTTACCCTCCAATAATGGCAGAGTTATCAGAATCGAACGTAACAACATGTGTGTAACCGCCAAGCCTACTATAACGATCAATAAATATTAAATTCTCTTTGATATTGTCTTCTCCTAAACTCCAGATCATCGGACTATTGTTCTAATTGTCGCCGGCCCAACATAGGACATGCTTTGTGTTCCTCAATGACTGAAGACGTGGGTTTAAGTGGTTCCATTAGCAATGAACTAGGACATTAATTACTCATCTTGTGGCTACTTTGGTTTCCTCCTAACTCAGAAGGTGATAGAGCACAAAGCTTCAAAATTTAATATGCATATGAATCCCGTGGGTATTGTTTTTTTAAATGTTTGCTTATTTTTGAGGGAGAGGGAGAGGGAAAGAGGGCAGGGTGGGGGAGGGGCAGAGAGAGCAGAAGACACAGAAGCCAAAGCAGGTTCCGGGCTCCAAGCTGACAGCAGAGAGCGGGTGCTGGGCTGGAACTCGCGAGTCACGAGATCATGACCTGAGCCGAAGTCGATGCTTAACCAACTGAGCCGCCCAGGCGCCCCTGGGTATTTTTTTTTTTTAATGCAAACTTTGATTCAGTAGCTATCATCAACAGAATCCTAAGATTCTAAGGTTTCTGCTCCCTAGTGCCTATGTTCTATACAATCTCCTTAAGTGTGAGTAGTACCTCTGCATAGGATGATGTCACTCTCATGATTAGGTTATATGACAAAGACGAAGGGATTGTGCTCATGTAATTAGGGTCCCAAACCAGTTGATTTGAAATTAATGAAAGAAAGATTATACCGAGTGAGCCGGACCTAATCAAGCCAGCCCATTTACCGAGAGACCAGCAGTCAGAACCTCTCTCTTGCTATCCTTGTGATAGTGAGGATTTGTTTTGTGTGGTTTTTTTTTAATTTCCTGTTGTCGTTTTGAGAGACTGTGTGTGAGCGGGGGAGGGGCGGAGGATCCGAAGCAGGCTCTGCGCGGACAGCACAGAGCCCGACCGGGGGCTCGAACTCGCGAACCGCGAGATCACGCCCTGAGCCGAAGTCGGCCACGCCGTCGACGGAGCCACCCGGGCGCCTCGTGATAGCGAGCTTTTCGGGGTTCTACCGCTACAAGGAAGCAGATTCTGCCAACAGCCACATCAGCCCGGAAGGGGGCTCAGTGCCTTGGATCGGCCCCCAGCCCCCACCGATAACCCTGATCGAAAGAAGGCCTTGCGAGATCTTCATCAGAGCGTTCGGGCGAAGCTCTGCCCAGATTCCTGAGCCAGGAAAACTAGGAGATGATAACGCGTTATTTTAAACAGCTACGTCTGTGGCAATGCAGAACTGTTACAGTAGGTTTGAGTGACGCGTCTCTAAGATCCCAGGTGACTATGGATTACGCCCCAGCAGGTCCACACTGAGAAGACCATGTCACACAGTCATTCCGAGACTCAGAGTGATCGTGGCTACTAGGGACGGACAGCTGGGAGTGCTTTTATGATGGTTTCCTCAACCTGAAGCCTGAAGTTTAAGGATTCAGCATGCTTCATCAGAACCCCAGTTTTCTAAAACTGACTCTCATGTGACTTCTGTGGGAAATGCCCAACAAACTTCCCGACACCTATTTCCAATTAGGATTCTTTGCCTTTTCTAATCTCCTCGTCTTGCGAGAAAATTAAATATGTTCCGAATCGAATGCAAACGGCACAACACAGAGAGGTAATTATCATTTTATCAATTCAGTCCGATCCTCTCTAACCACACTCGGTTTTCTAAGTAACTGGATCTTAATGATTACACTGGAATATACTACAAGGAGATGGAGAAAAAGGAGTCTTTTTTTGGTTTTGCCAAATATGAGCTATTATTCAGAAAATCGGGTTTTCAGCTTACTGTCTTATTCAACCATTTTTTAAAAATATATATTTATTTTTGAGAGGGAGAGACAGAGCACGAGCAGGGGAGGGGCAGAGAGAGAGGGAGACACAGAATCCGAAGCAGGCTCCAGGCTCTGGGCTGTCAGCCCAGAGCCCGACGCGGGGCTCGAACTCAAAGACGGCAAGATCATGACCTGAGCCGAAGTTCGGCCGTTATTAAACCAATTTTATTGGTTTTCTTGTTTAGACTGAGACTGTGTGGTTGGATATTACTCGGTGTAAGGGAATATCTGTTCTACATAGTCTGGCTGATTTACCTTGTCAAACGGTCAGGAAGGAGTCTTAGGACTAAAGAATTTATCTGCATGAAACGACAGGTTTCAGAATTCTACCAGCTGACTACTACATCTGTCCCAGCAACTTAGCTCATGTTTATGAAGAAGAGGGTCTTACCCTGGAGATCGGTAAATGTGGAACCCAATAAACTCAATCGTTACAGAGCTCTTTTGGGACCGGTTATATGAAAAGAGGAAGTTGTTTTCTCTGGATCCTTTCCTCTACATCTGTTAAATGGACCTCCTGAACTTCCCATCTGTTAAATGGAACTGAGCTTTCAGTTCATTCTAATTCGATTCATTTCAAAACTTTTTACTTAGTGCATTACCGTCGTAGGAACTGGAAAAGCCGTACGAATAACACACAGTGCCTGCTCTTATGCAGTTTATGATCTAGTGGGGAAAAAAACCAAATAGATATGCACTTACAATAGAGCATGATAACTGCTAAGAGAGGTATAGCTTCAGCCCTGGTAAAGAAAAGCCTGGATCAATAATGAATAGGCATAGCAAATTAATTACTGAATAGCTATATACAATAATAATAATAATAATAATAATAATATACCATTAATAAGTAACAGTTTTAGGCACTTACAATAAACCAGGCACTGTGTTAGGGCTTTGTAATTTTAATTTAATTGTAAAACACCTCATGAATAAAGGCAGATTCTGTATTAAATAGATTCCTAGTAACAATTTATGCTAAGAGAAATCCTGATAACTAAAGTAACATTTTTCTACCCTAGAAACAAGAGACCTCAATAGTTCACTGCTGAGAATGCTACCTTTCTAAGGGAAGAGACCCCCCAATGGTTTACAGTTTGATTGCTGTCTACAAATTCAAGAGTATAGCCTTTGCTAATAATTGGGAGGCAGGATAAGAGACTAGTTAAATCTCATCAGACCGTCAGGGTTTGAATCCCAACTCTCCCATTTACTAGGAGAGTTGAGCAAGGCAGTTAGCCTAGCTATGCATCAGTTTCTCAAATGGTGGATTTTAGGATTAAATGATACACACATACAAGGCATTAATGACAGAGTAGATCACAGATTAAATCTCAAATATTAAATATCACAGATTAAACGTCCCAAATTATTAGTGATTATAATTAGATTGTACCCAAAGAGCTCTTCCTCCACCGTATTTAGAATATTACTTAACTAGTTTTAAGGGCCTAACTTCTATCCTATGTAAGCAAAGGTGTACAAACACATGTCTAAGATCCCTGCCAGCTTTCAGCTTCTGTGTTATCAAGTTGACCTAAAAATCTCCCTCTCCTGTCTACACTGCCACAATGGAGGCTTTGCTAAAATAATCAGTCCAATACTCATCCCAATAGGGACATTTACAATCAAACCAACCAGATTAGGAGCTGAATTTTTGATAGAATAGACAGTATCTCTTGGCATGTTCTGAATAGGGCCTTACTTTATCAAGCTCACCATAATTTTGTTTTTAAGAACTTAAAGTAGAATTGGGTTTGCTGAAAGGTGAAGCCAATCTAAATGTCAGGTAACCGTAATAATTTACCTAGGACCTCGGAAAAACTTAAGTTCCTGGCACTCATGTCACAATCTTTCTTTTGGGGCGCCTGGGTGGCCCAGTCAGTGGAGCGGCCGACTTCGGCTCAGGTCATGATCTTGCAGTTCGTGAGTTCGAGCCCCACGTCGGGCTCTGTGCCGACAGCTCGGAGCCTGGAGCCTGCTTCGGGTTCTGTGTCTCCCTCTCTCTCTGCCCCTTCCCCGCTCATACTCTGTCTCTCTCTGTCTCTCAAAAGTGAATAAACGTTAAAAAAAAATTAAAAAAAAAATCTTTCTTTTAAGGCACACCCATCAACATCAGCATGGTTGCAGAAGTTTCTTTCTTCTACTTGGGAAACACACACCCAAACTCCATTTGCCTATATGGTGTACTTATTCCCTTTTGCTTAGTGAGGGACAAAGTCTGCCATTTTCAGACTGAAGCAGAGTTCTTTTGGCTTTTGGGGAGAGGGTAATAAACTTTTTCTTTATACTGCATTGGCAATTCAATCTCCTTTGAGAGGACTGCTATCTCTGAGGGTTGCTTTCTTAAGACTGGAGATTGACTCGGTAACCAAGCTACTTGAAATCATTGACATACAAACATTCAAGTTCTGACTCTCCAAGATACGCTTCAAGCTACAATTTATTTTTAATGAGGCTGAAGTCTGACCTAGAAAGACCATAGAAGAAACCATTCCAGTTTAACATAGAACTGTTTTCAGTCTCTCGTTTGTATGGTGGTCAATTGTAGCAGAATCATCTGGAAAGATGCTACAGGACACTGGGGGGACGGGAAACAAAACGATTAAGGCAGAGGAGGGGCTGCTGGGTGGCTCAGTCCATTGAGCGTCTGGCTCTTGACTTCAGCTCAGGTCACGATCTCACATTTCATGGTTTCAAGCCCCATGTTGGGCTCTGAGCTGCCGGTGTGAAGCTTGCTTGGGATTCTCGCTCCCTCCCTCCCTCTCTGCCTCTCCCCCATGCTCTCTCTCAAAATAAACTTAAAAAATACCAAGGAGTCATACAAGAAAAATGCATTCTTCATCTCCCAAAATGAGAAGAGGGAGAAGAAATAAATAAAGGAATCTTACCTGCAAATAGGGTCTTCTAGCTGGCACATATCTTAAGGACCATCCAGCTTAGTTTCTACATAAGGTGACTTCCCAAACGTTGTTTCGATTCACAATGTAGTGTTCCTATTGGTTTACCCTAAGTCCTCCGTAAGTAGAATTGATACAAAATGTTTGATAATGTACTTATTAAGTCCGTTATTTGTAAAGGAAGTTCTAAACGGTCACAATAAGTGAAAGTCCCAGTATGGTAGGATTGCCTCGGAGAATATCCAATTCAATTTCTGGCAGACAAAATTCACTGACCAGTAAATCTATGGAATGCCAGTATAGGAAAAGAAGTGCGGTACCCATCGACATGCATTATGAAACAGTAAAGTTTCCAAGACAACAGAAGCCCAGAGAAGAGGCGATCAGAAACAAACACAGGAAAATTCTGACCAGTCCAGGAACAGGTCGTGAAGACTAGAAAATGTCAGCTACGAATGTGAGAGCTGTGTTTCCAGATGCCTTGCCTCCATCCGCTTTGTCTCTCGAGTTCGGTTCTTAGGCTAAAGTCCCCAGCTCCTACAACTCTCACTTTATATTTTCCCCGACTTTCCTCTTTTGGCCAACACCACAAAGGATTTGTGCTGATGGTTCAAGGTGTTCATTTAACCATCAAATTCCATTCTCCTTCCTACAGTCTTGGTTATAAACGTAGGGGAAGTGGACAGAAATATATGGGTTAGCATTCTGATGGATATTATCGAAATCGTGGCTATCCTATACGAGATAGCCAGTGATATCCGATATATATTGCTTACTCGTATGCATTCCACTGCCAGAGATGAAGTCCTATGAATCGTAGAGGCCACAGAGTCTTCTAAAATCTCAATGATCATGAAAAGGACTCGGGGAAAATATCATACCCTCAGCTTTTATCAAATAAAACCTTAAGAAAGTCACTTATTCACAGTTTCCGAGAGTAAGATGCTAGAATCAGGATATCTGAGGGGACAGGGATGGGGAAAGGAGAGAGAGGGGCGTGAGGTAGAAAAAGAACGAAGAAAGAAAACTAGGAGAATCTAAAAGGCAAACCTCAAAGTTCCATGTCCAGCTATGCTGACGTTAAGTGGTACCAGACTTGCCCTCCCAGTGTAAACAGTTATAAAACTGAACAAAGTATAGGAAGCAATCGTTTTCAGGCACTGGACAAAGGGCAACACGGAACACAACACCTAAAGAATGGAGGGGCGCCTGGGTGGCGCAGTCGGTTAAGCGTCCGACTTCAGCCAGGTCACGATCTCGTGGTCCGTGAGTTCGAGCCCCGCGTCGGGCTCTGGGCTGATGGCTCAGAGCCTGGAGCCTGTTTCCGATTCTGTGTCTCCCTCTCTCTCTGCCCCTCCCCTGTTCATGCTCTGTCTCTCTCTGTCCCAAAAATAAATAAACGTTGAAAAAAAATTTAAAAAAAAGAATGGCAACACGTGCACCTGCGTGGCTCAGTCGGTTAAGCACCTGATTCTGGATTTCAGCTCAGGTCACAATCTCACAGTTTGTGAGATTGAGCCCCACTTCAGACTCTGCGCTGACAGTGTGGAGCCCACTTGGGATGCTCTCTTTCTCTCTCTCTGCTCCTCCCCGCTCCCACGCTTATAAACGAACGAACGAACAAATGAACGAACGAACAGCAACAGAGAAGATGAGTACCACGTTCATCCTAGGCTCTCTCTTAACATACAATTTCAACCTTAACACAGAGAGGTCCAGTCCAAGCAGACCACTACAAAGACAATAAAGAAAATTAAATAGAACACTATAAATTCTTTGATTAACCCAAAAAAAGCAGGAAAAGGGGAACGGGTGAACCAAAAACACATGAAGCTAAAACACAACCAGCAAATGACAGAATTAAAATGAACTGTATCATTAAATACATTAAATATACATGGAAGGGAGAATCACTTATTCTCAAACAGGATAAAAATGAGGTCGAAATATACACTGTCTGCAGGTGTTGCACTTTAAATATAAAGACGCAAATAGACTGAAGCAAAACACTGCAAAAGAAGTGTCGACATTTATCAGACAAAGCAGATTATGAAGCAAGGATTAGCACGAGAGCGAAATAGGAACGTTGCAAGTGATAAACACTTCAAGGTAAATGCGTAATAATCCTGAATGTGTATGCTGTTAATAACAGATTTACAAAATACATGAAAAACAGGCAGAATTAAAAGGAGAAACTGAGATATCTACAGTAGCGCTTGGAGATTTTGCATGCCCTACTCAGTAACTGGTAAAAGTTGAAAAGAAACTACTACAACACAAAAAATCAGAACAATGGAAGAATAGGACCTAAATGATATTTATAGGACAAGACACTCAGGAACATCAGAAAACAACTTTAACTTCACGTAGAATTTTCACCAAGATCGTCCAAATGCTAACTGATAGAATATAGCTCATTAAAATGTTATAAATTAAATTGTTAGAGTTATAAAATGTTACAAATTAAAATCTTATAAAGCATATTATCTGATCCCAGGGGCACCTGGGTGGCTCGGGGGTAAAGCATATTATCTGATACCAACGGAATTCAGTTAGATGTTAATAAAATATCTAGAAAATTTCCAAATGTTTGGAAATTAAATATCGCATCCAAAATAACCTACAGATCAAAGAAGAAGAAAAAATAAAAAATACTTCGGCTGAAAGATAATGAAAATAATATATTATTAGAGGAGAATGTGTAACATTAAATGCCTATATTAGTAGAAAAGGTTCAAAATCAATTATATATGTTTTTGCCTTAAGGATATAAAAAGTTAATTATCAATGAAATAAATGGGAGGGGAAAATTTTAAGAAGGGAAGGAAATTTTTTAGGAAAAGTGCAAAATTAAATAGAAAGAAGAGTAGGTGCCTGGGTGGCTCAGTTGTTAAGCATCTGACATTGGCTCAGGTCATGGTCCCAGAGTTCATGAGTTTGAGCCCCACATTGGGTGGGCTCGAGCCTCACTTCAGGTAAAACATGAGCCCTACTTTGGATGAACCTACCTCTCTCCCCCTGCCCCCCACTCTCTCTCTCTGCCCCTCTGGGATTCTCTCTCTGCCTCTCACCTGTGTGCTTACTTTCTCTCTCTCTCTCTCTCTCAAAAAAAAAAAAAATGAATAATCAGAGAGAAAAAGTTCTTTGAAGAACTTAAAAAAACTGATAACCCCCTAGTAAGACAACCAGAATACAAGAAACAAATTCTATTACGACTAGAATTAAAAGAGGCAATATCATCACAGATTCTACAGACATTAAAAGGGTATTATTGGGAAAAACTTTAGGCCAGTAACTTCAACATCTGGGATGAATGGTCAAATTGCTTGCAAAGCATTACGGAAACATAAGGGTGGGTATGATGCTAACTGAAATGAGCAGTCAGAAAAAGACAGATGCCATAGGATTTCACTTATGTGTGGAATTTAAGAAACAAAAAAGGAAGAAAAGAGATAAACCACGCACACACACACATACACACACACACAGTCTTAACTATAGAGAACAGGTGGTTACGAGGGGTCGGGGGTGGGTAAGTGGGTGAAGGGGATTAGAGCCCACTTATCTTTTTTTTTAAATTTTTTTTTAATGTTTATTTATTTCTGAGACGGAGACAGAGCATAAGTGGGGGAGGGGCAGAGAGAGAGAGGGAGACACGGAATCGGAAGCAGGCTCCGGGCTCCGAGCTGTCAGCACAGAGCCCGACGCGGGGCTCGAACTCACAAACCGTGAGATCGTGCCCTGAGGCGAAGTCTTTCCCTCAATGGACTGAGCCACCCAGGTGCCCCTAGAGTACCCTTATCTTGATTGCACTAATATAGGGAAGTGTTGAATCACTATATTGTACACCTGACACTGGAATTAAGATTCTAAAAAATTTCTTAACAAGACAGACACACAATAGAAAATTTCACTAAAATTATATGAAGTGACTATAATTAATAAAAACCTTCAAAAATATCTAAACCCAGTTTCCCCGGCGAGTCGTATTCAACAGTTAAGGAACAAATGAGATCAATCTTGCATAAAGCTGTTCAGAAAAACAGAGGAAGAGAGAACACATCGCAAAGCACTTTGTGAGGTCAACATTACCCTAATCCTAAAACCTGACAAAAACATTACAAGAAAACTACAGAACAGCGCCTCTCATGAAAATAAATGTAAAAGTTCTTAGCATTAGCAAGTAGAGTCCAGCAAATAAAAATGTTTGGTGCATCAAGACAAGTGCAGTTTATCCCGAGAATGCATCATTTGTTTAATCGTTGATTATCAATTTATGTATATACCACATAAAGTAAAAACATGAAAAGAAAACCTATGATTCTCTCAAGCGCCGAAAAAAGCATTTGACAGAATTTGGCACTCGTTCGTGTTTTTTTGCATTTAAAAAAAAAATCAGCAAGATGTTAAAACAATGTAAATTCCTTTAAAAAAGTAACAAGGGAAATTCCTCAAGCGGACAAAGATGAAAGAAAAATTAGCAAACGGCATCCATCGTATTTAATGGTGAAACGTCAAACACTTTTGCCTTTAGATTGAGAGTAAGGTGAGGATATCTACTTTTACCATTCGTATTCAGCACTGTACTGAATATACTAACTAGTGCAATAAGGCAAGATAAATAAAAAAACAAATGGAAGGGGCGCCTGGGTGGCTCAGTCGGTTAAGCGGCCGACTTCAGCCAGGTCACGATCTCGCGGTCCGTGAGTTCGAGCCCCGCGTCGGGCTCTGGGCTGATGGCTCAGAGCCTGGAGCCTGTTTCCAATTCTGTGTCTCCCTCTCTCTCTGCCCCTCGCCCGTTCATGCTCTGTCTCTCTCTGTCCCAAAAATAAATAAACGTTGAAAAAAAAAAATTAAAAAAAGCCATTTAAAAAAAAAAAAAAAACCAAATGGAAAATTTAAGTCTGCCTTTCCTCACGGGTGAGATGCTTGTTTAATTAGAAAATCTTAATATTAATTCCGATATTTGTATTCTATAAGTGAAATTACTAAGGTTGTAAGATACTAGGCCAGTGTTTTTTAAAAAAAAAAAATCAGTTGTAGGTCTTGATTCTATCAACAAACATTTGGGAAACGAAATGCAAACAAAACCCTATCTATGGAAGAATCAAAGAACATGAAATATTTAGAAATAAATCTGACACACTTTTGGGGTATTTCATAGTAGCACAATATTTCTGAACACAAAATAGAGCAAGCTTTCAGAAAATATCTGTATACTGAAGGCCTGTACATAGCAAATTACAAATATTATGGGAAAAACTTAGGAATTCCCAAATTAATGGAGAAATCTACTATTTATTGTATCAGAAAGTCACCATGGTTAACATGTGCATTCTTCCAAAACTGAGATCTAGTGCAATTTCAATCAGAATCCCAGTGGGCTTTTTAATAAAAATTACCAAGCTTTTAAAATTGACATGAAAATGTAAAACCAACTTGAATAACCACGTCTTTTAAAAGACTACAAAATAACTTTTTTAAAGATGTATTTCTGGGGGCGCCTGGGTGGCTCAGTCGGTTAAGCGTCCAACTTCGGCTCAGGTCATGATCTCACAGTCTGCAAGTTCGAGCCCGGCGTCGGGCTCTGTGCTGACAGCTCGGAGCCTGGAACCTGCTTCAGATTCTGCGTCTCCTTCTCTCTCTGCCCCTCCCCCGTTCATGCTCTGTCTCAAAAGTAAACATTAAAAAAAAAATTTTTAAGATGTATTTATTTGGGGGGGGGTGCAGAGAGAGAGGGAGAGAGAGAAAAGCCCAAGCAGACTCTGCACGGCCAGCGTGAGCCTGGTGCGGGACTCGAACCCACAAACTGTGACACCATGACCTGAGGTGAAGCCCAACACTCAACTGACCGAGCCACCCAGGTGCCCCTCAACTAACTTTCTTTAAAGGCACTAAAGGTACTCATTGGGAAAAGGACAGAATTTTCAAAACAGAGCTAAAATAGCTGAATATACATACGGGGGAAAAAGGTACCTCAATTCTTAGCAGGCAACAAAAACGAAACAAAAGACTCCAAATAGATCATGGTCTTAAATGGGAAAGCTACAATCATAAAACTTCTAGAAGATAACAGAGGAGAAAATCCTTTCCATCTTCTAGGAGGCAGATTTTTTAGATAGCACCAAAAAAGAATGAATCACAAAGAAAATTGAAAAACCCAGGCTTCATGAAAATTAAAACCTATTGTTCTTTGAATAACATCCTTAGGAAAATAAACAGCGAAGCCTCAGACTGGAAGAGGATATTCACATTACTGACACATGACACAAGACTTGCATACAGAATATATATAAATTCTTCCACGTAAATAAGACAACAAACCAATTCAACCTGGGCAAAATGCTTGAAGGCTTTACACAAGACTATATATGAATGGGGGAAAAAATGAAAAAGATGTCCAATACCATTAATCGTAAAAGAAATGCATACTAAAGACTCAATAAGATATCAATTAGTCTAATTCATAAAATAAAAATAAAACCTGACAACCCAGTTATTGGAGGCTATGTGTAAAACTGGAACTCTCATATACTGGAGACAGGGATAGAAAATTGTATGATACTGTTAACAATCCTTTTTTTTTTTTTTTTTTAATGTTTATTTATTTTTTTGGGACAGAGAGAGACAGAGCATGAACGGGGGAGGGGCAGAGAGAGAGGGAGACACAGAATCAGAAACAGGCTCCAGGCTCTGAGCCATCAGCCCAGAGCCCGACGCGGGGCTCCAACTCACGGACCGCGAGATCGTGACCTGGCCGAAGTCGGACGCTTAACCGACTGCGCCACCCAGGCGCCCCAACAATCCTTTTTTTTTTTTAAATTTTTTTTAACATTTATTTATTACTCAGAGACAGAGACAGAGCATGAGCATGGCTAGGGGGTGGGGTGGGGAAGAGAGGGGGGGAGACACAGAATCCGAAGCAGGCTCCAGGCCCTGAGCTGTCAGTACAGAGCCCGATGTGGGGCTCGAACTCACGAACTGTGAGATCATGACCTGAGCCGAAGACGGATGCTTAACTGACTGAGCCACCCAGGCGCCCCAGTTGGCATTTCTTTTCGAACATACATTCCTCATATGACCTAAAATGTTCACACCTAGACATTTTTAACAAACGTTTAATTTGGTATCATGCGAAGCGAAATACGTCAGTCAGAGACAGATACAGCATTTCCCTCATATGTGGAATTTGAGAAACACAACAGGTGAACGTAGGGGAAGGGAAGGAAAAATAAGATAAAAACACAGAGGGAGGCAAACCAGAAGAGACTCTTAAATACAGAGAACAAACTGAGGGTTGCTGGTGGGGGTGGGGGTGGGGGTGGGGCATGGGTTAAATGGGTGACGGGCATTAAGCAGGACACTTGTTGGGATGAGCACTGGGTGTTATATGTAAGTGATGAATCACTGGGTTCTACTCTCGAAGCCAAGCCTACACTGTATGTTAACTCAATTGAATTTAGATTAAAAAAAAAAAAGAAAGAAAAACATTTATTTCGTGAAGTTTTAGGTTCACAGCAAAACTAAGGGTAACAGAGATCTGCATATATCCCCGGCCTCTACACATGCATAGCCTTCCCCAGTATCAACATTCTAAGTGTATTTGTTACAATGGATAAACCTACATTAGTACATCAGAGTTACCCCAAGTCTATGCTTTGTTCTTGGTGTTGCGTGTTTTATGGCTTTGGACAAATATATCATGACACGTATCCCCTGCTGTAGTGTTCTACAGGGTATTTTCACTGCCCTCAAAATACTCTGTGCTCCAACTACTCATGCCTCCCCCACACCCCACCCCTGGCAACCGCCCGTCATTTTACAGCGTACATAGTTTGACTTTTCCAGATCATATACCTCGAACCATAGAGTATGTGGTCTTTTCAGATTGGCTTCTTTCACTTAGTAATAGGCATTTAAGGTTCCCCTGTGTTTGTTCATAGCTTGAAGGCTCATTTCTTTTTAGAGCTAAATCACAGTCCGTCGTCTGAAGGTAATTTATCCATTCGTCTACTGAAGAACATCTTGGTTGCTTCCAGTTTTTGGTCGTGATACGTAAAGCTGCTATAAACCTCCACGCACAGGTTTTTGCATGTACACCCGTTCTCAGCTCTTTTGGGTAAATACCAAGGAGCATTCTTTTTGGGTCAAATGGTTCAGAGTGGGCTTAGTTTTGTACAAAACTGCCAGTCTTCCCAAGTGGCTCCGTTAAGCCTGGCAGTTTGGTCCCCAACCAAGTGACCGTCCCTTCTACTCTTCTCAGCGTGGCCTTCTTTAGGGCTTTCACTGCGGAAGATTGGCTTCGCCAGTCTTCAGGTACATCACTCGTCGCCACTCTAACCCCCCGTTAGAATGGCCGTTAGCGAAAAGGGACAAGTGTTGTCGAGGGTGTGGAGGAAAGGACCCTGTGCCTGGTCGGCAGAAATGTAAACTGCTACAATCACTGTGGAAAACAGGATGAAGCGTCTTCAGAAAAGTAAAAAGAGGGCTACCGCAGGGTCCAGTAATCACACCTCTCGGTACCTATCCGAAAGAAATGAAAACGCTGTCCAGAAGAGTTATCTGCACCTCCACGTTCATTGCAACGTTATTCACAATAGCCAAGGCATGGAAACAACCTAAGTGTCCATCAACAGATGAACTGGTAAAGAAAATATGGTGGATATACGCACAACGGAATATTACTCAGCCATAAAAAGAGGGAAATGCTGCCTTTTGCTACAACGCGGATGGACCACAAGAGCATTAGAAGTGGCAGAAAAAGATAATTGTTGTATGTCCTCCTTTACACACAGAATCTACAGCAGCCAAACTCATAGAAACAGTGTAGAATGATGGTTACCAGGGGCTAGGGGTAGAGAAAACGAGGAGATTATTGCTCAAAGGGGACAGATTTGCACCTCTGAGTTGAGTAAGTTCTTTCTATTTATTTAATATTTTGTTTGAGAGAGTGCGTGAGAGTGAGTGGGGGAGAGGGGCAGAGGGAGAGAGAGAATCTTAAGTAGGCTCCATGCCCGACGTGGACCTCGACTAGGGGCTCGATCCCACGACCCTGAGATCCTGACCTGAGCCACCCAGGTGCCCCGGAGGTGAGGGAGCTCTAGGGCCTGGAATGTAAAGCATGGCGACTGTAATTAACAAGGCTTGAAAGTTGTTAAGAGAATAAATCTGAAATATTATCACCCTCCCCATCCTCACCCCCAACCACAACACACAGAGCGGTAATTGTGACAGGGGATGAAAGCATTAACCAACCTTATTGTGGCAATCACTTTGCTATCTATCCAATTATCACAGTTTATGCCTTAAACTCACATACATGACAATAATATCTCAATAAACCTGGAAGAAGAAGAAAAAAAAGCAAGTGTTCAATAGCATTAGCCATAAGGAAAATGGAAATTAAAACTACGACCTGACTGTACTTCATACCTACTAGAACGGCTCAAACGTAAACTAGGTCTCTAATAGCAAATGCCGGCAAGGTTGTTGGGCAACCAGAACCCTCTCATACATCACTGCAGGGAACGGAAAACGATACGATTACACCGAACAACTGTTTGGCGGTTTCTCATAAAGTTAAGCACAGACCCTCCCACGTTTTAGGGATTCACCCAACAGGAATGAAAACGTTCCTCCACCAAAATACTTGTGCAAGACTGTTCACAGCCACTTGAGTGAAAACAGTCAAAAGTGGGAAACAACCCGACTGTCTGTGAACAGAAATATGGACAAATTATGGCATATTCCTACAGTGGGATAGTACAGAGAAAGGAAAAATGTTTACCTACAAAACATGGATACATTGCAGCAATATTTTGCTGAGGGACCGATCCTTTCAAAAGAGTACAGCCTGGGGGTACCTGGGTGGCTCAGTCGGTTGAGTGTCTGACTTCGGCTCAGGTCATGATCTCACGCTCCGTGAGTTCGAGCCCCGTGTGGGGCTCTGTGCTGACAGCTAGGAGCCTGGAGCCCGCTTCAGATTCTGTGTCTCCCCCTCTCTCTGCCCTCCCCTGCTCATGCTCTGTCTCGGTCTCAAAAATAAATTAAAAAAAATTAAAAAACAAACAAAAACAAAAACAAGAGTACAGACTGTATGATCGCATTTATATGAGATGTTAAAACACAAAAAAAGAAAAGCAAATCAAATTTATGGTGAGAGAAATCAGAGTTTGAGGGAGGGCGATCACACAGGTTATCAAATTTGTCAAAATTAATTGAGGCGCAAACTTAAAATCAGTGTGCTTTATTGTATGGAAATTATACCTCACTAAACAAAAAAACAGGAAACCTTATGTACTTTACAATTCTGTCAGACACCAGCAGCATACTCTTGGGGTTCAGGGTTTTGTAATTCGATTTGCACATGAGAAGCACCTGCGATTTTGTACACATCCAATCCTCTGACTCATTACCAAATATTGAGAACCCCTGATCCGCTATAGAAACCATTCCTATATTGACTGGGAAGTTGCTACTGTAGTACTTCGATTATTAAATTATTTTTAGTGTTTTCATTTATTTTTAAAAAAATTTTTTTTAACGTTTTTATTTATTTTTGGGACAGAGAGAGACAGAGCATGAACGGGCGAGGGGCAGAGAGAGAGGGAGACACAGAATCGGAAGCAGGCTCCAGGCTCTGAGCCATCAGCCCAGAGCCCGACGCGGGGCTCGAACTCACAGACTGCGAGATCGTGACCTGAGCTGAAGTCGGCCGCTTAACCGACTGAGCCACCCAGGCGCCCCAAGGAAATCTTTAAATATATAACATCTGTCATCTGCAAATAGACATAGGTTTACAACTTTCTTTATAATCTGGATGACTTCTATTTCCCTTTCTTAATCGCTCTGGCTGGAACCTCTGGTACAATGTTGAATAGAAATGGC
>NW_024420442.1:928593-988405 GCF_014898765.1 Herpailurus yagouaroundi | reverse complement strand
GCTGAAGTCGGCCGCTTAACCGACTGAGCCACCCAGGCGCCCCAGTGTTTTCATTTATTTTGAGAGAGAGAGAAAGAAAGAGAGGAGGGGAGGGGCAGAGAGAGGGGGAAAGAGAGGATTCCAAATCTGCACCAAACGTCAGCACAGAGCCCGATTGGGGGGGGGGGGTGTTTCGAACTCACGAATGGTGAGGTCATGACCCGAGCCGAAACCAAGAGTCAGCCGCTTAACCCACTGAGCCACCCAGGCGCCCCAGTAAGAGCTGAATTTTCACAGCACCTTCTAGTACAGAAATCCATCCCTGTCCCCAGATGAACCAGGCCATGCTTGCTCAGAATTATGAATTGCTCATACATGGGCCACAGTATTAACAATTATGCCAGAAATTCTAGAAACAGATTTCACCTACCATGAAAGTGTCAAAAGAGGACTTCCATTTATGATTTTATTTTTCTTCTAACTGCACATGGTGGGTAGGGAACCTACAGAAACCAAAAATCCCTGCTACGGAATTACCAATGGTTCCGTTAATCTAGCCCCCTCCTCAGATCCTGTATACAAGTTTGTAGCACACCTTTCATTAGCAGGCTTGTTCCTCTGAAGACACAATGGAATGTTCTACAAGGATATATGGTCCAGGGCTAGACATTAGCAACAGAATCTTAAATGGAGAGAAATTTTCTTTAACAGTTATTTATTTTAATTTTTTAATGTTTATTTTTGATAGGACACAGAGGGGAGAGGAAGACACAGAATCCGAAGCAGGCTCCAGGCTCCGAGCTATCAGCACAAAGCCCGACGCGGGGCTTGAACCCACAGACCGAGAGATCATGACCTGAGCTGACAATAAGAGTCAGACCCTTATTTGAGCCACCCAGGCGCCCCATAGAGAGAAATTTTTTAAAAAAATAGAAGGGCGAGGGAGGGGGGGTGGCGCCTGGGTGGCTCAGTCGGTTAAGCGTCCAACTTGGGCTCAGGTCACCGTCTCACAGTTCGTGGGTTCGAGCCCTGCTTCGGCCTCTGTGCTGACAGCCCAGAGCCCGGAGCCTGCTTCGGATTCTGTGTCTCCCTCTCTCTCTGTGCCCCACCCCCACTCGCACTGTCTTTCTCTCAAGAAATAAACATGCATGGGGCGCCTGGGTGGCGCAGTCGGTTGAGCGTCCGACTTCAGCCAGGTCACGATCTCGCGGTCCGGGAGTTCGAGCCCCGCGTCAGGCTCTGGGCTGATGGCTCGGAGCCTGGAGCCTGTTTCCGATTCTGTGTCTCCCTCTCTCTCTGCCCCTCCCCCGTTCATGCTCTGTCTCTCTCTGTCCCAAAAATAAACGTTGAAAAAAAAAATTAAAAAAAAAATAAATAAACATGCAAAAAAATTTTTTTTTTTACCCAGAACCGGCCCCAGAGAACAGGAAAAAGACCACCACTGGAAGAGGAAATAGAAGCAAAAGGAAATTAGCACGGAAGGCAATAAGAAACCATCAATGCCCTTCTCCACTTTAAGAAGGACAGCCCTAGGGACGATATTCAGAACTCATTTCTAATCCAACTGCGCTGTTAAAAGCCGTACAACGTAAATAAGGAGCAGAGGGGAAGGAATCTCTGAGGAATCCTCTGGTAACCCAAATCCCAGATTAATTCAATCGACTTTTGGAAATTTCCTTTTCCCCTCCAAGCGGTCACACCTTTCATGAAGGGAGGGTCACACCTTTCATTGGCTGTCGGGATTCGGCTTCAACTCCAACTGTGTACCACCTGGCAGGTTGTGAATGCACTTGCACGAGAGTGGTCCGTTCCGCGGGTCCCGGGCGCAGAGAGGCGGAACCGTGGGCTTTGCTTGGATAGCACATCCCGGAGGGGTTAAATAGAAGGTGAACGAACCCGACGCTGACTCCGGTTCGATAGACCCGGCCCGCATCATTCTTTGCATCTCGACACCTTAAAATGTCTCGACGCGAACATTGCAGCCCTGTCCTCGGTTCTGGGTTAAAGCAGTGCCCCGTTTATACCTCCTGCCTTCACTTCCCCCTTCCAGGAACGATCGGCCGTTTGAAGAGGAGTGACAGCGCATTTTCATGGGAGATCAAGATTTCAGGCAATGCGTTTGGGGGGTGGGTTTAGGGTGGCTGTCTCCTTCTGTGAATTGAATTCTCAGACGTGCACTTAAGCTTGGGATACCGAGCGGTCCGGTGGTGAACGTGTAACTTGAGGGAAGAACCATGTGTGCAGACAAATGGCACAGAGCGACTCAAAAAAAAACCCCAAAAACCAAAAAACGACATTGTTTGGAAATTCTAGGGGCCCGGGTGCTTACATTTGTAGGTTCTAGTCAGAAGCTTCCCATGGAAAGACCAGACTTGTTCGCGGTCAGATGATGAACAGCTGTGCCCTTTAAGTCACCTAAAGTGAGTTTTTGCCTGGAGAGGGTAGCAAGCTAATTGGCTTCTCTGCTGGTGGTGTTACTCAAAAGAGAAAACAGGCTGGCCTAGGAGCAAATCTCCCTCGCGCATCTATGTATATATTCTAGATGAAGTCCCACACAAGTCAACAATATTCCACATCAAGTCAGAAAGCCAACACAGGTCAACAATAATGCAAACGCTCCCGGAAGCTGAGCAAAGGCATGGGAAAAGCCACAAAAGGTTACGTCCCCGTGGCCGATAGGCACACGTGAAAACACCCACGTCATCATGACGCATCGTTATGGTCTCCCACACCCAAGAAACTCCAGAAGGGTCGCCACGTCTAAAGGGCTCTTGACGAGACAGACAGAGGGCTAGGGGTAACTCTGAAGGGTGACACTGTGGGGACCCGGGAAGAAATTCCTCGCTAGTGCAGGGGTGGCTGGTGGGGGAGATCCTGGCCAGCGAGCACGCCACGGTTCAGGCACAGAGCTCTCTCACCTGGCAAGCAGGCTGGGGAGGAAATCGTGGCCTGAAGGGACCCATGCGAACTGGTGTACCGGGTAGGGCCGGAGGAAACGCTCGGCTGGTATTCTGCCGAGGCCAGGGTGGGCCCTCTGTGGATGGGCGCCCAGGAAGCGCTGCGAGGGCCGGGAAACCTTCTAGCACATCACACGGCCGAGGGAAGAAGTTTTCGGACGGGTGTGGCACTCACCCTGTGCTGGTCTACGCGATCCCACCGGGCTGAGACGAATAAGGCCCATCGGGTCAGGAGTGTGGTTACGTACGCAGATCCGACGTGCCACTCGGATCCCACTTCGGTGAAAGGCGTGTTGCCCCAGCTGCTGGGCGTGCTATTTGAACACAGCCTTTAGCTGCAGCTGGCCTAAAGCTAGCGGCCTCAGCCCAGGCCACACCCCTTCCCAGGTGGCCCAAGTCCAAGGTAGGATTGATTCATGGAGCATATACGAGCCCAGCTGACCTGGCCACATTTGCAACAATTATTAAGGCTTATTCTTGCTCTCGAGCTGCTCGTAGGATCTTCCTTGGGGGTGCATCATACCTCGACTCCTCCCTGTGCCCAGCCCTGCTTCCTTTCTTCCCCTTCCACAAGTGTTACTGCTAATAACACTTTCTAGCGAATAGCCTACCCACTAAGCTCAACCGGGTCCTGAGGAACGCTTCCCAAGGGAGCCACGCTAAGGCTTGAATAAGCAAATGGCGAGGATAGAAGCAATCAAAAACATCCTAGACGTGAGCCATCCGTTAGGCCTGAAAATGGTCCTGTTAAGTAAACGATGGAATACCCAAGTATGGAACTCAGAGAAGAGGCACAGAATGGAGACGGAAATTTGGAAATTCAAAATGTGTGGAGTCCCCCCCCCCCCCGCCAAAGGAATGGTGAGTGACCCCTGGGAGGCCGGCAAAGGGGATCTCACCTCAACAAGCACCCAGACAGGAAATGACCTGAAATTTCCCTCCGTACCCAAAGACACCAGGTCAGCACCAGCAAGAAAGATCCCGATCCTGCCACACTAAGCTATGGACCTGAATGCCCCTCTTCGTCTGCCACGGACAGGGAGCATCCCACCACACGGAGCACCTGCTCAGGAAGCTGTCTTTATCCCGGGGGGCCAGACGTAGCTCCCCCAACTGGAGGCACCGGCTGGCTCAGCTTGGAACAGCTCGTCCCACCAGCCAAAACCAGTGAGAACTTGGGGCCCCTGGGTGGCTCGGGTAGTTACACGTGCGACTCTTGGTCGTGGCTCAGGTCAGGATCTCAGGGTTTCGTGAGTTCGAGCCCCGCGTCGGGCTCGGTGGTGACAGCTCGGAGCCCGGAGCCTGCTTCGGCTTCTGTGTCTCCCTCTCTCTCTCTCTGCCCCTCCCCCACTCGTGCACGTGCGCACCCTCTGTCTCTCAAAATAAATACACCGAAAAATTTATTTTAAATAAATAGATCAACAGAACACATAAATAAACATGGAGCGCAGATAGAAAGTGCAAGGTGGGGACGGAGATGAGATCACCTAGAAAAGTAGTATTTGCACAGCTTGCAGGAACAATACCTTTGAAAAAGTAAGAAGACTGGGATCTGGGGGACGTCTAGGTGGCTCAGCCAATTAAGCACCCAACTCTTATTTTCGGCTCAGGTCGTGACCTCATGGTTCTCGAGATCAAGGCCCGCATCGGACACTGTCAGCGCCGAGCCTGCTTGGGATTCTCTCCCCTGTCTCTCTGCCCCTCCCCCCGTTCACGCCCCCTCTTTCTCTTTCAAAATAAGTCCATAAACATTACAAAAAAAAAAAAAAAGAAGAAGAAGAAGAAGAAGAAGGCTGGGATCTAGAACCCTCCTGGAGAAGTTTGTCCTTTATATGGAGGAAGACCATTCTTCATTCTAAAAAATACTGATGTGGATTGGAGGGGGAGCTTTGGCAGTGTGAGAATGAGGGCATGCCATCTGGTAGTTTCTACATTCTAAAGTCCATCAGAGGTGATGACTTTGGCGTCAGAGAGGTCTTTGTTAAATCCCGATTCGCCCACTCCCTCGCTACGTGACTCGCGTGACCTGGACCCTGTGACCTCTGTGACCTTGTCCCCTACCACTCTTGCCTGCCTTCCTCCACTCCAGCCACACTGACCCAAAAGGCAAACTCCCCCACGTACTCCTGCCTCAGATCTTCAAACCTTCTGTTCTTTCCTCTTGGGAAGCTCTTTGAACAGATAGACGTACGGCTTGTGTTCTGACAACCAAGGGCTACAGACTTGCTCAGATTAAGACTGCTATTTGATGCCGATATTCTGCGTGCAAGAATGGGAGTGGGCAGAATCGCCCGATCTATAGGTGGACAGCAATTATATTTTCAGTTCTTTGGTGCCTCGAAGTTACAAATATGTCCTAAAATGGGGCGCCTGGCTGGCTCAGTCGGTAGAGCGTGCGACCTTTGATCTCAGGGTCGTGAGTTCAAGCCCCGCGTTGGGCCGAGAGCTCACTTCAACAACAACAACAACAACAACGACAAATATGTCATAAAATACAGAACACATCTACAGACCTAGGCTAGTCACTTGAGCAAGCTCTCCGAGGTTTCTCTGCGAAAACCGTCTTCCCCTATGGTGAGTGGTCCTTTATTCCAATAATTGCGTTTTGTCTCTTTCTTGTGACGTGGGTAGCTTGGGACAAAGGGGGACTTTGGGTGGAGGTATCTTGTGGCGCTGAGAGTGACCTGAGATGGTAATTTCTTCTGGCAGATTCATCCCCCATCATCTCCTTAGGGACTCCGCAAAAATGCCACTTTATTGGAGGTCTCCCCTAATCCTACCCTTTCTAAAAACAGCTCCTACTCTCTATCCCCCTTACACGATCTTTTTTTTTTTTTTTGTATTTTTTTTTTCCTTAGCACTGATCATCACCTGCAAATATCCATTTCTTTGGTCTTGATCCACATTCCTCCACTAGAATATAGGCGCCGCAAGAGAAGCCATTTTGTTAAGTTGTTTTCTTCCCCAGCACCTAGAGCAGTGCCTAGCACACGGTCAGTGGTCAGTTCATATTTGCTGAATGTATGAATGTATGAATGTATGAAGGAGTGAAGGAATCCTCTCTAAGTCATAGCTCGCTCTTTCATGAAATGAAGTTAATAGCATCTACCCATATACATGTCTGAAGAACTAAATAAAACCAAATAAAACTAAATAAAAAAATCCAGGTACAAGGCCTACCGCTGTATCGGGTACACACAAGCATGTATGTATATATATAAGTATGTATATGTATATACATACATATGTGTATATATATGTGTATATATGTATACATATACACATATGTATATAGGTGTGTATATACACGTATGTATATATATGTGTGCGTATATATATGTATGTATATAGGTGTGTGTGTATATACGTATGTATATATATGTGTGTGTATGTATACGTATGTATATATATGTGTGTGTATATATACGTATGTATATATGCATGTGTGTGTATATATGTATGCACATATACATACGTATATATATGTGTATATATGTATGTATATATGTGTGTATATACGCATGTATATATACATGCATGTATACACGTATGCGTGTACACACATGTATACATACGTATATATACATACGTGCACATATATACATACGTGCATATATATATATATATATATATATACACACAAGTGCCACCAGGGCATTGGAATCAGACACAAAATCGCTTTCCCTGGGGAGCACCTGGTGGGTCAGTTAGTTGAGCGTCCAACTCTGGATTTTGGTTCAGTCATGATCCCAGGGTTGTGGGATCGAGCCCTGCGTCAGGCTCAATGCTGAGCATGGAACCTGCTTAAGAGTCTCCCTCTGCCCCTCCGCTTCACTCGTGTGTGCGCGCTCTCTCTGTCTTAAAAAAAACAAAAGAATGTCTTTCTCTGGGTCACCAGGCTATGGTGTCCGAACCATCAATCACGCTGCAGAAAGCCCGATCCATCAAAGGAGGCTTTCAAAGCACACCTAGATTGCTGAATAAGGCACAGTCATTTTTGGGCGCTTTACTGATTCTGATGGGCCAAGTAATGACTGATGAAGTGCTATCTGTTATTGTTTGAGTGAATGTAGGTCAGCACTTCACGTCCACGCTCCGCTCTCCCTGGCACATTTGCTGTTGGGTGCATCGGACTAAAACATGTTTTTCTATGTCCTGAAACCATGTCTGACTTCATAATGGCAAGGCAGTAGGAATCAAGGAGACTTACAGCATTCAGTGGGTCACCACCTGATTCCTAGACCCCACTCCCCAGCCTCCCCAAAAAGAGTCAAGTATACCAGCGTGCTTTACTTCTTTTTCATAAAGTATTTGTGTTTTTTTTAAGTTTATTTATTTTGAGAGAGAGAGAGAGAGAGAGAGAGAGAGAGAGACACCACAAGCGGGGAAGGGGCAGAGAGGGAGGGAGAGACAGAATCGCCAGCAGGTTCCGTGCTGCCAGCTGGGGAGGCTGACATGGGGCTCGAACTCATGAACCATGAGATCATGACCGGAGCTGAAACTAGAGTCCTTCGCTTAACTGACTGAGCTCCCCCGATGCCCCTATGTCTTTTTTTTTTTCATGTGCCCATACTTTAGCTCAAGTTGTCCTTAAACCTAATTGTACTTCATAAATGTGGAGTTTGCTTAAAAGTTGGACTCCAGGGCCCATTCTGTACTTAGTTCAATCTGAGACTGATTTTGAATATTCTCCCCAAATAATTTCTTTTAAGTTTATTTATTTATTTTCAGAGAGAGAGAGAGAGAGCCCAGCTGGGCAGGGGGCAGAGAGAGAGGGACGAGAGAGAGAATCCCAAGCAGGCTCCACACTGTCCGCGCAGAACCAGATGCAGGGCTGGAAGTCGCGAACTATGAGATCGTGACCTGAGCCGAAATCAAGAGTCGGACGCTTGACCGACTGGGCCACCCAGGCGCCCCTCTCCCCAAATAAATTTTTACCAAACTCTTCAGGTGATTCGGATGATAACTCAAGTATCAGAAACATTAAACTGTTATAGTGCAATGGTGTCTCTTTCTCGAATATTTTTCCATCTCTGTATTTTGAAGTCTTGCTCAAACCTGAAGGAACAGTTCAAATGCAACATGGTGCCTTTCTTGATGGGAAATCTCCCATGGTGACCGAAACGAGGGGCATCATTCCCAAGGTACAGGAGGGCACTGGTATATGACATCCAGGACAAGGGTGGAGGGCATGCTCATATTTCCCACTAGACTTTGTGCGCTTGGGTCAGAACAAAAGTAACCCACAACAGGCCTTATTTTGGGGGGAAGATTGGAAGCCACTTCATAAATTGGAACTCATGTTTAAAAGGAGTAAATAGAGAGGGGCGCCTGGGTGGCTCAGTCGTTTGGGTGTCCGACTTCGGCTCAGGTCACGATCTCGCGGTCCGGGAGTTCGAGCCCCGCGTCGGGCTCTGGGCTGACGGCTCGGAGCCTGGAGCCTGTTTCCGATTCTGTGTCTCCCTCTCTCTCTGCCCCTCCCCCGTTCATGCTCTGTCTCTCTCTGTCTGAAAACTAAATAAACATTAAAAAAAAATTTTTTTTAAAAAGGAGTAAATAGTGGCAAATAGACTGCTACATGAGTGCAATAAATGTTGGGGTGGGGGCTAAAACACTGAAGGGGACTTAGCTATGGTTGCATAACAGGAGAGCAGAAAGATGTTGGGACGGATAATGTTCCCATTGTCTTAGGCCAGCACTTTCCAACGTGTAGTCCCTGGATCACCTGTAGTCCCTGGATCACCTGCATGAGCACCACGGTTAAGTCCCAGATCTACTAAATTAGATCCTTCGGGGGTGAGACCTAAGAACCTGTAGCTTAAGAAATTTCCAGGTGTTGGGGCACCTGGGTGGCTCAGTCCGTTGAGCGCCCAACTTCGCTCAGGTCACAATCTCACAGCTCATGGGTTCGAGCCCCGCGTCGGGCTCCGGGCTGACAGCTGAGCCTGGAACCTGCTTCGGATTCTGTGTCTCCCTCTCTCTCTCTGCCCCTCCCCCACTCACGCCCTGTCTCTCTCTGTCTCAGAAATAAACATTAAAAAAAAAAAAATTTGAAGACTCAGATGCTCAACTGAATGAACCACCCAGGCGCCCCTATACAGCATTCTTCAATTCATAAATACCTCTTACCATCCATGCTTGATTATTGCCCGGCCCTACGACCCACCTGTTAGAAGCAAGAGAGACACGTTCCAAATAAGTGACCTCATGCAAAAGACTCCTTTGAATGCATGAAGCATTTGTGGGTGAGTGGGGCTCCAGGAAACAGAACAGCTATATCCACTGATTCTGAAGCCTCACTGACTTCAGTGTGTATCACAAATTATTTTGTTCGCCAAGGACAATAATGAAGGACCTGGCACAGAGAAGGAATGAAACCTATGTGGGAGAGCCACGTCAAATCTAGGGCACCCAGTTAAATTTGAATTTCTGATAAACAGCAAATAGATTTTAGCATAAGTATGCCCCATGCAATATGTGGGACATACTTACAATTTGTTGTTTATTGGGGCTCCTGGGTGGCTCCGTCAGTTGGGCGTCTGACTCTTGATTTCAGGTAGAGTCGTGGTCTCATGGTTCGTGGGTTCGAGCCCCACGTTGGGGCTCCAAGCTGACAGTGCGGGGCTTGCTTGGAAATCTCTCCTCCCTGTCTCTGCCCCTCCCATGCGCGCTCTCTCTCTCTCTCTCTCTCAAGAAACTTAAAAAAAAAAAAGTTGTTTATTTGCGAAACCTGGAAAACCTAGTTGAATAAGAAAATGAAAGAAGACGTGTCTCCACTTTGTCCCCACACTAACTTCATCTTCAGCAAGAAATAGCATGGATTAAGAGAAAGGTCTAGAGTCCACAAAGATGAAGAGCTTTACTGAGCGAATGACCTTGGGAGAGTCCTTTCTCTCCCTTGGCCACAGCTTGCCCCTCCGTGAGATGAGAGAATTAAACCAGATGATTTCTCAGCACGCTTCCTGCTCTCAGGGTCTGGTGTTTTATCACCCTTGGGAAGGGGGTCCATTTATACCCTGCTCCCTGGGGACGTTTGCGAGCCGATGTATTTGATAGCTGATCTCGTACAGTATTTGGCAAGACGCATCGTTTTGTCAATAACTCTCATTGCGATGGGTAAGAAACCACTGTAAACACCACCCATCGCCCCTGAAACTACGAGGCCGGAAGACATATTGGGTTCATCAAGATCTCAGGGCATATATGATCCAAGAGAGAACTTAAGAAAGGCTTTTCCCTCTGGCCTCCTTTGTTGGCTTCCGGCCCCTACTCCTGTAAAACAATTGCCTTGAGCTAAATAGTTAGGTTGTGCCTTTCCCCCCAATCCATTCCAGAATGGGTTTTAGCCTAATCCGCCCATTATCATCTGGGCGTGAAGATTACATACTCGCCCCCATCCTAGGAGGAAGTTAAATTAATGAGGAAAGAAGGGTGTCGCCACGCCAGCCTTCATTTTGATACGGTCCCTCCAGAGAAGGATATTAGTGTTATCATCCTTGGTCACGGATTTGTTTGCATTTCCTTCACCAACCACAATTTCATTATCTAATAAACCACACGATTCTCAATTCTAGTCTGTGCTAATTGATTTTTCCCAATTTATATCTTCGGCGGCTGGGAGAGCTTTTCTCCAGATAAGGTAGATTTCATTTTCAAGTCTTCATTATGCTCAGAACTCCGTTTTGTTGGCAAGTTCTCCCGTTACAGCTGAAGATCACTGTTCCCGAACCCCCTTCCTATTAATTAATCACCGTCTTTATACGTGTAATCAATAGGATGGCTGCCAGCAAGAAGAAAAGAAGTTTAGTCTAAAAAGACAGGTTTTTTTTTTTTCCTCGGGAAACTACCCCATACCGCATAAATACTGGCCTCGGTAAGATGTTCTGCCATATAAATAACCGAAATTGTCTTCTTTGCAAAAACTAGTTGAGACAAGACAGGCCTGCCATCGCAGACTGAAACCTTTCACAGCAAACGGAGGCTGGCTAGCGTCAGCTCAAAAGTGGCACAATTGTAAGCACTTTTGGTAATTAGCATCCTAGCTACACTTGTCATGAACTGGAATCTTGTTTCAACGGGAGGGATTTGTATATCTGCGAGTGGGTCGTGTTTAACAATAAGCTGAAGGGGCGCCTGGGTGGCGCAGTCGGTTAAGCGTCCGACTTCAGCCAGGTCACGATCTCGCGGTCCGTGAGTTCGAGCCCCGTGTCGGGCTCTGGGCTGATGGCTCGGAGCCTGGAGCCTGTTTCCGATTCTGAGTCTCCCTCTCTCTCTGCCCCTCTCCCGTTCATGCTCTGTCTCTCTCTGTCCCAAAAATAAATAAAAACGTTGAAAAAAAAATTAAAAAAAAAAAACAATAAGCTGAAATGTGACGAGATGTGAATCACATATCCTGCATTTCCTAAGGAGCATCCATCATGCTTTGTTTGCGTGCAATATCAGGAGCCTCATTCCTGCATTTTCCATTCGCGATTATTTACAGACATTGGGTGGCGATCTTCAAGCGAACGGGGACCCCAAGAGATAAAAGACATTCGCGACACTAATGGAAGGGCCTTGAATGTGTGGGTCCACGATACTTCAGCATCTTCAAATTGCTTTAGCCTACAAAAGGTACCTCTGACGGAGGGGGAGTCAAAGCAGGGAAAAGCATACAAGTGAACATCTCAAACGGGAGCTTCCAAGTGAGAGCCTTTGAGTGGGTCGCGAATGTGCCCAGAGATTGTTCTCCAGGAGGGGGCGGGGCACTCCCGCGTGGCTCACTGGGATGGGGGGTGGATCCTTCTCATCGCTTCAGGGTGCCGGAATTTTATTATCTTTTTCTGTACGTGGCGTGATGTGAAAAGGGTTGGTAGGACTTCTTCCATGCCCTCGGGGTCAGATCAGAGTTACGTTCCTGCTCCAATGCTGTCATAATCATTGCCATAGAGAGTCGCCAGGACACTTGGGGGGTTGTTATAGTCCTCAAGTGCACCATGTGCTCGGTTGGATACAAGCTTGAGAGCAACTTCACCATACTCGCGTGTGTGCGCGTGCGCGCGCGTGTGTAAGAGGCATATATGAGAAATCCAAGGAAATACACACTGTAACATAAAGAGATTATGCCTCTTCCCTACCTCAGCTCGGATCATGCACCAGGTATGCAGAGAGACCTTATTATTAAATGGTGCACCTTAAAAATAAGAATTGGGGCATCGGGCTGGCTGGGCCAGTAGGGCACGCAACTCTTGATCTTGGGGTTGTGGGTTTGAGCGGGGCTGGGTGTGGAGATTCCTTAAAAAAACGAACTCTTTGACAAAAGAAAACAACACAAACTCTTTAAAAATATGAGAACCCAGGAACCCACAAACGGGTATTGTGGGTGCAAGCAATTTCAGGGACAAATATGTAGGAGATACTGTTTAGGATGCAGGTGATACGTCCGTGGCTGAAGGTTTTTGTCTGGACAGGCTGACATTGAGATTTAAATCCATTATTCTCCTCTGTCTTCTCTGTCTCTCTTTTCCTTTCCTCTGTCTCCACTCCTTCATTTCTCTCACTCGGTTCCATCCTGCCCTTTCCTTCTTTTTCCCCTTCCCACCCTTCTCTTCTTCCATGGAAGGTCCGCATTGGTAGTGATAAAGCGGTAAGTTAAGTTCACGAACTGCGCTCCATCATCCAGGGAAAGCCCTTTACCCTGACTTCTCACTGGGGGGAGAGGCAGGTTTGAGTAATCAACGCCTTTTGTGCTATTTCGATAAACAACGTGAATAAAACTTACGTGTTTGTTCTGCTTCGAATACTCCTCCCCCAGATATCTGCATGGCTCGCCTCTCCCCCACTTTCTTTAAGTCTCTGCTCAACAGAGGAACCTTCCCTTACCAACTTACATTAAAATAACAGGACTTCGCATCTCCCATCACTCTTGGCTAGCTCCTTACTTACCCTGCTGCTTCCTAGGACTCACCACAATCTGAACTACTAAAGGGCCGTTTGTGTATTTCTTTGTCGTCTTTCTTCCTTGACTAGACGTTACATGAGGAGCACAGGCACTTCGTTGCATTATTTTATCCCCAGTGGCTAGCCTGTAGTTGGCATTCAACAAATACCGGATCAACGAACATCAACATTCGTAAGTGTAACAATATGTGCACCAAAGCTCTATTTTAAGAAAACCCTCCGAGTCTCTATGAATGTTTTTAGCCATGCATTTTTTTTTGTTGTTGTTGTTCTTTGCATAAGCATTACTAAGTGAACTGATTTACAATCATGGTAGGAGGAAAAATCAGAGAGTGAATTAAAATACCACTCTGCCAGGGGTACCTGGGTGGTTCAGTCGGTGAAGCATCTGACTCCTGATTTCAGCTCAGGCCATGATCTCACGGTTCATGAGGCCGAGCCCCACATTGGGCTCCGCGCTCACGGCGCCGAGCCTGTTTGGGATTCTCTGCCTCCTTTTCTCTCTGCCCCGAGTATGCTCTCTGTCTCTCAGAATAAATAAACTTAAACAAATAAGATAATGAAATAAACTACCACTCTGCTCGAGAAGTTTCTCTCAATGTAAGACTCTGCAAAACAACTCAAATGTCCTTCAGTGGGTGAATGGATAAGCTGACTGTGACACGTCTATACAGTGGAATGTTAGTCACCAATAAAAAGGAATGAACCACGATCCACACAACTTAAATGAATCTCCAAGGCGTTAGGCTGAAAGAAGACAGTCGTAAAAAGTCACAAACGGAAAACCTACAGTGATGGAGGACGAATCGATGGTTATCAGAGTTCCAGAGTTGGAGGATGGGGAGATGGTATGACGGAGTTTTGGGGGATGATCGGACTTTGCTGTATTGTGGTCGTGGCTATATCAATCTATACATGTGTTAAAATTCAGAGAACTCTGGGGCGCCTGGGTGGCGCAGTCGGTTAAGCGTCCGACTTCAGCCAGGTCACGATCTCGCGGTCCGTGAGTTCGAGCCCCGCGTCAGGCTCTGGGCTGATGGTTCGGAGCCTGGAGCCTGCTTCCGATTCTGTGTCTCCCTCTCTCTCTGCCCCTCCCCCGTTCATGCTCTGTCTCTCTCTGTCCCAAAAATAAATAAATGTTGAAAAAAAAAATTAAAAAAAAAAATTCAGAGAACTGTTCGCCAAGAAAAACTGATAGATTATAATGTATTGTTTTGTAAGCTTTTTTTCACTCAAAACTGTATAAAAGCGTCTTTTGTCTTTGCTAAGTGTAAATCGGTATCATTAAAAAAATGATTGATAACCTTTTAAAAAAAGAATCTCCAAAGAGATCTTTCCAACTTCTTTTTTTAGCTTAATTTTTTTTTAACGTTTATTCATTTTTGAGAGAGAGAGACAGACAGAGAGTGAGCAGGGGAGGGGCAGACACACACACACACACACACACACACAACCACACACACACACAGAATCTGAAGCAGGCTCCAGGCTCTGAGCGGTCAGCACAGAGCCCGACGCGGGGCTCGAACTCGTGAGCCCTGAGATCATGACCGAGCCAAAATTGGATGCCTAACCAGCTGAGCCACCCAGGCGCCCCAATCTTTCCTACTTCTTAATTCAGGTAGTGTTTTGTACCACTTACAATAAACTACCTCAAACTACACGTTGTTACACAAGCACGTCTGATCCTTGGGCTAGACCATAACCCTTTTGTAAGAGCAGAGGGCATGTCTTGTGCGTTTCTCTTTTCTTTCTCCCTGTGGCACAGTGCCATGAATGCGTTAGACAGTCTCTAAATATGTGATAGGCTCGTTACTTTTTTACAGTTTATTACCCTAACGTGGGTATCAGGGAATGATGTTGTTACCTCATCCGTCCAAGGGAAGATGGAACCAAGTCATTTCTAGGGTCTTTCTGGCCCCGATTCACCATGTTTCTATACTCCGTATACCTTCAAAACATTTATTTCTTCTGTAAAAGGCTTTCTTCTGCTTCAACTATAAGTTGGAAGCATTGCTCCTTAAGTCTTAACAAAAGACATTTTGTTAAATTGGTTAAAAATTAGCAACTGTCTAAGATGTCAAGCTGACTGTAATAATGAGCTGAGTTAAAAATAATTTAATGAATTCATGTATCCTTTTAACACACAGAATTTAGAATGGGCTAAAAATGACTTCCATGAAAATGGACTGTGCTAAAAAATCTCTACCACATAACTGTTAATATTTCCACCTTGTCAGATGAGACCTGCACTCCATTCCAATGCCTTTAAAAAATAGGTACTTTTGCTTTTCTAACTTGATCAGACATTTCTGGTCTCAGAGTTTGAGCCTGGCTTTACCCTGACCTTTTCTAGCACCTCCGTCATTAACATTTCCCTCTCTAGAATCTCCATCGCTAGAATCTCCCTCTCTGGCGCCTCGATATTCCATCCAGCATCCCCAAATGATGCTAACCTATCATTTCATTGAAATCTGTTCTCTTCAGTCATGTCATGTGGGTGTCCTCGCATGTTTTCCCTCTTAACCTCAGTCTCTACTTTTCCTCTGACGCCTGGGCAAACGTCAGAGCCAAAACGAGACGTTCTCGTCCCGATCCCATAATACGGAGCCACCGCGACCGCAGAAGTCTACTCCAAGAGCCCCGCTCCTTGGAGGCAGACACTGAACCATCTCTGGGACCAGGTGAATTCCGTCTCCTCCATCCCTTTGTTAGGACCAGAATTCTCCTCGTCTCTAGGGAAATGGCGGTAACGGACTCTATGTCAGGCCACTCATCCCTTTGGTTAGGAGATGGGCGTATCCTAGGAGTCTTGTTTCAATATTTATAATAAAAGTTCAATATTCTTTTTATGCGCAAAATCTTATTCCATCCTTATACTAATTCCAAGAGTCATTTCCACTAGAATATTATTAGTACTATTTTACAGATGTGGAAACTGACACTCAGAAATAGTTCGTGACTTATATTAACTTTTAAGCAATACGCACGGTATGCAAACCCTGGTCTAACGGAACACCAAAGCTCATATTATCACTAGATTGAATTATCAGTTCCGAAGGAGGCCAGCACTGGAATGCGTGCAGAGTGCCCTTGGACAGGTAGTTTTCAAAAGCTCAGTGAACACCTACATTGATTACCTTAAGTACTCATATATCATTATAAATGAAAGATATGACCAAAGATCGCCGAGGGAGAATCTTTACTTTGTGTGAGGAACCTTCCTACTTGACAGGGGATTTTAGAGGATTGGAAGGCATCTCACGATTCTTGGAAACAATGTTATTTTGGGATACTTAAATGTATATGAATGCACACACACATATGTGTGTATATGTGTGTTTGGAATGTGTGTGTGGTACGCATGTGTGTGTAGGATATGCATGTGTGGGTATACACACACGCATATCATACACCCACACATATTCACATCTGTAAAATGGTACTGATAATATCATAGAGGTACCTTGGTGGCTCAGTCGGTTAAGCTTTGGACTCCTGATCTCGGCTCAGGTTGCGATCTCACGGATCGTGAAATTGAGCCCCACCTTGGGCTCCCTGCTTGGGATTCCCTTTCTCCCTCTCTCTCTGCCCCTTCCCTCCTCTCTATCTCTCTCTCAAAATAAATAAACATCAAAAACATTAAAAACATAATATTCTAGTGGGAATGAGTCTGTTTCACGAGATGACACTCTAATATGTATGATATTTTATCTATTTTTTCATATGTTATCCCATTTGACACTTGTATTCAGGGAAAAATACATCAGAGGCCCGATATTCCGGTAAGAAAATGGACTCCTTGCAAAAAAAATATACGACGTCCTTCATAACTCTACGTGCTGTGGAGCTGGCTTCCTGGGGAGGTTTGGGAACAGGCACAGTGTGCCTGCAGTGTGCCACGAGGCCCCTTGATATATGTGTCCACACTGCTGTCATCTTCCCTACAAGCCCAGAGCTTCCATCATGCCCCAGTTCTGCCTGTCACGTGGTAAAGTTCTAATCTCTCAATATGCACATATTTCCAGGATGTGTAACATACAGAAAAGAACGAGGAAGAGACTGAAATATGGTCTCAAGCGGCGCGATTACAGACACGAGAGGGAAGATAATCTTTATGTAATCGCCCCCCTCTCCCAAACCCCATATTCCAACCAGACCAGCCCATGGCGACTTACGTGTGTGGCCATGCCGGGTCTCCTTGGTCTAGCAAACTGTGTGTGAATATTGATAGCCTGAAACACTGTTTTCCCAAGTTGACCTAGACCATTCCCCCAAGAGATTCTGATTTAGGGCATCTGGAGTGGGATCGGGAGTCCATCTACAACAGGCATTCTGAGGAAATCTGATGTTAGGCCAGCTTTGGAAACACTGACCCGAAGAGAATCCGGTGGGTGACAACGGTCATTGTAACATACGCACCCAAATTTTTGCCATTGCCATCTGGGATAAACGCAATCGGGCAGATGAAATACGTACACTTTCAGAGCAATCTTAATTCTTTCTGCCCAAGTTGAGCGTGAATCATGCTGCCAGGCTGACTTGAGCTCTTTTTCGTTGGATTGCTGTCCTATATTATCAGATACCTCCACTCGTATTTTCTGGCGAGAAAGCAGTTCAATATTCCTTTGTCAATAACAAGCTGGCATTCCTATTATCATAGCTCACTCAGTATAATAGGAAGCGTCCTATCATTCGTTTGTAATGGAGTTTAATATAATAAAGAATATTTAATGGCAAGCCAGCCGATAGTGCACTTTATAGCTATAACCTGACTTATCTAAAAGTAGTCCAAACTTTAGTTTCACAGGAAAACATTTATTTTATTTTCTATAGTAGGCGCCATTAATGACGTCATCATTTAAAAGCATGCTATTAAGTCTGAACAGATTTTTTTTTATTTTTTATTTTTTTTTTTTAATTTTTTTTTTTCAACGTTTATTTATTTTTGGGACAGAGAGAGACAGAGCATGAACAGGGGAGGGGCAGAGAGAGAGGGAGACACAGAATCGGAAACAGGCTCCAGGCTCCGAGCCATCAGCCCAGAGCCCGACGCGGGGCTCGAACTCACGGACCGCGAGATCGTGACCTGGCTGAAGTCGGACGCTCAACCGACTGCGCCACCCAGGCGCCCCTATTTTTTATTTTTTAATATGACTTAGTGTCACATTGGCTTCCATACAACACCCAGTGCTCATCCCAACAGGTGCCCTCCTCAGTGCCCATCACCCCCTTTCTCCTCTCCCTCACCCCCCCTTCCACCCTCAGTTTGTTCTCTGTATTTAAGAGTCTCTTACGGTTTGCTTCCCTCCCTCTCTGTTTGTAACTATTTTTCCCCCTCCCCTCCCCCATGGCCTTCTGTTCAGTTTCTCAAGATCCACATGAGCGAAAACATGTGACATCTGTCCTTCTCTGCCTCACGTATTTCACTCAGCATAATACCTTCCGGTTCCATCCCCGTTGCCGCAAAGGGCCAGATTTCATTCTTTCTCATTGCCAAGTAGTATTCCATTGTATATATAAACCACATCTTTATCCGTTCATCAGTTGATGGACATTTAGGCTCCTTCCATGATTTGGCTATCGTTGAAAGCTCTGCTATGAACATTGGGGTACACGTGCCCCTCTGCATCAGCACTCCTGCATCCCTGGGGTCAATTCCTAGCAGTGCTATTGCTGGGTCATAGGGTAGGTCTATTTTTAATTTTCTGACGAACCTTCACACTGTTTTCCAGAGTGGCCGCACCAGTTTGCATTCCCACCAACAGCGCAAGAGGGTTCCCGTTTCTCCCCATCCTTGCCAGCATCTAAACAGATTTTTTTTTTAAAGAGAAGCAAGTTATTAAACCACAGCCATCAGTCATAAGCTTATGCTACATGCTAAGACAGACTCTATGCTGTCCGAGTGTCCCTTTTAGCCCCACCTGCAGAAAAAGAAACACACACACACACACACAGAGCACAGAAACTATCTCCAGGAGCTTCATTATATTTTTAAGTAATAAATAAAGTAGCTTCTACAGTCTCTGAACAGTTTCAGACAGTGTTGGGGACATAGTAGTTGCTCAATAAATAAGTAGTAATTTAATAAGGGACAGACAACATTTCTATTGTTATTTCTATTTGGTGTATTTTTGTTTGAGGTAACTCTAGCAAAGCTCAGCAAAAGGGACCTTTTGTGCTCTTTTGCCACATGCTTTGGACATGGATAAATGAAGTAAAAGAACCATAAAAGCTTCCTTTTGCACATTGAACTTTAGGTAACAAAAAGCATCCTATGTAAACATAAATAAGTAAATAAATAACCTTAAGAGAACGAGAAAAACACTTTATAGTACTCCTCAGTACCTTAATGAGTTAATGCTAGGGTTCACCAAACATTTATTACACAACTTATGTAGAGACAGCATTGTGCTAGTTACTTGAGGTTCTCCAGAGAGGGGCGCCTGGGTGGCTCAGTCCGTTACGCATCGGACGCTGGGTTTCTGCTCAGGTCATGATCTCACAGTTCATGAGTTTGAACCCCGCATCAGGCTCTGCCCTGACAGTGCAGAGCCTGCTTGGGATTCCCTCTCTCTCTCTCTCTGCCCCTCCCGCTCTCTCTCGCTCTCTCTCTCAAAATAAATAAATAAGCATTTAAAAAGCAAAGAGTTGATCCTGTAACTCAGGTCTGAAGGCAGACTTTATTTCTGTTAAGGTCTTCACCTGAATGAGGCCCATCCACACTAAGGAGGGTAACCTGCTTTACTAAAAGTCTGCTCGTTAAAATGTGACTCTCATCTGGGGCCCCCCGGGGGGCTCAGTTGGTTAAGCGTCCAACTTCGGCCCAAGTCATGATCGCGCGGTTCGTGGGTTCGAGCCCCGTGTCGGGCTCTGTGCTGACTGCTTGGAGCCTGGAACCCGCTTCGGATTCTGGGTCTCCTCTCTCCGCCCCTCCCCCACTCTCTGCCCCTCCCCCACTCACTCTCTGTCTCTCAAAAATAAATAAATGTTCAAAAAAAAATTTACATGTGAATCTCATCTAAAAAACACTATCTCATGGGGCGCCTGGGTGGCGCAGTCGGTTAAGCGTCCGACTTCAGCCAGGTCACGATCTCGCGGTTGGTGAGTTCGAGCCCCGCGTCGGGCTCTGGGCTGATGGCTCAGAGCCTGGAGCCTGTTTCCGATTCTGTGTCTCCCTCTCTCTCTGCCCCTCCCCCGTTCATGCTCTGTCTCTCTCTGTCCCAAAAATAAATAAACGTTGAAAAAAAAATTAAAAAAAAAAAATAAATAAAAATAAAAAACACTATCTCAGAGACATCTAGACCGGCGTGTAACCAAATATCTGGGTACCAAGGCCTAGCCAAGTTGACACATAAAACGAACTACCCTAGAGAGTTACAGGTATACAAATATATATGTATTAATAACCTATAAATTATTCATAATTTTGAACCAGTAATTCTATATCTTCGTATCCGTTCTGAGAAACAATCACAGATGTGCACAAAAATTTCAACACAAAAATTTTTTTTCTTTTCATTCAAATTCAAGTTAGTTAACCTCCAGTGTCATCTTGGCTTCAGGACTAGAACCCAGTGATTCATCTCTTACATATGACACCCAGTGCTCATCCGGAAATGTGCCCTCCTTAATGTCCGTCACCCGTTTAGCCCATCCCCCCCCCCCCCCCCCCCCCCCCAACCCCCATTTTGTTTCTCTGTTTTTTTTTTTTTTTTTTAACGTTTATTTATTTTTGGGACAGAGAGAGACAGAGCATGAACAGGGGAGAGGCAGAGAGAGAGGGAGACACAGAATCGGAAACAGGCTCCAGGCTCTGAGCCATCAGCCCAGAGCCCGACGCGGGGCTCGAACTCACGGACCGCGAGATCGTGACCTGAGTTGAAGTCGGACGCTTAACCGACTGAGCCACCCAGGCGCCCCGAGTCTCTGTCTTTAAGAGTCTCTTCTGGTTTGCCTCCCTCTCTATTTTTATCTTATTTTTCCGTCCTTTCCTCTATGTTCGTCTATTGAGTTTCGCAAACTAAACATGAGTGAAATCATATGCTATCTGTCTTTCTCTGGCTTATTTTGCTTAGCATAATACCCTCCAGTTCCATCACGTTGTTGCAAATGGCAAGGTTTCATTCTTTCTCATCATCAAGTCGTGTTCTGTTGTATATATATATATATATATATACACATATATACGCACCCCCATGTTTATAGCAGACCAATCAACAAGAGCCAAATTATGGAAAGAGCCCAGATGTCCATTGGCTGATGAATGGATCAAAACAAAATTATTGTAAGAGCTTTATAGTTTTATATCAACAAATTAGAAACAGCCTAGCTGACCACCAATAATGGAACCACCAAATAGAATATATTATCGCTACACTATAAAAGAATACACCCATATTCTACGTGAATGTTTGCAGTGGAACTTAGCCTTAGGAAATCTGTGAAGCAGAATTAGAATCCTAAACTCTAAGCACCCATGACCCCAATTTTTGTTTGTTTTTTAAATTTTACTTTATTATTATTTTTTTTAATTTGAGAGCGAGAGCGAGAGCGAGAGAGAGCATGTGAGTGGGGGAGAGGGAAAGAGAGAGAATCCCAAGCAGGCTTCATGCTCACTGCAGAGCCCAATACAGGGCTCAATCCCACAACCCTGGGATCATGATCCGAGCTGAAATCAAGAGTCGATGTTCAGCTCACTGAGCCACCCAGGTGCCCCCCAATTTTGTTTTATACTGCTACAGAGAGAAAAAGACCGGAGGGAGGGAAACCAAAGCAAACCTAACAGAGGTTATCTCTGGGTTGGAGATTAAGAGTTAGATTTTTTTGCATTCTTTTTCCCCTCGGGCTTTCATAAGAAAATAGTTAACTTTTTCCTTTATTAAAGATAAGATCGTCTCGCTTGGTAGGCAAACTGACTACGGGCATTCATCTCCACCACCCCCAAGGACCCCGTTAAAATGACAAACACTAAAAAACAATGCATACGCACAAAACCAGTTAACAGAACATGAGTGAATGAACGGGTGGCACCCGCAGGTAAGCGCTCTCATCAAGAAGTTCCCGGAAGCAGAGCGGCAATTCAATAAAGCGGCGTGAAATAAGCCAGCCTAAATAAGCCACCGCCTGGAGAAAAGTCCTCACGCTTTGCTGCACGTGGGAATCACATGGAGAGTTTACGCAAACGCTAACGCCCAGCCCCGACCCCCAGCGACTCTAATTTAATTGGCCCAGGGTGAGGCCTGGGCATTGAGGGTTTTCACCCGCTGCTTAAGGAATTCTGTAACTAACAGCTGAGGCTGAGAACCACAGGCCTAGACCCAGCAGTGTTTCTCAAAAGTGGTTTCAAATATGTGAATATGCGGGCAAAACAGCCGGGGAGCTGGTCAAAACGCAGACTGCGATGCTGGAGGTCTGGGGTGGGGCCCGTGTGAATTTGCACTGCTGACATGCTCCCAGGGTGACTCTGGGTACCCCTGATGCACACGCCACACCTTGATTCTGTAGCCTGGTGGTTTTCCAGCTCTGAGGCTTGAAACAGCCTGTTAGCTGTTACCATTGAAAATCAAGGCAAATACCACGTTTTCACCACGATAATACCCCGATTTGAGACATTGGTGCCTCCGAGTCCCCTGGACGGCTTATTAAAAACACAAATTGTTAGATTCCACCCCCAAAGTTTCTGATCCTGTGGGTCTGGGGGTGAAGCAGGGGCCCCGAACTTTACACTTCTAACTAATGTCAGGTGATGCCGAGGCTGCGGGTCCAGGGACAATACTTCGCAAAGCGTCACCAAGTCCAGCTTAGGAGGAAGCTACTTTACCCGCCAACACTCTGCAAAGGTCTGACCTCAATCGTGTAATTAAAAGTCTGTATATAGGGGCGCCTGGGCGGCTCAGTCAGTTAAGCATCTGACTTGGTTTCGGCTCAGGTCCTGATCTCACGCTTTGTGAGTTCAAGCCCCACGTCGGGCTCGGTGCTAATAATGCAGAGCCTGCTTGGGATTCTCTAAAAAAAGAAAAAAAGAAAACGCTTGTGTATATGTGAGATACTGCTATCCCTGTCTGTGTCAGAACTCCAGACACCCTTCTCAGTTGGGGGCGCCTGGGCGGCTCAGTCGGTTCGGTGTCCGACTTCGGCTCAGGTCGTGATCTCACGGCTCGTGAGTTCGAGCCCCGCGTCGGGCTCTGTGCTGACCGCTCCGAGCCCGGAGCCTGCTTTGCATTCTGGGTCTCCCTGTCCCTGTGCCCCTCCCCTGCTTGCGCTCTGTCTCTCCCTCTTCAAAATAAATCAACATTTCAAAAATCAAAAGCAAAACAAAAAATCAATGTGGGTCTTATGGTTTTAGAACACAATGTTGGAAACCTTGAGAAAGTAAAAATAATGAGAATTTCAAGGCAGACCGAGAGTGAGCGTGTTAATTTTCTCACTTTTTATAGCAGATATTTAATACGCTTTAGACCCTTGAGAACTAAAAGGTGAATTCGAAAGGACAATGACTTCCTCAACTTCCTAATTAATTTTTAAAATAATTTTTTAAAAAAATCTTTATTCAACTTTTAACCATCACCAATGGGCACCAGCATTTTTTTTTTAATTTTTTTTTTTCAACGTTTATTTATTTTTGGGACAGAGAGAGACAGAGCATGAATGGGGGAGGGGCAGAGAGAGAGGGAGACACAGAATCGGAAACAGGCTCCAGGCTCTGAGCCATCAGCCCAGAGCCCGACGCGGGGCTCGAACTCATGGACCGCGAGATCGTGACCTGGCTGAAGTCGGACGCTTAACCGACTGCGCCACCCAGGCGCCCCACCAGCATTTTTTTTTTAACTAATCTCTACACCCACTGTGGGACTTGAACTCATGACCCCCAAAATCAAGAGTCATGTGCTCCACTGACTGAGCCAGACAGGTACCCCAATTTTTAAAATAATTTTAAGAATTTGTTTTTTGTATAACTATGGAGAGATCTTTTGGAAATTAATACCTTCTGTGCTAAAGAAATACTTATTTAGGGGAGCCTGGGTGGCTCAGTCAGTTAAGCATCTGACTTCGGCTCAGGTCAAGATCTTGCAGTCCGTGAGTTCGAGCCACGCGTCGGGCTCTGGGCTGACAGCTCAGAGCCTGGAGCCTGCTTCGGATTCTGTGTCTCCCTCTCTCTGCCCCTTGTCCGTTCACGCTCTATCTCCCTCTCTCTCTCTCTAACATAAACATTAAAAAAAATTTTTCTAATAAAAAGTACTTATTTGAAACTCAGCAATTACATTCGTTTCATTTCAGTTTCTTTTCATGGCTTATTCAAACTATACGCTTATGAGTTTAGCTGTCACACTCTTCAGGGACCAGATCGTTACGGACGGTGCCAAGATGCCTCTGATACATTGGGTAACGGGAAAGATTACAGCGCCGACAGCCACTGAGGGGACCTTGGGAAGGTTGTAGACAGCAGTGGCTCTTTGCTGCAGGAGGCCCAGCCTGGGACTGAGGCACAAGACGATTTGGAAACTTTGGGCCAAGTCTTATGCTTCTAACGTTCAGGTTAGCCGGGGGCCAGGAAGAAGGGCAGGAGACCACTGTGGAGCAGAGCGGGGGAGGAGGCCCCACAAATGTCACAGAGGCACAGGGCGGCCACAAAAGGCTCTGTCATGAAGCAGCAATGAAAGCCAGAGTCCCTAGACGATACCGTGGCCTCTGTGGCCCCTGCCCCAGCAGATGGGAATCCATAGCCTTGCAGGGAAGTGGAACAAGGAGACGGAGACCCTCAATGTGGGAAGGAACACACAACCCAAGCCGTATCTTTAAGACCCCAACCACCCACAGGGTAAAGGAACCCCTCCCCACCCCCCACCGGAGCCAAAGAGCCAAGGCTGTTTCTGGGTCGAGTCGCCAGAATTCTGAAAGCTACACGGGGTCCTCGTTTCCTCTCCCCATCCCTCGATGTACATGTTTGTTCTCACGTTATAAACACCTGATACCTATTTAATACGGCCCCCAAAAAAAAAAAAAAAATAGCTACCCCAAACCGTCCCTGTCTTCATTCCCAGCCTCGATTACGTTCCGATCTACTACACGGGTGCCATGAAATCCTTAAAAGGAAGCAGTCCTGGGGCACCTGGGTGGCTCAGTCAGTTCCGCAACCAACGCTTGACTTCGGCCCAGGTCATGATCTCAGGGTCACAGGATCGAGCCCCATGTTGGGATCTGCACTGCGTATGGAGCCTGCTGAAGATTCTCTCTCTCTCTCTCTCTCTCTCTCTCTCTCTCTCTGTCTCCCCTGCTCACACACACACTCTGTCTCTCTCTCAAAAAATAAAAAGAAAAGAAAGCAGTTTCGTGTCTTACCCTGGACGCGTGATGCTTGCTGGAGCTGAGAAGTATTTAAATGTTCACCTTCTCGTTGTATCCGCTTAACCCAACCTCGTTTAACTGCAGGTACTGATATCAACACCAATAGGCTTATTCTGCATCTACCTCTTAGGTGATGCTAAGCACCCCACAAATACGTTCCCCTCCTCCCCGCCTCCAAAGTCCCAGAGTGTCTCACAACCGAGTTCACTTGAGATGCTCCCTTTCCTTGGTGCAGCTGCTACCAGAGACTTTAAGGTCTCGGGGTTTTTGCCATTTCTAAGTTGAAAACAAGAATACGTTGTATGCCACGGCATAATTATACCACGAAATCACAGCACCCTTCTTTCCTACTTGGCCTAAGCTTCAAGGTCAAGGTGAAGGGAAAAGGTCACAGGGCATACGATACGATAGCTACTTTCAAGCTGGGTAGGAAAACGAAACGAATTCCGAAGGCGATCGATCAGCAGGCCAGTGATCTTCGCAGCCCCTGCTTAGGTCAGGGTTTGCAAGCTTTGACCTTTAAGGGTCTTTTGTTTCTTCCTGACCTCATTGTTGGAGATTCACCCGCGGCCGCAGGTACAGGCCATGTTCCTGTGGCCAAACACTGGGGTTCCCTGCAGGCAGGGGAAATGAAACAAAACATGTATAGATGTAATACTTTCCTCCATAAGTAAGTTTTGTAAAGCAAGCGCTGTTTCAGTCATACCCCCTCCTTTAAGAAGTATAAAATTTAAGGGCGCCCGGCTGGCTCAGTCAGTAGAGCATCAGACTCTTGACCCCAGGGTCATGAGTTCAAAGCCACACATCGTGTGTGGAGCCTACTTAAAAAAAAAAAAAAAAAAAAAAAAAAAGAATTATAAAATTTAGAGACAGGTGGATAGAAATAGGCCGTTCCGTGTTTGGTCTGTTTCATCTAAACACCCCGTCTTCGCCAGCTTGGGCTGCTATAATAAAATACCATAGATGGGGTAGTTCGAGGGGCTGGGAAGTCCAAGCTCAAGGTGCTGGCGGATTCCATTCCCAGCGCGAGCCCTCTTCCTGGGTTTGTAGAGAGCAGCCTTTTTTGTTTTTTAAGTTTATTTTTATTTTTTTTAAGTTTATTTTGAGAGCGAGGGTGAGCAAGCACCAGGGAGGGGCAGAGAGAGAGGGAGAGAGAATCCCAAGCGGGCTCCGCACTGTCAGCGCAGAGCCGGACGTGGGGCTCAAACCCATGAACAGCAAGATCACGACCTGAGCCCAAATGAAGAGTCGGACGCTTAACCGACTGAGCCCCCCCCCCCCCGCCCCGGGCTCCCCGAGAGCAGCCTTCTCGCTATATCCTCACGCGGAGTGGAGGGGGTACTCTGCTCTCCTCTTATCAGGGCACAAATTTCATCATGAGGACCCCACCCTCCTGACATCATCTACACCGAATTATCTCCCAAAGGCCGATCCCCAAATATCATCACATTGAGGGGTAGGGTTTCAACATATGAATTGGAGAGGGGGGGAATTGGGAGGGTGGGCAATGGGTACATTGAGTCCATGGCCCTGAGTTCCACTGTTCTCTTATAAAGAGTCTGAATCATTCACTGACGTGGCTTCAGATACTAAGAGACTGATCCTGAACAAATGTATGTGGGTGCCCGAGCCTCCTGCCCCAGTATTTCAAGTCCAAGGGCTGCTCTGACCCCAAGGGGAAGATCTTTTGTTAACAAATACACTTACTCTGCTCCAGCTTCTTTCTACCCCCGCCCCTACCTCTTGTAAACAAAGAAACGCCAACAGCAAAAGAAACACCACAAATGAAAATTTTCACCACGATTGCAGGCTCCAGTTGTAATTTTCGCTAAAAGACTCACTTTTTCTGTCCTTAGGGCCTGATTTTATTTAAAGTTGTTCTTTCCATCAAACACTTAAGGTTGTTGATTTACTACTCGAAAAGGGCTCCCGGTTTCTATCTAACAGCCTTCTTTGTGGTTGTTTGTTTAAGTCAAGGCAGTTTCTCCTTAGGCTTAATTTTAAGACCTGCAGGTAACGTAGAAAGGTCGCCTAGTATCTGAATCACCTTGGCGGGGCGCCTGGGTGGCTCAGTCGGTTAAGCATCCTACTTTGGCTCAGGTCACGATCTCGCGGTTCGTGGGTTCGAGCCTCGTGTCGGGAGCCGTGCTGGGTGGAGCCTGCTTGGGATTCTCTCTCTCCCTTTCTCTCTGCCCCTCCCCTGCTTGTGTTCTCTCTCCTCTCTTTCTCTCTCTCTCAAAAGAAACCAATAAACTTAAAAAAAGTCATCTTTGCAAATGTACGTAGACAATTACATCAACCGTATAATCGTTCGATATGCCATACCGCATTACGCGTGCACGTATATGTGTAACCTGCAAGTATGCAATTACTCAGCTGCCTGTTAACTGTTACCATTGAAAATCAAGGCAAATACCACGTTTTCACCACGATAATACCCCGATTTGAGACATCGCTTTTGTCAGCCCCGTGTGCTTCATTGTGCAGCACTGTTGCATTTTATCCTATTCTATAAATTTCTCCAACTGATTGATTTCATTGTCATCAGAAACTCTTGGCCACTTCTGCCCTCAATACATTGAGAAAAATTTACCTATTACCTGATTTTTGCCTCACGGTTCCTTCCGGACTCCTCGAGTCTCGGAGAAACGACTCCTTTGTATTTTGAAAAATGGCACATAACAGGCCTGCGGTTAAGGAACAGGCAGAAGTGGGGCAAGCTGCCGGGGTTTTGATAACATGGGAAAAATCCAGAAGAGCTGCGTGGCTTTGGTAATTTTTCCCCTCACACAATAACACTCTACCATGTACTTGTTTGGAGAAAGACATTGTCACCAATTTTAACACATGTGATGGAGCATGCCACAGGATAATTCTGAGACTTGAGAACGCAAGAGACGAGGCAGCGTGCTGGCCACACGCCACAGAGGCAGTAGCAAAATGCAGGTGACCGTCTTACTGCGTAAGCAGCTCGTCACGCAGTCGCTTCTAACAAGCTCACAACTTATTTTTTTAATGTGTATTTCTTTACTTGGAGAGAGAGAGAGAGAGAGAGAGTGCATGTGCATGTGTGGGCGAGCAGGGGAGGGGCAGAGAGAGAGAGAGAGAGAGAGAGAGAGAGAATCCCAAGCAGGCTCTGGACTATCAGCACAGAGCCCGACACGGGGCTCGGAGATCATGACCTGAGCTGGAATCAAGGGTCGGAAGCCCAACCCACGGAGCCACCCAGGCGTCCCACACCTTCTGTTTTATTTCCGGCTTACATGGCTGTCTTCACTTGTCAAAAATCATTTTCCCTCACCAGGGTCATCTATAAAATAGTAAGTAAAACACAGGAGATCCGTCCCATTTCCCCCAGCTGCGTGTGCTATCTTAGCAAGCAATCGCTTGAGAGATTTCTGTACGCAAAGACTCCAATGAGGAGATTTGGAGCAGAGGCAAGATAGTTTGATGGCATCGGCAATCTCTTGACCCACTGAGGCAGGACGCATGCCTCAAAACCATCAAAACAGTAGAAAACCCAGTCTGAAAACAGTTTTGGGGTCGCGTCAACCCTAAGAGCCCTATCGGTGCCTGACTCGTCCCGTGCCCTGATGGCAGATAGGGTTAGCCTGAGGCATAGGGATCAGGCCAAAGAAGGTATAATGAATCAGCACGTGAGTTAAAAACAGCAACAAACAAAGAGTCCTTTCTGTATTAAAATTGTGGGGACCCAGCCATACCTTCCCTTGAGCGTCTCCAAAATTAGTTGGCATTCCGTCGATACAGTTCAAGATTCTGAACTTCAGAGACTCCGCTATCTATTCTAGACATACGCTAATCATCTTGGAACCATGCTCAGTGAGAGAGCAAACCGAGCAGGTCTGGAAACAATCACAGTCTGCCTTCTGAGAACTCCCAGATGTTTGCCAGATGCAGGCTTCTCTGTCATACGCCTTTCACAGCGGTGGAGAAATCAGCCGTTTCCACCAGATTGGAAACAAGGACCATATGGCATTTCTTTTTAAAGGATGTCACTAAGGTATCTTTCAAGGTTACCAAGCGATTCCCCCCCCCCCCCCCCCTCCCTGGGTATAATAGACAGTTGCTAATTCTGTCATCTGGGATGTTGGGAGGTAAAAGTTTTCTTTCTGAGGTTCATATTTACGGAACTCCATGGTGTATAACAAAGCTCGGTGCTTATGGATCCTACCGGTAGAACTGTTGGAGGCTTTGGCCACACCATGGAAGAGAAGGCAAACGATCGTTAAGACCGAGAAAACAAACATGGGAAGATCTCTTCCCTAACATTGGACTTTTCGTTTCAAGTCCCCCGCTCAGTGCTAATAATGTCTTAACGATTCTAAGAGAAGACTGGAGCAGGGCTACATCTCCAAGCGCTAGCAAATCTTCCGGTGTTCCCGTATTACACACAGTCGCGCACGTGCGCACACAGGCAGGCACACACATACGCGTGCACATAGCCTCAGGGGACCACAAACTCAAACACTGTGCCTGCAGAAAATGTAAACTAATCAACCCTAGGGACACGAGTGAGCTAAGGAATCTGTAATCAGTCTCAGACAGTGTTTCTCAGTGAAGTCCTTGGACCACTTGCATTAGAAAATCGTGGGGTGTTTGTCCAAAGTTATCCACGTTCTGGTATCTACATACTGATATGTACATCACCGATATTCTGGAAAGGTACGATCCAGGTCCTCTGTGGTGAGGCCCGTGGATACTACGTGATTCAAGGTCCACCTGTAGGGCGCCTGGGCGGCTGAGTAGGTGGAGTGTCCGACTTCGGCTCAGGTCACGGTCTCACAGTTCGTGAGTTCAAGCCCCGCGTCGGGCTCGGCACCGACAGCGTGGAGCCAGCTTGGATTCTCTCTCTCTCTCTCTCTCTCTCTCTCTCTCTCTCTCTGTCTCTCTCTGCTCCTGTCCCGCTTGTGTTCCTCCTCTCTCTCAAAATAAATGAACTTTAAGAAACTGCCCACCTGTCATATAAGAACCCTTGCCCTGGCACAACCCTAAATGCTATTTCATTCGAGTGAACTTGGGACCCCAGTGTGGTCTTGAAATTCACTTCTTGTCTCCTCTATTTTTACCAAAGGAACCCAAGACCTTTGTCATAAATTTACTTGCTCAGGGTACATCAAGAATTCCAAAGTGGCGATAGTTCAGAAAAAAAGTCTTCCAGGCAGAACAGTTTGACGGTGGAACAGAATCCAAAGCTACTCTTGCGGAAATGTGAAAGTGACCCCCGGGACTGATGGGTTTGCAGGAGGTCTGCTTTTTTCATTAATTGTCCCCTAAAGTATAAATTCCTAGTGCTTTTCATTGGGCTTAGCAATTTCTAGCTGGTAGATAAAACTCTTCTCCCAAACCCTGAAGCTGCAAACCTCAAAGACATTTCTTCTTCAAGTCCTTAGCTCCCACGTTAGTTATTTTTTTTTACTGCTTATTTATTTTTTACTGTTTATTCTTGAGAGAAAGACAGAGAGAGAGAGAGAGAGAGAGAAGGAGACAGAGGATCTGAATGGGGCCCTGCGCTGAGAGCGGAGAGCCTGACGTGAGGTTTGAACCCACGGACCGCAAGATCACCACCTGAGCCCAAGTGGGATGCGTGACCGACTGAGCCACCCAGGCACCTTAGCTTACGTTACTTTTGAAATAATTCGTTCACGTATTTCGTTTCAGCTTTACATCTCGAGACCATAGTTTTGATGTCCATCATTTTATGGATAGACTGTTACCGATGGCCTCCTCACCGCCTCTCCCCTTATGATCTTACCTTTTGCCACCCTTCTTACACACTGCCAACAGACACATTTGCTAAAACACAAACCTGCTCTGAGATTTCTTTAAAAAATTTTTTAATGTTTTATTTATTTTTGCGGGAGAGAGACAGAGTGTGGGTAGAGGAGGGGCCGAGAAAGAGGGAGACATAGAATCTGAAGCAGGCTCCAGGCTCTGGGTTGTCAGCACAGAGCCCGACGTGGGGCTCGAACTCGTGAACATGAGCGAACTCATGACCTGAGCCCAAGTTGGTCACTTAACAGACTGAGCCACCCAGGAGCCCCAAACCTGCTCCAAGATTTCTTTTTTTTTTTTTTAATTTTTTTTTTTTTTTTTTTTTACGTTTATTTATCTTTGAGAGCCAGAGAGAGAGCACAAGTGGGCAGAGAGAGAATGAGACACGGTCCGAAGCAGGCTCCAGGCTCCGAGCGGTCAGCACAGAGCCCGACGCGGGGCTCGAACCCACGAACCGTGCGATCATGCCCTGAGCCGAAGTTGGACGCTCGACTGACTGAGCCACCCAGGTACCCCCCCTCCCCCAAGATTTCTAACGATTCCCTATTTCCTTAAAGAGCACCTTGGCATCTCACAGTCGTGATGTATGTCACCAATTTGCCTTCTCCTTCTGCCAAGGTGACTCCTCCCCATTCTTTCCTTTGGTTCCAGTCTGTCCACGTGAAAAAGCAAAAAATCATACCAAGCAATCCCTGTTGTTTGGCCTTCATGAGATTCTAAACTCCTTGAGGGCTGAGAGCAAGTCTTGGCAAGCCTCTCGAGACCAAACGTATTGTTCACGTATTTGTGAGGTGCCACAGGGGCAGTCTGTGAATGTCCTAGGTGCAGTGCAAATAGAATTCAGTCCTGTTCGTCACCTCACCACTTACTCCTCAACTGGAAGAAATCGGTCCCAGAAATTTGGGACATTTTCCTCACACATGCAAAGAAGACCCAAGCACCTGCTGCAGGAAGGATTTAGGTTGGGCAAACGATACAAAACCTACGCCTGACTGCTTCCTCTCAAGAGTTCCAAATGCCGCTGCGTGAAAAACGTTCCAATCTTCACCACATCGGAAAATCTGTGAGGTGAGAACTACTTGAGGAAATTTTCTGTCTCGGGTCAATGACAAAGTAGACCATCCAAAGATTTTTGTGGCCTCAGATGCTACCGGTGCAAGGCATCGTAGTAATTCCTTCAGAGGCCCTACGGCCAACCATGTCAAGCAACCCAACTCAAACGCCAAGTTTGGGTGAGTAGGAGCATTGTACATGTTGCATAAAGATAATGCTGTATTTGGGGGGCGCCCGGGTGGCTCAGTCGGTCACGCGTCCAACTCTAGATCTCGGTTCAGGTCATGATCGCACGGTTCGTGGGTTCAAGCCTCGCCTTGGGCTCAGCGCTGACGGCACGGACCCTCCTTCGGATTCTCTTTCTCTCCCTCTCTGTCTGCCCTTCCCCCCCCCCCATGCTTGCTCTCGCTCTCTCTCTCTCAAAAATAAATTTTTGAAAAAAGATAATACTACCTTTGAAAGGAAAAAATATTGTCAAATAAAATATATTTTCATGGTCAAGCATGTCATTGTACTATCATTATCATCATCATCATACTATAAATTGTCATCAAGAGACCTGAAAAAAAGAGATGCATATAATTGTGTCTGAATATGTATTATTAAAAATCAGACTTTGTCTATTTAGACTTATGAGATCATCTCCAACACACACACACACACACACACACACACACACACACAGAATTTGCTTGGCACTTATTTAAAATTTTTTTTAGGGGCGCCTGGGTGGCTCAGTCGGTTGAGCGTCCGACTTCGGCTCAGGTCATGATCTCACAGTCTGTGAGTTCGAGCCCCGCGTCGGGCTCTGTGCTGACCGCTCAGAGCCTGGAGCCTGTTTCGGATTCTGTGTCTCCCTCTCTCTCTGCCCCTCCCCCACTTGCATTCTGTCTCTCTCTGTCTCAAAAATAAATAAACACTTAAAAAAATTAAAAAAAAAATAAAATAAATAAAAATTTTTTTAATTGAAATCAAAACTAAATTAGAATTTTTTTTTAATTTAAAAATTGGAATTGAAGTATAAATGAGGATAGCCCTGCTATAAATCATAGATTACAAATTCAGGGAACAGATTGGGTTTTGAAATGTGATGTTTAGAATGCTAGACTTTAAACAACATTACATACATTCCGACTCGACTGTCATTCTTTCACATTTATCTTTTGAAAGTTTGTCCCCCAGAAAATGATTTCTCCCATGAAGTTTTAAGCAGATTAAAATAGTACTGAAGATAGTTGCACTTATTCTGACAATATTTTCAAAACAAAACATGTCGAAATTGCAAAAGTTATCCAAAAAGAATCAGAAAAAAAAAATTAGTGTTTTATAATACCTGTTTAAAAAAAAAAAATCACTAATTTCCTCAATTAAGCCAGCATTTCCTTTAAAGCCATTTGAGTCGCAGTGGTTAGATTTGGCAGCTACACCAAATGAGCATCCGTTTCCTGGATTTAATTTTACACGACAGTTCTGTTGCTAAACACGTATTTAGTGTCTTGTTATCTTCACTTTAATTGGGAAAAGCTCCAGGAGGGAGAAAAGCATCTTTTGGACAGAGATGGTTTCCACTGGATACTTCAGAAGCCCGAGAAAGGTGGTTGCAATTAGGGAAGCAGCATCTTTTGAAATGCTACGTGATGGAATTAAAACAATGAGAAATCTAGAAGAGTCCTGAGGAATCATTAGTGCAACCCTTTTATCTTAAAGGGGAAACCAAGTCCAGAGTAGTGAAGTGAATCATCTGAGGTCAGCCCCCCCCAACCCCCCCTCCACTCCGCCCGGGGCAGAATTAATTGCCCTTTCCATTATTACATGTCTACTCTTAAAGGTAAATTTCGGGGGTGCCTGGGGGGCTCAGTCGGTTGTCAGACTCTTGATTTCAGCTCAGGTCACGATCTCACAGTTCGTGGGTTTGAGCCCCATGTCTGGCTCCTCAGTGACAGTGCGGAGCCTGCTTGGGATTCTCTCCCCTCCTCCAACCCTCTCTGCCTCCTCACTTGCACTCTCTCTCTCTCTCTCTCTCTCTCTGTCTCTCTGTCTCAGAATAAATAAATAAGCACTAAAAAAAAAGAGTGAAAAAGGTAAATTTTGAATTCCAGGTTTGGTTTGCACAGGTGAACTCAGGTACTGGCTAAGCTAAATTTATAGAATTACACAATATTAGTCTCAGGTACTATAGAAAACCTTATCTCAGGCGTAAATTAGGGAGAACATTTTTAACTCGGTTTGGTGAAAAACATAAAGTTAAAAAGCCAGAGCTGTAGAGCATAAGTCTAAAATTCCCAATCTTAGAGGTGTCTGGCTGACTCCATTGGTGGAGCCCGTGACTCTTGATCTCGGGGCTGTGAGTTCAAGTTCCACGTTGGGTGTAGGGATTGCTTAAAAACAAAATCTTTTAAAAAAATGTAAACGTTCCCAATCTGAGCTCTTTGAATTTCTTTAAGTTTTGCACCAACTTCTGTAATGCATCTTTTCCCTATTATAACTGCACCCCCAAACTATTTTTTTTTTAATTTTTTTTTCAACGTTTATCCATCTTTGGGACAGAGAGAGACAGAGCATGAACGGGGGAGGGGCAGAGAGAGAGGGAGACACAGAATCGGAAACAGGCTCCAGGCTCCGAGCCATCAGCCCAGAGCCCGACGCGGGGCTCGAACTCACGGACCGCGAGATCGTGACCTGGCTGAAGTCGGACGCTTAACCGACTGCGCCACCCAGGCGCCCCTGCACCCCCAAACTATTGGTCCCGTTTATTTTCTATGAATATAACTCACACACACACACACACACACACACACACAAGTAAAAGGGCAGGTTTTGTTTTACCACAGGGTGCAGAACAGAGATTTTTTAAAAAGCTTACAATGAGGGGCGCCTGGGTCGCTCAGTCGGTGAAGCCTCCGGCTTCGGCTCGGGCCACGAACTCACGGTTTGCGGGTTTGAGCGCCCCGTCGGGCTCTGTGCTGACAGTGCGGAGCCTGGAGGCCGATCCAGATTCTGTGTCTCCCTCACTCTCGGCCCCTCCCCCACTTGCTCTCTGTCTCTCAAAAATAAACATTAAAAAAATTTAAATTGCTCGCAATGGGTTTAATTTACAGTAATATAATTTATGAGCATGTATACACGACATGTTCAGTGAACACCTCTAAAGAAAGTACCCGTTATACCCTTGGTGCTTTGGCATCCAAGTATTACCTCCAGGCCTCTGTTAAGGCCAGGTTTGTGGCCCCTGACTCTTCATCAGCTGACCTGCTGAAATAAAGCTGCTGGAGAGTAAGAAGCTACGGCTGTTTGCTATGGCCTCGATCGTTTCAAACCCTTTACACCTGTGTCCCAGGTCAATCCTGAAAGGATGCATTGCTGAGAGCAGGCAAAACAAAATGGCACCCGTCTGAAAGACGACCGGGACGACAAGCCCGAGCCCAAGAGCATGGAGGGGAGCAGAATGAGTTTGCCTTTCACCTGTGGTGCAGACCACAAGGATGGTTGCTGTGTCATTACTTTGTGTGAGTGGTAACATCGACATCACATAAAACGAGTGGCTCTAAAGCCTACATTTCAGCGGCACTTAGACCATTCGAAATGCTGTACGACCGTCACCTCCATCTACCTCCAAAACAATTCGTTACTTCGATAGAAAGCCCCACACCCGTTAAGCTGTCACAACCCCTGGAAAACATCAGTCCACTTTCTGTCTCTATGGATCTACCTATCCTGGACATTTTATGGAAATGTAATCATACAATATGCGACCATTTGTGTCTGGCTCCTTTTTTTTAAACAAGTTTTTTTTTTAAAGTCTGTGTATTTTTGAAAGGGACACACACACACACACACACACACAGAGTTCAAGCAGGGGACGGACAGAGAGATGGAGGCAGAATCTAAAGCAGCCTCCGGGCTCTGAGCTGTCAGCACAGAGCCCAGCACGGGGCTTGAACTCGTGAACCACGAGATCACGACCTGAGCCGAAGTTGGACGCTTAACCAACTGAGCCACCCAGGGTGCCCCAAGATTTTAAAGTAATCTCTACACCCAGTGTGGGGCTCAAACTCACAACCCTGAGATCAAGAGTTGCTCGCTTCATCAACTGTGCCAGCCAGGCACCCCGATCTGGCTCCTTTCCCAGCCTAATGTGTTTTGAGGTCTGTCCATTTCATAGCAGGTATTCATTCCTTTTTTTGTGGCTGAATAATATTCCATTGCATGGATAGATCACATTTTGTTCATTGATCAGTGGGAGGAAATTTGGGTTGTCCCCAGTTTTGGGCCGTCGTGAATAGGACTGCTATGAACATTCATACGCAAGTATTTGTTAGAATACCTGTTTCCAATTATTTGGGGTATTTACCGAATAGTGGAATTGCTGGGTCATATGGTCACTCCATTATGCGCTTTTTGAGGAGTCCCTGATCTGTTTTCCATAGTATAGCTGCCCGTTTTCCATTTCCACGAGCAAGGTATGAGTGTTCTAACGTCTCTACATCCTTACCAACACTTGTTACATTCAGTTTTGTTGTTGTTGTTTATCAAAGCCAGCCTACAAGGTGTAAAGTGGTATCTCATAAGCTGTTTTGATTAGCCTTTCCCTAAGGACTAATGATGTTGGGCGTATTTTCAGGTGATTTTTGGTCATTGTAGATCCTCTGTGGAGACCTTATCTATTCACGTGCTCTGCTCATTCTTTAGCGGGATTGTTTGTCTTTTTGTTGTTGTAAGAGGTCACTATATTGTGGGTAATAGACCCTGACTAGGAATATGCTTTGCAAATATTTCTCCTATTCTGTAGGTTGCCTTTTACTTTTATGATTATACTCTTTTTATGTACAGAAATTTTTATTTATTTATTTTGAGAGAGACAGAAACAGGGCGGGTGGGGGAGGGGCGGAGAGAGAGGGAGAGGGAGTGAATCCGACCCAGACTCACATTGTCAGTGCAGAGCCTGATATGTGGCTCGACCCCACAAAGCTGTGAAATCACGACCCGAACGGAAACCAAGAGTTGGACGCCTAACTGACTGCTTCCCTTATGTACAAAAACTTTTCACTATGAAGTGCAAGTTATTTTTTGGTGTTGCATGTGCTTTTGTTGTCATATCTAAGAATCCATTGCCAAACCAAAGGATATAGAGATTTATCCCTATTTAAAGAGACTTCTAGTTTTTGCATTTACATTCAGATCATTGACCCATATTTAGTTATTTTTTATATACGGTGTGAGGTAGGGGCCAACTTCACTCTTTGCATGTGGATACGGAGGCATCCTAGGAGCATGTGTTGAAAAGACTATTTTTCTCCACTGAATGGTGTTGGCACCTTTGCCAAAGGGACTCTGTCTGATGACCTGAGCCAAAATCAAGAGTCAGACCCTTAACTGAGCCACCCAGGTGTCTCTGAATTTTTTTTTTAATTTCCTTTTTGGAATGCTCATTGCTAATGTATATAACTAGTGTGTGTGTGTGTGTGTGTGTGTGTGTGTGTGTGTGTGTGTGTGTTGATCTTGTATCTTGCAAATTTGCTGTATTCCTTTTTTAACCATAAGTAGCTTTTTTGGTGTATGTGGGGGGGGGTGGAATTTTTAGCATTTCTATATATAAGATCCGGTCATCTGCAAATAGAGATAATTCTAATGTTTCCTCGCCAGTTTGGATGCCTTTCATTTCTTTTTATCGCCTAATTGCTCTAGCAAAGACTTCCAGTACTATGTTGAACATCCAGTGCTATGTTGACTAGAAATGGTGAAAAGGAGATCACTGTCTTGTTCCTGATTTTAGGGTTCAAGCTTTCAGTTTTCACCATTGCATATAATGTGAGCTATGGGTTTTTTCATAAATATCCTTTATCACACTGAAAAAGTTCCCTTCAGTTCCTAACTCGTTGAGTATTTCTCGCATGGAAGACGGTGGGATTTTTCAAACACTTTTTCTTGCATCAATTGAGATCATCATGTGATTTGTTTCTTCCACTTTGTTAATGTGACATATTACATCAATTTATTTTGGGTCATTGTAGATCTTGGTCATTGTCTTGAACCATCCTTAGATTCCTAGGAGAAATCTCATTATTTCATGCTGTATAATCCACTTCATATGCTGTCGAATTCAGTTTGTTGGTATTTTGTTAAAGATGTGTACATCTATATTCACAGGAAATATTGGGCAATGTTTTCCTTGCGATGTTTTTACCTGGATTTGGTACAGGCTAACCCACAGATCTGCTAAGAAGCTAATATCCAACGTACATAACAAACTCATACAACTCAATACCAAAATACAAATAAGCAGAAGAGACGTTTTTTCAAAGAAGACAAACGGTCAACAAGTACATGAAAAAGTGCTCAGCATCACTAATTACAAGGGAAATGTAAACCAAAAGCACAATGGTATCACCTCACACCTGTTAGGATGGCTAGTATCAGAAAGACAAAAGTGTTGGTGAGAGTATAGTTCTTCTAGTGCATTTCTGCGCTCAGTGATTGCACTTTTCAACTCTGGAATTTCTATCTGGTTTCTTTATTTAATCATTTCTCTTCTCGGGGCGCCTGGGTGGCTCTGTTGGTTGAATGTTCGACTCTGGATGTCTCAGGTCTTGATCCCAGGGTTGTGGGATTGAGCCCGGCATCAGGCTACATGCTGAGCATGGAACCTGCTTAAGATTTTCTCTCTCTCTCTCTCTCCCCCTTTGCCCCTCTCCCCTGCTCTTGTGTGTGCTCTCACTCTAAGATAAAAAAATATTATCTCTTTTTATTAATATGATACCCTCATTAAAACATTGTTGCTTTACTTTCTTTAATAATTTAGACACGATTTATGTTAGTTCTTTGAATACATTCATAACAGATCATTTAAACTCTTTGTATAGAAAGGCCAGCATCTAGGCCCCCAGAGGGACATTATCTATTCACCGTATTTTTTTGTTTTCCTGTGTATGGAACCCACTTTCCTGTTTCTACACGTGTCCCATAATTTTTTTGTTGAACACTGGACCTTTCGGATAATGTAGTAACTCTCGAAACCAGACTTCACTCCCTTTTTTTTTGTTTTTTATTATTCTTTCCTTGTTTTTGCTACTCTTTGTTTAAATGACATTTTTGAGCTAATCTCATATAGTGCGTGTTCTTTGTTGTCTGTGAGTTTGTGGCCGATGTAAGTTCTGTTTATTTTTGATCAGCTAATGATTGAGCTAAGAGTTCCTTAAATGTTTGGATCCGGTAAAGCCTCCTAGTCTTTGCCAAGGGGCTCAGTAGGTCTCGGAGCACACCTTCAGGACTCAGCCAGGTAGTTTACAAGTCTGCACATCCCGCTTGTGCAAGGCGCCAAGGTCAGCGAGGGATGAGACCTTGGCTTCCCCGCAGGTGTTTCCTGAGCATGCACACAACTCTGCACATGCAGGTGGCCCTTCCAGATGGCCTCCCGGCAATATTCCAGAGCTTTTCAGATTCCTCCATTAACATCTTTCCCTCCCTTGTTATCGCTGCCTCAAGCAATTGGGATGTTAAACAGTTGCCACTGATTGTTTTCGGCCAATGCCGGCAGGGGGAGGGCTGTTATGCAAGGATGCAAAGTAAGCACTGATTCTTGTCCTAATAATGACAACCTGCTTGGAGTGGGGGTTTCTCCAGGGAGCTATCAGACTGGTCACAGAATGGCAACGCTCTAGAAAGGAGAATGTTCTGAGAAGGGGACTTTCTGAGGAGCTCTACACCCAGTCTGCCTCCTCCCGGGACTACAAAAACCTGATTTTCATAGTGGCCAAGGTTTGTGAGGCTTCTGATACATAGGCCAATATAGAATCGAGAGTCCAGTGCTTTCGTTGTTTTTATGGTGGGGGTACCATTTACAGAGGTCTTTTCTCCACTGATGAGGTTTTGGGGTGATGGGGGGGTCCGGAGCCGATGACCAAGAAAGAATTCTTGAAGGCGTCTTTGGTGCAAAAAGGTGATTTTATTAAAGCGCGGGGACAGGACCCGTGGGCAGGAAGAGCTGCACTGGGGTTGTGAGAAGTGGCTGGTCATATACTCTGGAGTTGGGGAGGTAAAGTCAAACCTGAAGCCTCCAGAGGGACTTTGATTTGCTAAAGAGGACTCCTAAGCTGCCTGCGGCCTTGCTCTTGTCAAGCTAAGGTTGTTTTTCCCTCTAGCAAGGCATTGGCATTAGGGCGGCAGGGGGTTAATGGAGAAATGTTATACTCTGTGTTTGCCTTAAGTATTTGTCAACGGGCTGCGGGTTATAAGGAAATTTAATTTTACCTGCCATGGCCTTTGTGCCTTTGTGCCTCATATGGAGGGGGTGATGTTGGGGCTCCAGGAAACTGAGTCTACAGGTTTCCAGAGATTAGGCTACTGATAAGATCGCCTTCTTCCTGTAATTGACTAAGATATTTGCAAACTGTGGGAGACCCCTGTCCTGTATGACTGTGACCTCTATCAGTTCACCATTTGTTTTCTTTCCTTTCCTTTGTCCTTGGGCAGCCAGGAGGGCCTGAGGAATGTCACAGAGACCCCACCTTGGCATTCTGTCCTCAGCCTGCCCCATGCTCCCTGATCACCACCACCGAGAAGTTCTACAATGGTTCACACCTGTGGCAGTTATTATTCCGTGTTCTCGTGTGACTTGACTCTTCCAAACTCTGGTAATGAGCCTTATCTTTTGTCCCCACGCCCGATCAGAAAGAGAAGATATTAATGTCACTGAAGTCTTACATACAGAATGGTAGCATCGTTACTGATAGGACAGTCCCGTGAAAGATGTCTCTCTTTGACGCACACACCTACTAAATACTACCTTCTTTTTTCTCTTTTATTTTAATGTTTAGTTTTGAGAGAGAGAGAGAGAGAGAGAGAGAGAGAGAGAGAGAGACGGACCACGAGTGGGGGAGAGGCAGAGAGAGAGGGAGACACAGAATCCGACGCAGGCTCCAGGCTCCGAGCTGTCAGCACAGAGCCCGACGCGGGGCTCGAACCCACGATCCGTGAGATCGTGACCCGAGCCGAAGTCGGACGCTCAACCGACTGAGCCACCCAGGCACCCCTAAATACTACCTTTCTGTATACTGATAGGATACTACTGATGCAACACCAACAAAGCTTGTTAATATAGTAATGGTGATGAATCTACCCCTAATTCATCCATGCTTCGATATCCAGTCTCTTTGTGACAAGCAAAACATAGCTGTCAGGAAAAGGGATAAACTTAATTGACCTAATGAGAAGAGGACTCAAAAGTCTGGCCTCCATCGCAAGGCGGTGGGAGCCCAACGCTAACTTTGATGAGTAAATTCCGTTACTCCTGCAAAAATGAAGCATGGATATAAGGGGAAAAAAGCCAATAATCTTCATTCGGACAAGGGTTTCAGCCTCCCCTCACGACCATTTGCCACAACTCTTAGCTTTCTTGCACACGGTTATCTTCTGAGAAAAGAGCTAACAGAGAGAGAAGAAAACCCACTTACCAAGTAATTGGCTACTGGAAAACTGAGACCCGATTTTAAGATGCTCCACGCCTTTCGGAAGCTCGCTCACTTGACAGATCCCGCGTAATAAGGAATAAATTGGCATATTATTCTAGTTTCTTATAGACAAGCGGGAAAATTGCTTTTGTAATTAGATATTTACAAGCAGAGTCCCCTTAACTACATTGCTTTTCAATCATGCAATTTGGAAGGGGGGCGGACGGGGGGCAGGAGATGCATCTTCTTTGGCTTAATAACGAAACAGAATTCAAAATCGGTCAGTAAGCCTCATTTGCATTGAGCCCTAGTTTGCAGCAGGCTTCTCTTCTTCCCTCAGGATCGCAGGAGCAGTTACGATATGCTCCACACAAAATGATTCCTTACCTATGCACCTCTGTTATATCTCAGAATAGCTTACGTAATTGGAAATAGAGAAACAGTGGCACCTGTGTGCCACGGGGAACTCTGGAGAACACGTCAGGCAACAAACTCTGACGCGCTATAAAGCGGTGCGTCTCAAACTTTTCATCTGCACGCAAATCACCTGGGGGAAACTGTCAAAACCCAGGTTCTGACATAGGAGTTCCGGGGTAGGGCCTCTCGTGGGCACCGTGAGACACGTTCACCCAATTCAAACACTGAGGAAGTATGTCAAAATATCTAAAAGATCATACGGCCAGCTGACTCACAAGTCACACATGTGTTATCCCAGTTTTGCGTGGTTCCCTACAAAGAGCGCTGGATTCAGTATCGGGAATCCTGAGTCACAGCCTCGGCTGTACCTGCCCTCAACTAACTCTATGGGTGAGACTTTAGGTAGTCCATCGGTCTTCATTTCCATGGGTCCAAAAGAAAGGATTTGGAATAGTTAATCACCAAAAGTTCCTTTTAAAAAAAATTTTTTTTTTTTTTACATTTATTTATTTTTGAGAAACAGAGTGAGACAAAGCGTGAGTGGAGGAGGGGCAGAGAGAGAGGGAGACATAGAATCCGAAGCAGGCTCCAGGCTCTGAGCAAGCAGTCAGCACAGAGCCTGATGCGGGGCTCGAAGCTCGGAACTGTGAGATCATGACCTGAGCCGAAGTCGGACGCTCAACCGACTGGGCCACCCAGGTGCCCCTATTTTTTTTTAAACATTTATTTATTTTTCAGAGAGAAAGAGACATGAGCAGGGGTAGGGGCAGAGAGAGAGAGAGGGAGACACAGAATCCGAAGCAGGCTCCAGGCTCCGAGCTGTCAGCACAGAGCCCGACGTGGGGCTCGAACTCACGAACCGAGAGATCATGACCTGAGCCGAAGGCGGACATTCAACCGACTGAGCACCCATGCACCCTATCTCCAAAAGTTCTTTTGTAGCACCAACACTTTTTTTCTGTGCTTCTCTTATGAAACACTTGGCCAATGTAGATGCTTTTCTCTTCTCCAGGATCTCTCATGATTTTTTCAACGTTTGGAAGATACCATAATTCCTTTAGGGGGAAGGCAAAACGAAGGTCTCTGGGGAGACCCAATGGGCACGACTCCTTCTGGAAGAGAATCAGCCCAGCTGGACTTTGCCTAAGGCCACAGATCTAAGTGGAGGGTCCCAAAGGGCGATACCGGAGTTTAGAGGAAAATCGACCTCCTCCACTTCCTTGGCTTCTCAGTCTGGATTGTTCATTACAGATCCACTTTTCTGCCATTCATGTCCATGACAGGCCCACAGAAAGGCCAACCAAATTGTTCCCGGACTGTCTCGGTTACCGGTGCTGTAAGGAGATCACTCGGTGAGTTTAGTGATAATGCATTTGTAGGGCCGACTCTTGCAGAAAAGTGTCAAAAAACTATCGTACAAGTGTAAAGGCATCCTTTTCCTCCCCGTATAATTGAGAAACAGTAGCGCATTCTGGCTATGAGTATGACGCCGGGTTCGGATCTTCATTCGTGGCGCCCGCGGACAAGGGGACGGATTGACCTTTCCCTAGGTCAGTTTCATCCTGTGCCCCTCGTGTTTGCTTTGAGGATTCAGTGAGGGCATACGTGTCCTTGCTTTTCTAAGTGCGGGCCACAGGACAACAGAACCTCAGGCCCCACCCAGGCTTGGTGAATCCCCGAAGCTTCAGGTGAAAAAAAAAAGATTCCTATACGCTAAACGTTCAGCCCAGTGCCTGCTTCCTGGGATCTCTTTTCTCACTTTGTCCCCACCACCGTCCGGTGAGGTAAGCAGAAGTTGTTTCTAGCTGGTCTGGCTCCCTGCGTTCATTACCAGAGCTCACCACTGGCCTCCTGGTCACCATAAAGACCACCTGTCTTTCCTTCTGCTTCCTTGCTTCGACTCGCTCTCATCATTCCTGGTTGCTGAAGGTCTGAGGGTCCATTTTAAGGAACACCACACTGCCCAACATACAGAGATTCCCTCCATCTTTTTCACACCGATCCCCTGTTCACTCTCTGGACTCGATCCCACTGTGTCCTATTTTACGTGGCAGTTATTCTTACATAGTCACGAACGTGGGCTCTGAAGTTAAGATTGCATCTTTACCACTTACCAGCTTTACCTGGGGCACGTCACTTAACTGCCTTGAGCTTCTCCTGTGAAATGCAAATGTGATCACGTAAGTAAAGCGCCAACGGTAAAGGATAGTCCTTCGTAGTATCATTTCTGTGTTATTTTCGTGATCGCGTCTCTGTCCCCGTGTTCTTACACAAGCAAGTAGTATTGCGTCTACTTTCAGATGAAGAAGTGTGAAGCAATAACTCCCCTAAAACCACACAGTTAATTTGTATAAAACCAAGTTTGATTTCAGCCTGCCTGCCCACTGTATCACGTTCCCTCACACCGTAAGTGACACGGAACGTTAGAAACATTCTGGGTCTTGGGGCGCCTGGGTGGCGCAGTCGGTTAAGCGTCCGACTTCAGCCAGGTCACGATCTCGCGGTCCGTGAGTTCGAGCCCCGCGTCGGGCTCTGGGCTGATGGCTCGGAGCCTGGAGCCTGTTTCTGATTCTGTGTCTCCCTCTCTCTCTGCCCCTCCCCCGTTCATGCTCTGTCTCTCTCTGTCCCAAAAATAAATAAACGTTGAAAAAAAAAAATTTAAAAAAAAAATAAAAAAATAAAAAAATAAATAAAAAAAAAAAAAGAAACATTCTGGGTCTGGGCATGAGGACAGGATAGAGAAAATCAGATGAGGGTATAACCGCTCGTCAGTCTGGGGAAGTGGCCACGGGTTTCATCCAAGTGTATCAAAATCAGCTAGGCCACGGTCCAAATCATAAGCGCCATTATTCCATGCCAGAGCAGGATTCTAAATCGGCCACGCCCACAAGGTCAACGTCAGGAGTCCAGAGGCTACCGACTAAGCCAACAAAGCTTCCTTTTCCTTTGCCTTCCCAAGAGGTCCACACCCCTACTACTGGACCCTTGGAGTACGGTCAATCCTGGGAGGCAAGGTGAGTTAATGAAGAAAGAATCATTGGCAAGTCCAAAGTGCCTACTCCTTCTGCCCAGAATGGCTGTTAAAAATCCATGTAATGTAGATTAAAAGGGAAGGGCGTCACGAACACACGTGGAGCCAGGCTAAGTTCCGAACAGAAAGGTTACTTGGTTCTTGAGAGACGAAAGGGCAAAAGGGAAGGAGAAGTGTCTGGAAAAGCTCTGGTAGTTGGATTAGTACCTCCTTGGTGGTCTCCTTTGCAATATGGATCAAGAGCCTTAAAATGTCTTTAAAAAAATGGTTATTTTTGAGAGAGAGAGCAAACGAGCAGAGGAGGTACGGGACAGGGGTGGGGGGGGGGGCGCTGGGGACAGAGGATCCAAAGCGGGCTCTCTGTGCTGACAGCAGAGAGCCTGATGTGGGGCTCAAACCTACAAACGGTGAGATCATGACCTGAGCCGAAGTTGGACACTCAACGGATTCAGCCGCCCCGGGGCCCCTAAAATGTCTTTGACCCTATAATTCTACTTCAGGGAATCTATCTTACAGAGACGCTACTAAATCTAGGGGTGGGGGGAGCTTTATTCTTAAAAAAAGACCTATGACAAATCTTGATAGCACGATTGACGAAGGTGAAGCTTGAAAACGTTTTTCCTCTCCAGGCTCCAGGGGTCGAATCTGGCAAGGACTTTACCACTTGTTATTGTTGTCACAGGAACATGAACTTCTGATTTGAACCTTTTACACGTGTCCTTCACACCAAGAAAGGCTGACACCGCTGCGGGATTAATTACATTACGAAAGACGTGGCTACAGAATTTCTTAAATAACTACCCTGAGTGGGTGGTTTCACGACAAGAATCTCTTACCTTTGTTATCTGAGCATATCCTTGGGTTCTAGGAGAAAATTGATTTTTCGTTGATCATCTGTTTATGTAATTAGTGTAATTATGCTTTATTACATAATTAGTGTAAGTGCATGTACTCAGCTATAACATATAATTACATAATGGAGTCATTGTAAAAAAAAAAACCCTCGTGAAACTAGATATACTGCTTTGTACATCTGCAGAAGATGAAAAGTTTAATTTTTTTTAATTTCGATTAGTTAAAACACGTTTTCATTTGCTTCTGGAGTGGTTACTTTACTCAAGGGTTAAGAGGTTCCACATCGCATTTCAAAGAAATGATCATACTTTCGGTTCACCATCTTGAAATTTCATCGTAAAAATGAGACTGTCGTCCAATTTTATCGGGTGCACAGCGGATCATTTAAATAGCTCTCTATACAAAGTTTGAGGCCCTGAGGAGGCTCAGGTGTGACAGTACAGGACACCGAGAAGAGGCGAGTAACGATTCCTTTCCGATCCCTTTACATATAATTGTGTGCGTCTGCCTACGATGGAAAGTTATTACAACTCAGGACACCAGACTGTAGGTCTTTGGGTGTTTTAGATAATCCAACGACAAAGAAATCGATCGCGTTCTTTGCCTATAAGGAAGGTTTGGGATGGGAATTTTTCAAAAGGACTCTGGCCATCCTTTTTTTTTTTCTTCTTGGTTCCAGTCTATATAAATATGAATTTAATTGATATTTTTTAAAAATAATGCATCTCGGGGCGCCTGGGTGGCGCAGTCGGTTAAGCGTCCGACTTCAGCCAGGTCACGATCTCGCGGTCCGTGAGTTCGAGCCCCGCGTCGGGCTCTGGGCTGATGGCTCGGAGCCTGGAGCCTGTTTCCGATACTGTGTCTCCCTCTCTCTCTGCCCCTCCCCCGTTCATGCTCTGTCTCTCTCTGTCCCAGAAATAAATAAACGTTGAAAAAAAAAATTAAAAAAAAAAAAATTCATCTGTCCTGATCCAAAGAAAGCTGGGGTTGTGTGTGTGTGTGTGTGTGTGTGTGTGTGTGTGTGTGTGTATGCTTTTTGTAAAGGAAGTTGTGTTTCCAATCACTCAAATTATTCAAGCAAAGGTGCTTTCTGAGGATGTCTTAAATGGAATCCTTGTATGGAATTGTAAATTTTACCAGAGGACCTCTGAAATCCCTTCCCAGTCTTGAATTCCATGATGTCTGTTTTTATAAATCCAGGCAAATGAGAAAATCACTTTAGTTATAATGAAGAGGAAAGCATCACATTGCTACGAACGTGTCCGCCGTCAGGGAACAGATCACAGTTCTAAGCCCACCAGGAGGGGCGCCCGGGTGGCTCAGTCGGTTAAGCGTCCGACTCTTGACTTGGGCTGAGGTCATGATCTCACGGGTTTGTGACAACGCGCTCTGCAGGAGGCTCCGTGCTGACAGTGCTTGGGATACTCTCTCTCCTCTCTCTCTGCCCCCTCCTTCTCACTCCCTCCCTCCCTCCCTCCCTCCCAAAAGAAATAAACAAACATGAAAAAACAAAAACCCAATAAACTGAGAAAGCCAGTGAGGGGGAGCCCAGTACATGACCCCAAACGCACCACTGGATTATCTTGAACTGAAGGCAATCAAGGACTAAGAGACCATGAACTTGTCCCTTACCTGTCTAAAAGAATTGAGAGCTAATACCAGAGACAACTTTTTTTTTTTAGAGAAAAACAATTTTTTTAATGTTTATTCATTTTTGAGAGACAGAGAGAGACAGAACGTGAGCGGAGAAGGGACCGAGAGAGAGAGAGAGGGAGACACAGAACCCAAAGCAGGCTCCGGGCTCCGAGCCGTCAGCACAGAGCCTGACGCGGGGCTCGAACTCACGGACCGTGAGATCACGACCTGAGCCGAAGTCGGATGCTCAACCGACGGAGCCACCCTGGCGCCCCGAGACAACTTTTTAACACGAGAAAATACTGGCCTGTACGACCTGGCAAACGTTGGCTTGCCAAACGTTTACTCTTTTTCATCTTCCTGTGAATTGCTTTCCTTCCGTTAGACGTCCCGGGCCCCTACCCCTTTCTCCTAAAGCTCAGTATGGCATCTAAGCCTCAACGGCCCTTCTGGGAGCCTCTCTGGTCTGTGTGGGAGTCCCATGTGCACAAAATTAAAATTTGCTACTGTTAATCCACCTTACGTCAACTGAGTTTTAGACCAGCCAAAGAACCTAGAAGGCAGGAGGGAGAAAGTTTTCCTCCGTTATACTGGCGAGAGGCAGACCATTAATAAGGCAAAGATTATCGTTGCTTATTAATATTACTTTCAGGGGCGCCTTGGTGGCTCAGTCGGTTAAGCGGCCCACTTCGGCTCAGGTCACGATCTCGCGGTCCGTGCGTTCGAGCCCCGCGTCGGGCTCTGTGCTGACGGCTCGGAGCCCGGAGCCTGCTTCAGATTCTGTGTCTCCCTCTCTCTGCCCCTCCCCTGTTCATGCTCTGTCTCTCCCTGTCTCAAAAATAAATAAAATGTTAAAAAAATATATTACTTTCAATAAAAATAACTGGGAGCACATACTGATGTTTTATTTGTACCGGGCCCCCGAGGAGATGCCTTTACGTGGGGTATCTTATGGAATCTCCCCAAAACCTTGTGAGAAGGGTATTCTCTCTAACTCTCTCTAGTTCATGGATGTGTAAACTGACACTTTAAAATGTGAACTAGCTAGAAGCAGTGAAGCTAGGATTTCAGCTTCCATGCGTCTGAGTCCATATCGTGGGCTCATAGCCGCTCTATCATACTGTTCCTCTCCTTAGGCATTCGGTCCCCTTCCTCTATCATCTGACTCCAGGGTCCTGCTACCCTCTGTTGTCAGGTAGGAGGAAGCTGATAAACTCTCCTACACAGTTGCGTTTAAGCAACGCCTTTGATTTACGTTGGTCTCCACAACGGTTTTTAATCGTGGCTGCGTATTAGGACACCAGAACTTTTTAAAAATGCCAGTCCCGGGGCGCCTGGGTGGCGTAGTCGGTTAAGCATCCAACGTCAGCTGAGGTCATGATCTCGTGGTTCGTGAGTTCGAGCCCCGCGACGGGCTCCGTGCTGATGATGCAGGGCCTGCTTGGGATTCTCTCTCTCCCCCCCTCTCTCTGCCCCTCCCCTACTGGGGCGTGGGTTCTCTCTTGGGCGAAAAAAATTTTTTTTTTTTTTTTTTTTTTTTTTTTTAAACAAACGCCGGTCCAAGGGCGCCTGGGTGGCTCAGTCGGTTAAACGCCTGATTTCAGCTCAGGTCGCCATCGCGCGGTTCGTGAGTTTGAGCCCCGCGTCGGGCTCCGCGCTGACAGCTCAGAGCCCGGAGCCTGCTTCGGATTCTGTGTCTCCCCCTCCCTCCGCTCTTCCCATGCTCACCCTGTCTGTCTGTCTCTCTCTCAAAAATAAATAAACATTAAAAAAAATTTTTTTTTTAAATGCCAGTCCTGAGGCCCACAGTCCGTATCAGAATTTTGGGGGGTGGGACTTGGGCATCAGTATTGTAGAAAACAACTGGCCTACGTAGTGAATGCCAAACACTAACGCCCTTTACAATTTGGACCTTGCCTGTTTTCTGCTCCTGACAGCGTCTGCCCGCCCCCACCTCAGACCTACCCGCCCGCCATTCCTTGACAGCCACGCAATTTCATGTCTGAGTCCCCGAAACAGGCTCCGGGCTCCGAGCCGTCAGCCCAGAGCCCGACGTGGGGCTCGAACTCCCGGACCGCGAGATCGTGACCTGAGCCGAAGTGGGCCGCTTCACCGACTGAGCCACCCAGGCGCCTCGTCAAGTTCCTTTTTAAAATCTTCACATCTTAGGGTGAATTCACCTCTCCTTGGCCGCCCCTCTCTTCACAGAAACCCATGCATGTAGGTCAACACTTCTCGTTAGTACCCTTCTGCCTTTGACTAGACCATGTGTTCCTTGAGACCAGATTGGGTAAACCCTACACCCGTACGACTAACACATAGCAAGCTCCTCATTCTGTCCCCGGTTGTAAGGAATGACCCGTGGCACTGTTAATTCACGTCTCCCCCCCGCCCCCAAAAGGTATTTATGTTTTTGTAGGTTTCCCCGCCTAAGAACAATTTTGTTGACCATGAGGTCTGGGGACGCCTGGGTGGCTCAGTCGGTTAAGCGCGCCCAACGCTCGGTCTCTGGCTCAGGTGACCGTCTCACGGTTCGTGCGTTTGAGCCCCGCCTCCGGCTCTGCGCTGACGGCGCGAGAGGCTGCTTTGGATTCTCTCTCTTCCGCCCCCTCTCCCCTCCCCTGCTTGCTCTCTCTCTCTCTTCCTCTCAAAATACATAAAGAAACTTAAAAGAGAGAGACAAAGAAAATGAAGTCTGCACGGAAATGACTGCGTTTCAAACAGAGAAATCGATCATCAAGGGTGGGATCCCAGGCCTCAGGAGGGAAGAGCTTCATCCTCAGAGGCTCATCATCTGACACCATTAACATGCATAATCATTCTCCTTAGGTGGACATGTAAGACCACAGGAGGAAACAGGCTCCTGTGTCAGATTAAAGATTCCTTCTCGGCTCCGACAGGTGGGATGTGACAAGCACGTATATCTTCTTTCTGCTGCCTCGGTGCCCAGGTCTCCCCAGTGCTTCCTCCTGTGCCTGGTGACAGAGTCCGGGGGACCCTGCAAGTCATGGATCCTGTGCCATGGATCTCGAGGGCATCAGAGGTAAAGCGAACGGATGGGGCGACTGGGTGGCTCGGTCCGTTGAGCGTTCGACTCTTTGATTTCGGCTGGGGCGATGACCCCAAGGTCGTGGGATCGAGCCCCGAGTCAGGCTCTGCACTGAGTGTGGAGCCTGCTTAAGTTTCTCTCTCTCTCTCTCTCTCTCTCTCTCTCTCTTTTCCTCAGCCCCTCTCTCCTGCTCACGTGTGCTCGCGCTCTCTCTCTTAAATTAAAAAAAAAAAAAAGATAAAGCTAAATGAGAGGAGGGACGCTGTAGGGAAAGTTAAGACCAGGTAGGGAAACCAAATCTGACAACTGGCGTGTTTCGTGGCAAATCCAAGAGCGTCAAGTACGGGGCAAATTCTCTCGCTACCCCACTTGTCCCCGGGCTCTGTCGTCCTCCTTCAGACAGGAAGCAGGCAGGAACTGTAACAGAAAGTAGCACCGCCCTGTAACCTGCCGGGGCCTGAGGATCCCAGGAGGAAGGGGTAATTCAAAAATAGAATTCGCCTAAGGCGAGTGTGGAGGTTCACTTTGGAACAGACCTAGCCTGACCGCAGGGTATCCTGGGCCGACGGAAAACTCAAATGCACCTGCTATGTAGGGAGGCTCCAGAGCCATGGCAACGTCTGAGGAAAACAACAATCCTTGGGAATTGTCACATACATTTTCGGGGCATCAAAAGTGAAGCCGGGCTTCAGAATGAAGGAGATCTATCTCTCTGAGCCAACTCCAGAAGGCTGTCGGAAGGAGGGATGCATTCCCGAGGGCCAAAACACAGCAGCACAATGACTTCAAGAGACTAGCAGGTGCCGATGATCGAATTCTCGCAGCTTTCTCCCGTTACCTGCAAGAAAACGTCTCTGCAGTCTTGCCCCAACACCAGAGACCCGGCGGGGGCGGAGGGATTTCCTCGGGGCCGGTAGAAAAAGCCACAAAATTAGCCCCTGAGCCTGAAAGCAGCGAGGCAATGAAGACGGACAGAAAAACACACCGTGGCTTTAAGGCTTCTCGGTATAAAGCAGTGAGTACAAGTCAGGGAGGAGACAGGGGAGGTCAGGGCTGGAGGCAGCGCCCAGATGCACCTGCTGTAAGTTACGCATCAAAGACAGTGTAGCGGAGGTTTCATATTAAACCTTCCTGCTTTCGTTCCAAATAAAAGGTACGTTTGCTTTTCTTTTTCTCTACGGAGCAAAATAATAAATACTACGGTTAAAAACGGAAGCAACGCAGAACGCTTAGAGACACAAAAATGAGCCCTGCCCCCTCCAAAAAAATGAAATCACGCCAACCTTCACTGCCTAGAGATGATCCCTGTGAACATTTCAACGAACGGACTTTCTAGCGTCTCCATAATCGCGTGCCCAAAGCCCTGAGGGGCGCCTGGGTGGCTCAGTCAGTTGAATGTCCCACGTCTGCTCAGGTCGTGATCTCCTGGTCAGTGGATTGGAGCCCCGCGTCGGGCTCTGTGCTGACAGCTCAGAGCCTGGAGCCCGCTTCGGATTCTTTGTCTCCCTCTCTGTCCCTCCCCTGCTCGTGCTCTTTCTCTCTCTCAAAAATAAATAAACATTAAAAAATTTTTTTAAATAGATTACCCTATACATGCCCTTTTGTAACCCGACAGTTCCCTCAATAATACATTATGGATATTTTTTCTGTTTCAGTAAATACGGATCACTTTAAATAGATATCCTTTGACTGGTGAGGATGTGCCATAATGTATTTAACGAATCTCCTCTGAAAGACTATTTAGGATGTTTCCTGTTCCTTACATTAGAGAAAACTTTATGCCCCCACTCTTCTCTAATATAAACAAAGATCCATGAAACGCACTTCGGTACACATCTTTGTGGACCTAATTCCCTCTTTGGGAGGAAGTTCAGGAATGGGACTCCCCGATCGCAGTGTATACACGTTACATTTTTTTCTTATATTGTCAAACCGCTCCCTATTCCCACTAATTCATTCTCCCGCCTTATTTCAATTTGAGGACTTATTCATTCTATCTTGGCTTTTGCTGGCACTCCTTTTATTTCTGTTGAACTGGTCACAGTTCCATGTGTTTCTGGATCATTTGGTATGCACGGCACTGATGGTGACAGCTTAGAAAAGGGGTCAACCCGGGTCATGGGCCCAAACCAGCCAGCGTGCCAAATCTGGCCCACCACCCTTGATCGATCGTGCGGCCTGCAAGCTGAAAATGGTTTTCACGTTTTTTAAATGCTTGGTAAAGGTGTCCAAAGAAGGATAATATTTTATGACGTATGAAAATTGTATGACCTCCCAATTTTCTGTCCGTAAGTGAAGTTTGATTGGAACGTATAGCCACATCTGTTCTCTTCCGCGATGTGTCTGGCTGCCTTCTCGCTACAGCCCAAGAGTCGAATGGTTTTCACAGAGACTCTGTGGCCAGAAAGGCCTACAGTATTGACTGACCGGTCCTTACAGGACAAGTTTTGGGAACCCATGGTATAGAGTAATGATGAAGTACAGATTTCAGAGCCAAGGCATCCTGGATTCACATACCCGTCCCCTCTGCCGTTTATGTGACATTAGACAATGTACTTCATTCTCTCCGCCTCTGTTTTCATTCATCTGTATAATGGGGGAAATAACAGTACTCAGCTTGAAATGTTTTGAGGACCGGGTGAATTTAGCGCTTAGAATAGGGCCTACGATAAGTGCTATACAAATATCAGCCATCGCTTATATACTTTTCGGCATAAACTTATCTTCTGTATTCTTGGCCTATCTTTCCTTTGCTGCCTATTCAATTGAAGAAGCTTTCTCCTGGTGGAGATTTTAGCTCTTATCTAGGGTGTGGTGCAATTTCTTTCCAGTTTGCTTGTGAGTGTACAACCTTGAAGTTGACTTCAATTCACCCTAAGAAAGCATACCTTCAGTTTCCTACATTAATTCTAGGTGTAATCCATAAGATATTAGTAAACCAAGGGGGGTCAAAATGAAGCCATCTAGTCCAACTAACTTTTCTCAGGCTCTATTATCCCCTTAGAAGATCCAGAAGCATTTGAGGACTCACGATCTCCTGGTGAAATGCGATCTTCCTCGGCCCCCAGTTTTAATTCCTATGGTCACAGATGACACATCTAATCTCTCTTCCTTGTGTAGAGCCTCCAGGCCTGGGGAAACAGCTACCCCTCTCACCGTTACCTTCTTCCACTCATGCCTCCATCCCTGTCTTCGTTGGGTTTTTTTGGTTTTTTTTTAAGTGTATTTATTTATTTCAAGAGGGAGAGAGAGCCCGAGCAGGGGAGGTGCAGAGAGGGAGGGAGAGAGAGAGAGCATCCCAAGCACTGACAGTGCAGAGCCCTACGCGGGACTCGATCTCACGGACTAGGAGATCGTGCCCTGAGCCGAGCTCAAGAGTCGGACGCTTGGCTGACTGAGCCCCCCAGGCACCCCATGACTTCACGTTTGCATGCCAAACTCACCTAAGGCCTTCATGTCGCATGGATTCCCTGACTCCATTCACCATGACCGTTTTTCCTCTTAGAACAGTCCAATCCATCGTTATACCTTTTGTCTTGTGCCTTATTGTGCAACGTGAAAACATCACGTCGAACACAGTCTCGTGACTAATTTCTAATACCTCATCGCACATAGCGCTCTCTCGGGGCTTCGGGATTTCACAGCTCCAAATTCCAGAAGCCTGTCTCTTTTATGGATCAAAACCATTTATATTCTAAATTGCCTCCTCCTGGGAAGTATCCAGACATCAGCATAGCACACGTTGTGTAAATTGGGATGCAGGGGCTTGGGACAGAATATTAAATAAGTACCTGTGGGACCTTTGGCCTCCATATTGGGTGCTGGGGTAAGAAGCATACTTATCATTCACTCTAACAGTTTGGGGTGCCGGCACCCCTTCTCATGGTCATGCACACACAGCTCAAAGTTTAGAACTGGGCTGGCACGGAATCTTCATTGCCTATAGGATCATATATAGTAACGAACATATATAAATAAAACATACTGGAGCTGGGTTTATTTCCTTCCAGCATCTCGACCGATCATAAGTAATACTTAGCTAAATATATTAATAATTTTTCCCTGCCATCCGAATGGCGCATGGAGTCACATTTGATTTTCATAAAGCTACAATTTCAGGCGGAGCTAGTCCAACAGTAAACAACTTTGTGAAAAATCAAGTGACTTGGAGGAACAGTTGTTTTTCTCCCCCGATTGCAATAAAAGAAACATTTAACTCCCAAGCAGAAATATATAATTAGATATGCGACATAATGCAAGGTCACCTACGCAGTAAGAAAACAGTCTCAACGGCAAAGTTCGGAAAGTTTGGAAACGTTGGGATTTCGAGCCTTCCTAAATACACACCATCCCTCGTGCTTAACACAAAATAAAACAGGGGGTTTGGAAAATAAAAAATGCTCACCGAGTCACTCCCATGGTTTAGCCTCTTACCAGTATAGGTCCCCACAATCTGCAGCCTTTGCCCCTTCGTGGTTTTATGACACCTTTGTTGTTTTGTTCGCGTAATTTTTTTTTTATGTTTTTATTTTATTTTTGAGAGAGAGTGCAAGCAGGGAAGGGGCAGAGAGAGAGGGAGACACAGAATCCGAAGCAGCCTCCAGGCTCTGAGCTGTGAGCACAGAGCCCGACATGGGGCTCGAACCCACAAACCGCGAGATCGTGACCTGAGCCGAAGTCGGACGCTCAACCGACTGAGCCACCCAGGGGCCCCAACACCTTTGTGAAACCAGACACCAGTTCCGCTGGCAGGATCAGAAGTGAATTTGTATGCGTATATAAAGCTGTACGCATTTTTTTTAAGTGTATTTATTTTTGAGAGAGAGCATAAGAGGGGGAGGGGCAGAAAGAGAAGGAGAGAGAGAGAGAGAGAGAGAGAGAGAGAGAGAGAGAGAAAATCCCAAGCAGGCTCTGTGTAGACAGCTGGGCTCAAACTCACAAACCGTGAGATCAAGACCTGAGCCAAAGTTGGACACACAAATGACTGAGCCACCCAGGCACCCCAAAGTTGTACATATTTAATGTATGCATCTCAATGAGTTTGGGGATAAGCACACACCTGCGAAACGGTTACCGCCATCAAGGCTGTAAATGCGCCCATCATCCCCGACATACCCAAGGTTTCCTCTTACCCCCTTTATTATTTGTTTTCTGAAGAGCTTCTGATATTTTTCCTGTCTTACCATCAGATTAAGATAGTCCCCTGCCTAGCTCTACAATCTATATATTTTTTAAGTTGTTTTTTTAGTGTTTATTTATTTTTGAGAGAGAGAGGGAGACACAGAATCTGAAACAGACTCCAGGCTCTCAGCTGTTAGCACAGAGCCCGACGCGGGGCTCGAACTCACGATCGGCGAGATCATGCCCTGAGCCGAAGTCGGCCGCTTAACTGACTGAGCCACCCAGTCGCCCCGTCTACAGCCTATATTGTTTAAACGGCTTACATTAGAGAAAACTTCATGTTCCCATTGTAAAATTGCACAACGGCCTTCCAGGTCAGTGCCTTCCTATTGCCCAAACAAGCAGAGAGGTAATAGGGAGGGTTTATGACCTTCCGTTATGACCTCTATTTGGATGCTCGGTCCTGAGAGGGGCCCTTCTTATCTCCTATAAACTCTAAGCACCTTGTTAACAACCTGAACATCCTATGTGCATCCCTCCCGTTTGTCAAGAACCAGTAGATCAGACAAATACTCCCAGATTAAGTAGATCCTACTTATACGCTGGGAGAAAACATAAGCAGTTTAAAGTGATAGGACAGTACAGTTTATTGACAGCAGCTCAGCTTAATGAAAATAGGAAACTCGAAATGAGCTATAATGTGATCCAATCTTAGGGAACAGTGGGGAAGCTTTACTAAACCCAGCAAGTATATATCTAGACTTGTGCTATCTGATGGGGGTGGGGGGTATACCACCCCTGAGTCCAAACAAAGCCATTCTCTTCACAGTTGTGGGAATGGGGTTCCAGAGCAAGAAAGGATCTTCTAGACAATAAAGGAACATCTGGTCTTGTGCCTCTGAGTTGAGAGGTGCGATGTCTTGTGCCTCTGAGTTGAGAGTTGTAAATTTTGACACGTGTGTGTAGATACACATAAAAACCCATATGTACATACACTTAGGCCAATTCCATACATTCACCCTCCATCTTAAGAAAAGTACAATATTGGTTTCCTCCTTCTGAAGCAGGTGAAATGAATACTGTAAAAGTTGTGAGGGGGAAAAAAATCTAAAAACAATGTCTTGTACGAGGACAATTTGTAGGGGGAAAAAGTCAGCTCTTTCATCCCAAATCTTTACATCCGTAAATATAATAAGCATCAGTTTTAAATTTTTTTTTCAACGTTTATTTATTTTTGGGACAGAGAGAGACAGAGCATGAATGGGGGAGGGGCAGAGAGAGAGGGAGACACAGAATCGGAAACAGGCTCCAGGCTCTGAGCCATCAGCCCAGAGCCCGACGCGGGGCTCGAACTCACGGACCGCGAGATCGTGACCTGGCTGAAGTCGGACGCTTAACCGACTGCGCCACCCAGGCGTCCCGCATCAGATAGTTTTAAAGTTCAAGAACAACCTCTACAAAATCGTGTACGGTTGACCCTTGAACAGCACGGGTGTGAACTGTGTGAATCCACTTATACACAATTTTTTAAAATACAGTATTGTATTTTTTTTGTATTTGAGAGAGAGAGAGAGAGAGAGAGAGAGAGGGGCAGAGGGAGATAGAGAATCTTAAACATGAGAATGCTAAGCGTGGAGCCTGATGCAGGGCTCCAGGGCTCGATCCCACGACGCAGGGATCATGACCTAAGCCAAAATGAAGAGTGGGATTCTTAACCGACTGAACCACCCAGGCTCCCCTATTGTAAATGTATTTTCTCTTCCTTATGATTTTTATAACATGTTCCTTTCTCTAGCTTACTTTATTGTAAGAAGACAGTATATCAGACACATACAGAATATGTGCTCATCGACGGCTCCCAGTAAGGCATACGGTCGACCGTAGGCTATTAGTTACGTTTCGGGGGAGATATAAGTCACACCAGCATGCCGGACTGTGTGGGGGTCAGCTCCCTTAACCCTTGAATTGTTCAAGAATCAACTAGTATTTTGTTTCACACCTGAAGAAAGCTACCAAGAAACACTTGCGGTAAAATCTTGTGCAAATTCAACACGGACGCATCTGGTGATTACCTCCTGCCCTCCGCCAGTCTGTTTTCAGGGGAGACGAGGCTAAAATTCTTATTTTCTGGAAGAGATGGGCAGTGGATCGACAGGGAGGGGAGGGATGAGCACGTACCTTCCCTTTTATGTCCCACCGTGATGTGCTCATGGGGAAGAGAGCTCTGAGTGCCTAGCGGTGAAGTTCAAGACTTCCCAAACCTGACTGCCCCCTCACAGAATCACTTAGGAAGTTTGTGCCCTATGTTTTGCGCAAGTATACATTATGAGCCCCACCTCTGCCTGCTGGATTGACCTATTCAATACTTAGGGATTTGTTTATTTGTACTAGGCAATGCATAAGTGTGGTTCCAAATGCAGAAAGCACAAATGTAAGTATTGGTATCCAATAAAACGTACTCTCGTTTACTCCTCTCCTCTACTTCCCCTATCCTGAGAAAACCACTGTTACCAATGTAGTGAGTATACAGTTACCAGTTTCTTGAGCATTTTATGAAAAAAAGTATATATATATATATATATATATATTATATATATATATTCGAGCAAATATGTACATATATATCTTTCTATCACGAAGAGGAACAAGCTATACATACCACTTTATACCATTCTTTATCCACTTCCCGTGTTTTGAAATTGTTTCAGATTATTTCACAAAGAAACTATATATGTATATACGTATGCATATATATATATGCATATATATATTACAATTGTATATATGTATGTTACAGTTATATATATATACACAGAGTTATATATATATATATTATATATAATATATATATCACAGTTTCACAGATTTCATTGTTTGGAGAAGCAACAATATATTTGAACAGCCTCCCCACTGCTGGAAATGGAGATACGCTTTCTCACTTTTTGCTATTACGAAACAATGGGACAGCGAATGTTCTCACATTTATGATATTTGCATATGTGCAAGTGTCCACATAGTACACGTTCTCAGAAACAGAATTTGCTGATCAAGAGATACATGAAATTGGGCACCCTGGGTGGCTCAGTCGGTTAAACATCTGACTTCGGCTCAGGTCATGATCTCACCTGTTGTGAGTTCCAGCCCCGCGTCGGGCTCGGGACTGACAGCTCGGAGCCTGGAGCCTGCTTCCGATTCTGCGTCTCCCTCTCTCTGTGTCCCCTCCCCCGCTCGCGCTCTGTGTGTGTGTGTCTCTCTCTCTTTTACTCAAAAATAAACAAACATTAAAAAAAAGAGATGTGAAATTTTATTCTAATGAATATTGTGAAATACCCCTCCACACACACACACACAAAACAAGTGCCAACTCTCAGTAGGGATGTGTAGGTTTTATAAAATCCCCTAAGTGATTCTAATTATCAGACAGGCTTAGAGGCCAGTGGTCTAGAATATCAGCTGGTGTGAGAAGTTTGGATTTGCAGACGGAGTTCCTTGCCTGTTTTTCTGCAGAGCCGCTTCTATGAAGCTGCACCTGTGTCATCCAGCCTCATACTCCTCAAACTTTAACGTTTATTTATTTTTGGGACAGAGAGAGACAGAGCATGAACGGGGGAGGGGCAGAGAGAGAGGGAGACACAGAATCGGAAACAGGCTCCAGGCTCTGAGCCATCAGCCCAGAGCCCGACGCGGGGCTCGAACCCACGGACTGCGAGAGCGCGACCTGGCTGAAGTCGGACGCTTAACTGACTGCGCCACCCGGGCGCCCCTCCTCAAACTTTAAATGGGCATATGAATCATTGGGAGAATGGTGGATCTTGTTAAAAGGCAGAGAACGGGAGGCTCGTGCTGTTGGTCCGCCATCCACACTTTGAGTAGGGACGTCCTAAGGCACCCCAGCCAGTAACGCACAGAGTAACACAATCTAGGTTAACACTTAGGTTGTACTGGTTAGGGCAGTGGTCCCCAACTTTAGCCTCCGGGCCCCTCAAAACCGTTAAAATGACTAAGGCCTCCCAGAAGTTTTGTTTGTGTGCGTTATCTTTTGCTATTTAACACATTTGGAATTACAACTGGAATTTCAGAAACATGTCAGTTTCATTGTAAGTAACAGTAAGAAACCCGTCACAGGTTAACCTAAGTTCGCGAATTTTTTTTTTTCCAAAATAAAGAAAGTTGGTGAGAACAGTAGCAT
>NW_024420442.1:917945-928493 GCF_014898765.1 Herpailurus yagouaroundi | reverse complement strand
TTGTATATGTGTGCAAGGACCGATGGGTCCCTAGAGCATGCTCTGAGGACCACTGATTACACACTTCTTCCGAATGGACGCCCTATCTTATTCTTGTTCTCTGTTTCCATAGAGCTCTCTCAGAGTAAATGCTGAGTCAGTCGTTCTCGCGCTGCTGATTCGGAGAATCTGACTCTGCAATATATTCTCAGCCCATTCTCTTTGCACCGGCAGTTGTGAACTGGAACATGGGGTATCAGTGGAGAGAGACCATAAGCCTCCTTTCCCACTCACCTCCTCCAGCAAAGGAGGGTTCACAGTCAAAGATATGAAGCTTGGCTATAAGGAAAATAATTCTACCATGGTATCGTTACTAAGCACTTTCCCATCAATTCTTCTTTTTCTTTTTATTTAAAATTTTTTTAACATTTATTTATTATTGAGAGAGAGAGAGCGTGAGCACGGGAGGAGCAGAGAGAGGGGGAGACACAGAATCCGAAGCAGGCTCCAGGCTCCGAGCTGTCAGCACAGAGCCCGACGCGGGGCTCGAACTCACAAACCGTGAGATCATGACCTCAGCCGAAGTCGGATGCTTAACCGACTGAGCCGCCCAGGCACCCCCAACCTCCATCAATTCTTTTATTTCATACTAGAAATAAACCTGTAAGTTATGGACAACAGCTGGTTTTATCCTCATTTCACAGATAATGAAACTGAGACTCAAACCCAATTTGCCCACATTTTTACAGCTAGTAAGTGACTCTTGAGCCAGGGTTGAGAAAATGGAATTACACCTTGGATGGTGAAGGGGTTGAAGCAATCGTCTGATGGATTTTATTGCATGCTCTTTTTTGTGTGTCGTGGGATATGAATACCACCCAGGATTGAGGATATTTACAATAAGGTGTCTTTATGGTGATCAAATGTTTCCGGTCCTTTGGGGCATTCAGTCACCTGCGATAGCTGTTTATTGCCTGATGCTTGACAATGAACAGTATCCATCAAATTGCTTTTTGCTATAGTGCTGTTGCATAATTAGGTTTTCCAGGAAGTCTGTCTTTGGCATCATCATAATTTTCATTAACGTCGTGAGTAATGGTAGCTTCTTCTGCTATCAGACTGATGTGGTTATTTCTCAATAAGCCTGCCATGTTACCTTCCAAAGGTAAAGACGAGGGTGATGATTCAGGAGCTCAGAGTGCCCGTGGAGGGCAAGGGTGATTTTCCGTTTGGTAAGAGTAGATACGAGTAGGAAGGTCTATAGTCACTGAAGAAAGTCTAGAAGCATGCGCTAGAGTACTGATTCTCTCAATCCCAGCTTCCGTTCCAAAATCCTAAAAATGGGAACCAGGATCCTACTGCATAATTCCTAGGATTATGACCTGCTTTGTCCATGTTGAATATTTTAACATCTTAAAACCTTTCGTAAAAAATGCCTCAAAGCTCACTCCGAGTGTCCGTCAGTTACAAAGTAAAACATGAATACAGTTAACTGGCAAATTCGGGTTCTACACAGTTCAGATCACAGGTGTTATACAAAAAAAAAAAAAAAAAATCCAGTTAGAACATCTAGTGGCTGGTCTTACACAAAATATATAGACTCAAGCTGTGTGAGTGAGAAAAAGAGATTTAAACCTAGCCATTTGGTATCATTGAGAAATCGCCCAATAATCACTCTTTCCGGTTTCAAACATGTTATTTTCATTTAGTTTAACCATAGTTAGGGATAGAACCATAAAAAGAAATACTTGGGAAGAGATCAGCAGGACGTTTTTATTATATAACTCATCCATAAAACACAGAGAGTCATAAATGATACTCTAGTTTAAGAACTGATAAAATAATGAATAGGTGTGAGTATGCCTGTGTTTTCTTTTACTGAGGATAAATCTTCTGGCTTACTAAAGAGTTCACTTTGCAGTGAAATTGGCTCATGTAAGGTTATTTTTTTTATATAGATACAGCAATGATATATATACATATATATGTGTGTATATGTGTGTGTATATGTGTGTGTGTATATATATATATATATACATATATATATTTGGTGATAGATATTCTCTTACTGATCTTTCTCTTAAGTTTCATATAGTCAATGCTAGAAGTCCCCAGTTAGAAAATAGAATTTGTACTTGAACCATTACACTTTTTATTGGGTGGTGGGGATTATGTATTCTGCTGAGTGGCAAAACATAGCAGATCCCTGAAAAATAACGTAGTCAGGTATGTGAAATAACTACCACTGGGGGATAATCTGCTTTGTCGTTTAGAATCAGGCGCATAAATAACGCTAAGGTCCTTTTCTAGAGTCATTATGCAAAATAAAAAATTCCCTAATTTGTGTACCAAGCCACAGACACGTAATCAATGCAGGATTTACGAAGCCCGCATAAACCAGAAATCGGGGAGAAGAGAATAGAGATGATTCTACTTCGCCATCATTAACAAACACAAAGAACTGAGGGAAATCTGTTTTGATTTGATAGGATCTAACGGGATTTAAAGAAAATGGCCAGTTTGCATACGACACAGAAAACTAGACTTCGGAACCAGACCTCTAATATCGCCTCCGTGCTTGACTCTCTCTTCAAAAGAACAAGGCTATCCTGCCAACAATTCTCATCAAATATTTCTGTCACCATCAATTTTCTTGAGGTCATGGTCTTTTAGTAAGTCAGTATTTTATTGAGCGCTGAGAATGAGCAGACGAATGAAAACAACCACATCAGACATACATAAATGCATATATTACCGTGCGTATGGAGAAACTAGCCTGTTTCTAAACAAGGTGGGCTCTCTGTAAATTTCTTATCAGCACCGGCCTAAATGCAAAGAAAGGTCGATTCAGAACTTCCTACAAAAACTGATTTTTTTTTTAATGTTTATTTTCATTTTTGAGAGAGAGACAGAGACAGAGAAAGAGGGGGACACAGAATCCCAAGCAGGCTCCGAGCTCCGAGCTGTCAGCACGGAGCCCGACAGGGGGCTCGAACCCACAAACTATGAGATCATGACCTGAGCTGAAGTGGGGCACTCAGCCGACTGAGCCACCCAGCTGCCCCCAAAACTGAGTTTTTTGTAGTACCACATTTTAACTGACGCCACAATTTAAATCACTGAATAAAGGACTTTCATCTGCACCCGTCTAAGTCAGTCATGTTTGGCCGCAATTTGTAAACAGATCACTTGAGAATTGGCATACTCTCGTTACATAATGCTACTGCACACTTAATAGACGACAGTGTGGTATAAACGTCACTTTTATATGCACTGGGAAACCAAAAATTCCTTTTTTGACTCACTTTATTGCAATATTTGCTTTAGTGCCGTGGTCTGGAACCAAACCCACAAAATCTCTGAGGTTTGCCTGTATAGTATTTAACTACATACTATATGCTAAGCAATGAGCTACGCTTCCTCATAGATGAGCAACCCAGGAAGCGGGATGGAAGAAGAAAATATTTGGATAAACCCCAGAGCCCACCCGTTCCAACGCTAGGTGGCTACATATCCCGCGAATGTTATTTCTGCGCCCAATTTGAGAAGTTCTCAGAACGTATAGCGATCAGTATCCTTCCGTTCAATCCAAAAATACCTGAGAGCGTCTACGAGGCCCAGGCCCAAGTTCTCTGCACGTTGTTCCAGGATGCAGGGAGATGAATAAGTCCCGATCCCTGTCCTTGAGGAGCTCTGACAATTATACAGAGAACTCTACTTTGAGGCCAAATGTTATCAGTAGACCAGCGAGGACCACCCACGGTGCTCTGGGCACCTTACAGGAAGAATCACAAGAACACATCGTCTTGCGATGAGAAGAGGCTTCAAAGCGGAAGCAGGACTAGGGGTGCCCGGGTGGCTCAGTCGGTTGAGCGTCCAACTCTTGATACAGGATCAGGTCACGATCTCGTGGTTCGCGAGATCGAGCCCCGTGTCGGGCTCTGCTTCGGATTCTCTCTCCCTCACTCTCTGCCCCTCCCCTACTTGCTGTCTCTCTCTCTTTCTCTCTCTCAAAATAAATAAATAAACTTTTTTTTTTTTTTTTTAAAGAAGCAGGACTGAAGATTGACTTTGATATGAACTGGATTTCGGAGCAGTATCAGCATACACGGAGAGGCAGGAAAGCCAAGGGTGAATTCAGAGACTAATGATTAGTTTATTTTGGCCGCAAAGGCATATGGGGATAGAAGGAGCTAGGGACTCACCTAGACCAACCGGTGGAATTAGGACCATTCGTGTGGTGCTTTACTTTTCCTACAGCAGCCCCTGGCTGAAATGTTCCCCTTATCTTCTGAACTCCCCACTCTTCTCCAACCCCTCCTCTTTCTTCCAAAAAAAAAAAAAAACAACAGCTTAATTTTTTACCTCCTTCAGCTTCCTTTGAGTACCCCAGGCCTTGTCTGATTAGTCGTAGCATTTCATATGGATTATACAGTTTAGTACCTTAATAAACCACTGTCTTGCATCGTGCATAGTCACTCCTGTTACGCTGGCTGTGAACATACCAAGTCGTTCCGGGCCAGCTTTTATCACATCCAAAGTAAAATTAGCTTAATCCTTAAAGGTCTGGCCTACTTCTCATTTGGTTCCTCTTATCAGAGGCAGGGTGCTCTTACTGATCGCTCTGCACCCCCCTGGAGCCAAAGCAGTATAATCAAAAGGGCTATCGGCTCAGGGCTTAACACCCCCTTCAAAACTGAGGTATCGACATAGTTTCTGTACTTTTCCAGAATTTTCTATAAGATGTTGCTCCTTTTTTTTTTTTAATGTTTATTTTTGAGAGAGAGCGCGAGAGTGCGAGCATGAGTGGGGGAGGGGCAGAGAGAGAGGGAGACACAGAATTCACAGCAGGCTCTGGGCTCTGAGCCGTCAGCACGGAGCCCGACGTGGGGCTCGAACCCACAAACCGTGAGACCATGACCTGAGCCGAAGTCGGACACTTAACCGACTGAGCCACCCAGGCACCCCTACAAGATGTTGCCCTACAAGATGTTGCTCTTAATGGGCATCTCACCACATAGCCATGCAGGATAACAAACATAACGCCGTCACCCATCACTATGACTTTCATTTTAATAACCCCAAATATTCATGGAGTGTTGGGCATGTGTCAAAAGCAATGCCAGGTATCGTAGGTTGTATTTCACCTAGTTGCTGCAACAACCCAGTGACACAGGTACCGTTTTGAATCCCATGTCACAGGTTCCTCAGCTGAGGTTCTCAGGGAGCCTGGGGTGGCTCAGTCAGTTAAGCACCTGACTCTTGATTTCAGCTCAGGTCATGATCCCAGGGCTCTGGGATCAAGCCCCATGCTGGGCTCTGCTCTGAGCATGGAGTCTGCTTAAGATTCTCTCTCTCTCTCTCTCTCTCTCTGCCCCTCTTCCCCGCACTCTCTCTCTCCCTCTCTGTCTCAAATAAACAAACAGAGGTTCTCCACTTGTTTTGTTCGTCCTGAGGTTGGAAAAAAACGTCTTGCTCCTTACATTCTACTCCACTGCCTCTCATGCACTGGTGAATTCCACCCAGCGCTTTTTAATGTGCACCGAAGTTTACCACCCATTAAATAAAATATGGCAGGCATCTGATGTGCGTACACAAAAACGTTACGCACACGTGAAAGGCTCTCTTCTGAATGGCGGTATCGCTGCCCCCCTGAAAATGGCAACTTCTTCAAAGTGCCACCAGAGGCTACGTTCTTTTTCAAACATTCTCCATATGAAGTGTCCATTCAGAATGGTGCCGCCCTTCCGGGGAAAGTTTGCTGATCCTCAAGCCCGGCTAATGCTCTCGTTTGTCTGTTTTTTGCCGCACGCATCGTCTCAACTTCTTAAGATAAACCTCCAACACTACGTATTTATATAGAGCATGGCAAGGCTTGTGCCAAGAGCTATAAAATGGTTTCTCTGTTTGTGTAAAATAGAAACATGTCTCCCCCGTTAACCTCTTAGCTATGACGACGGAAAACTAAAAGCGCGCTATTTGGGAGAGATGCGTCGTATAAACTAAAGTTGGCATAAAATTCTGAGCATCGTGGTGCCCTAAGAATACCCAGGGACATGTCCATCCAGAGTAAAGAAGAGTATTACAGTTGGCCCTTGAATAACATGGGCTTGAACTGCATGGGTCCACATATGTGCTGATTTTTTTTCAATAAATACGGCATAGTATTGTGATGTGTTTTCTCTTTCTTATGGTTTTCTTAATAACATTTTCTTGTTTGTAGCTTGCTTTGCTGTAAGAATACAGGGTATAATACATGTAACATATAAAATACATGTTAGAGGACTATGTTGTTGTTAAGGCTGCAAGTCAACAGTAGGCTATCAGTAACGTTTTTGGCAAGTCAAAAGTTAAATGCAGATTTTCAGCTGTGGGGGGCAGGGGGGTGGGCTCCCCTAATTCCTGCATTGCTCAAAGGGCACCTGTATTTTCCTGTGGCTGCTGTAAGAAATTCCCAGAAATTTGGTAGCTTAGAAAAATCAAACAGAAATTTATTTCCTCATGGTTCTGGAGACCAGAAGTCCAAGGTCAGTTTCACTGCACCCAAATCAAGGGGAGACGGGGCCGTATTCCCTCCTGAGGCTCTCAGGAAGAATCCGTTCTTTGCCTCCTCCAGCTTCTGGTGGCTGCTGGCATTCCTTGACTTGTGGCCACATCACTCCAATCTCTGTCTCCAAGGTCACACTGTCTCTTCCTCTTCTGTCACCTCCCTCCACTCCCGTCTTATAAGGATACATTTCATTTAAGGCTCACCCAGATGATCCAGAAAAAAATCTCTCCATCTCAAGATCCTTAAGTTAATCAACATTCGCAAAGACCCTGTTTCTAAATCAAGTAACATTTACAGGTTCTAGGTCTTGGGACCTCATATCATTGGGGGCCATCTTTCAACCTACCACAGATAGAAACATAGTCAAATCACGCAGCTTGTTGATTTCACCATGCTTCTACTGATGGTAAGTTCCATTTGTTCAGGCATCGTGGTATAAGAACAGTGACCTCCTTGCCTTGTTATTCCTCTCTTCCTCCAGCCAAGCATTCTCCACCCTACACCCGGGGTGGTCTTTCTGAAATACGTCCATGGCTTCCCGCTGCCTAAAGGAAAATAACATATAGGCCTGTTTTGACGGTGTGTGATTTCGAACCCCTTCTACATCTGGCTCCAACCATTTCCCTGCTGGCCTCATCCTTGCTCATTGCACCTACATCTCAGTCATACTGAACAGGTCCTTGTTGCCTCAGAAAGTCACACTCTTTCAAGAAGCCTGGCTCCCTCTTGGCCTCTTATACCCTTTCCTTCCTCACCTATTGAATCTGTCATCTTCTTTTAAAACTCAATAAAAAATCTGGGGCGCCTGGGTGGCTGAGTAGGTTAAAGACCCAACTCTTGGTTTTGGCTCACGTCACGATCTAGCGGTTCGTGGGTTCGAGCCCCACATCGGGCTCTGTGCTGGCAGTGCGGGGCCTGCTTGGGATTCTCTCTCTTCTCCTCTCTCTGCCTCTCCCCTGCTCACACTCTCTCTCTCTCAAAATTAATTAATTAATTAAAAAAAAAAAAAACCTCAGTATAAAATCTAAATCTGTGTAAAGCACTTCCTCAGGGCAGAGTCTGACATCCTTTCTTCTGTGTTTCCACAGTAAGTTGTACAGACATCATCTTATAATTTATTGTATTTAATGATAAAAACCTGTTGAATGTATATCATTTTATGCTGCTCTATGAACTAGTTCAAGGCCAGGGGTACTGCGGTAGGCTGAATAATGACCCCCCCTCGAAGATGTCCATGGTCCTAATCTCTGGAACCCTTGAATAGGTTGCCTTATAGGGCAGAAGGCACTTGGAGGATGTGCTTAAGGTTATGGACCTCATGATGGAGAGATTATCCTGGTTTATCCAAGAGAGACAAATCTAATGGCAAACATCTTTACCTGAAAGAGACAGGAGGGCCAGAGAAACAGAGAAAGACAAAGATGGGAGCAGAGGTCAGGTAGGAGAGAAGATGCTATTTGCTGCTAGCTTTGAAGATGAAGGAAAGGGCCACGAGCCAAGGACTGTAGATGGCCTCTAGAAACTGGGAAAGGCAAGAAGACAGATTCTCTCATAGAAGCCTCCAGAAGGAACATAGCCCTGCCAGCATCTTGATTTTTTTTTCTAGAACTTCCGACTTCCAGAACTGTAAGATAATAAATTCATGTTGTTTGAAGTTACTAAGTTTGTAGTAATTCATTACAGCGGCAATAGAAAATGCACAGAGGCCCCATCTCAATTTCACTTTGAATCCCAGCCATGGCGCCTGGCACAGAGCAGGCGGTCAATTCGTTAGCTGCATCCGTAAACAAAAACAGTAATTGCTCTATTGGTGGAAGGATCTACGAAGATACTTGGCCAGCTCTGTAAACCCTGACACCATTGTAGGCAGGAACGTAATTTTATGCCCGCAAAAGCTCTCCAAATTCTGATTAGAATTCCAGAGAACGCCAGGGTGCCTGGGTGGCTCAGTCGGTTCAGCGTCCGACTTCGGCCCGGGTCATGGTCTCACGGTTCGTGAGCTCGAGCCCCGCGTCAGGCTCTGTGCTGACAGCTTGGAGCCGGGAGCCCGCTTCGGATTCTGGGTCTCCCCCTCTCTCTGCCCCTCCCCTGCTCATGCTCTGTGTCTCTCTCTGTCTCAAACGTAAATAAAACATTAAAAAAAAAAAAAAAAAGAATTCCAGAGGACGCTGAAAACTATTTCTGAAAGACATGGTTGAAGCTTTCTTGTTGTTTCTACCTTCCCGCATCCTAATCCTGGTGCTCATGTGCTCGGACTACAAGAATATACAGGACAACGAGCCCTTTTAGATTTTCCCTTTATTCCTATAGGTGAAAAGAAAAAAGAAAACGCAATGCGTGCAGCAGCAAGAACATAAGAGACTTCCACATATCCCGTTATGATAGTTTAGTGTGAAGAAAATACAAAGCGGCACAGGGAACATTTCAAAGACATCGTTTGGATTTTTTTTTTTTTTCTCTCATAAAAATCCCATGGATCGCTAAGCCCTGCGGGCCACCTGTCCCACCCAAGCAGCAGGCTATAGACTAAGTTTCAAAAATCACCTCCAATCGTCCACTCAGACAGAAAGCAGCAGTTGTCGTCCACAATGTGGTACCATTCAAGGAATAAGGGGGCTCTCTTTTGGAATCCACAACCTTGGGGCGCCTGGGCGGCTCAGTCGGTTAAGCGTCCAACTTGGGCTCAGGTCACGATCTCACAGTTTGTGAGCTCGAGCCCCACGTCGGGCTCTGGGCTGACGGCTCGGAGCCTGGAGCCTGCTTCGGATTCCGTGTCTCCCTCTCTCTCTGCCCCTCCCTGCTCACCCTCTGTGTGTCCCTCTCTCTCTCTCTCTCTCAAAAATAAATAAATAGACTTAAAAAACTGTCCATAATTAAAAAAAGAAAGAAAGAAAATCACACCCGAGAAGCTATCTACTTCCAATTCCAGAAAAATCATCATTTCAAATTTCCAATTGTTCTTTGGTTTGCTAAAGATCTAGGCCCGAGGTACACGACTCTTGTATGGAAATGCTCACTGTTGGGTCTTTTTTGTTTCCGCAGAAATAGGTCTAGCCTGGGACAAAACTTGGGAGTTCAAACGGGAGAGGAATTTGGAGGTTGGGCACAGCAACTAGGAGGGAGAGTAAGACAAGGGTCGAATTTAGGAGCAAATGAGACCCAGAGAAAGGTCTCTTGTTTGTTCATTCTCCCACTCGCTTTGCAAAGAGGATCTAGGAAATGAAGCATCCCTATTCTGCCCAACAGTCAGCATCGTCTCAAGAGCTGATTTGATCTAGATGAGGTTCCATAGAGTAATGGACACTGATCTAGACGAATACACAAGCTTGATTTTCCCCCACTTTAATAGGACATACATTCTCCCTTCTCTTTCTCACTCTTTTCTCCCTTTCCTCATTATCTATCCGCCTGATCACGCAGCAGATACTTGTTTTTTTTTTTTTAATTTTTTTTTTTAACGTTTATTTATTTTTGGGACAGAGAGAGACAGAGCATGAACAGGGGAGGAGCAGAGAGAGAGGGAGACACAGAATCGGAAACAGGCTCCAGACTCTGAGCCGTCAGCCCAGAGCCCGACGCGGGGCTCGAACTCCCGGACCGTGAGATCGTGACCTGAGCCGAAGTCGGACGCTTAACCGACCAAGCCACCCGGGCGCCCCGCACATATTTGTTAATTACACCACAGGTACCAGGCTAGGTACCGGAGGTCTGCATGTGTGAAGTTCAGTGCCTCGTGAAGGTCAAGTACAAGTAAACATACTTTTTGAAGCTGCTTGGAGAAGTTGCATTACACAACCTTAAAAGTGAATATAGCCTTTGACCCAGAAGCTGCAATTCATAACAAATAACAGGACAAGAATATTCAGTGAAGCGTTTTTGTAGGGGTTGGAAAACAGAAGAAAACAATAAATTGTTGAACAACAGAGGATTGGTTCTATCATGCAGTAATATACAAAATATTAAAAATTCAAAAATAGGGGGGCCTGGGTGGCGCAGTCGGTTAAGCGTCCGACTTCAGC
>NW_024420442.1:898792-917935 GCF_014898765.1 Herpailurus yagouaroundi | reverse complement strand
TGGGGGGCCTGGGTGGCGCAGTCGGTTAAGCGTCCGACTTCAGCCAGGTCACGATCTCGCGGTCCGTGAGTTCGAGCCCCGCGTCGGGCTCTGGGCTGATGGCTCGGAGCCTGGAGCCTGTTTCCGATTCTGTGTCTCCCTCTCTCTCTGCCCCTCCCCCGTTCATGCTCTGTCTCTCTCTGTCCCAAAAATAAATAAACGTTGAAAAAAAAAATTCAAAAAAAAATTCAAAAATATAAACTAGTAACATTTAACTACACGGAGACGTTTTTATAATATGTTAAGTGGAAAAACAAGGTGCAATACCACATATATGGCATGATCAGAAATGCATATATAAATATACAAAGAGAAATAAGCAAAAATGGCAAGACTACATACAAAAAATGCTATCAGTGTTTATACCTTTGAGTGGCGAGATTATGGGGGATGCTTTAAAATTTTGATTTCCCTAGATTTTATAAAATTACCTGTTGTACTTTTTTTTTTTTACACGCATTCATTTTTGAGAGACAGAGCGTGAGTAGGGGAGGGGCAGAGAGAGAGGGAGACATTGAATCCCAAGCAGGCTCCCCACTATCAGCACAGAGCCCGATGCAGGGCTCAAACCCATGAACCATGATGTCTTGAGCTGAAATCAAGAGTCAGATGCTTAGCCGACTGAGCCATCCAGGTGCCCCTGTAATTTTTTTCTTTTTATAACACCTTTAAAAAAAAATAGTATGTATTTTTGAGAGAGAGACAGCACGCAAGAGGGGAAGGGGCACAGAGAGGGAGACACAGAATCCCAAGCAGGCTCCAGGCACTGAGCTGTCAGCACAGGGCCCTACGTGGGGCTCGAACTCAGAGACCACGAGATCGTGACCTGAGCCGAAGTCGGACGCTTCACCGGCTGAGCCACCCAGGTGCTCGTCATACTCTTAAAATCACTTTTCAAAAACAATTTTATGCCAAATAATTTTGTTCTTTAGTCCTATTGAGCTGAGTCTTCCTAATCATTATTATTTTTCTCATTAGTAGAATATCCAACAGGTACTAACAGGATTTTTAGGTGATCTGAGGGCTCTATTAGAAACCCCAAATCAATACAGATATGCAGTGTGAATGCAGCAAAACCATAAAATATGGAGTCAAGATAGAGTTGGGCTCCACCACCTAATGAAGGATCATTCTTCGGAGGAACGGGATATAGGATAATAAAGGTTCCCACCAAGCAGAACTCATGTACGCCTTTATTTAGACCATTACATGAAATGCATATGAAAATGTAAAATATCGTATTGGTATTACCAGTATTGTTCCTCAATCATTACCTTTATTTTTTTTTTTTAATTTTTTTTCAACGTTTTTATTTATTTTTGGGACAGAGAGAGACAGAGCATGAACGGGGGAGGGGCAGAGAGAGAGGGAGACACAGAATCCGAAACAAGCTCCAGGCTCCGAGCCATCAGCCCAGAGCCCGACGCGGGGCTCGAACTCACGGACCGCGAGATCGTGACCTGGCTGAAGTCGGACGCTTAACCGACTGCGCCACCCAGGCGCCCCATCCTCAATCATTAAGTAAGGGCAACACGAACAAAATTAGATGATGATCTCTGATCTCTAGGTTTAGAAGGCCTATTTAAGCCTTACACAAAGTCAACAGTTCTTGGTTGAAAATATTTGCCAGAGAGAAGTATTTGCCATAGACAAAGGGTTAAAATCTTCACTATAGGGGCGCCTGGGTGGCGCAGTCGGTTAAGCGTCCGACTTCAGCCAGGTCACGATCTCGCGGTCCGTGAGTTCGAGCCCCGCGTCGGGCTCTGGGCTGATGGCTCAGAGCCTGGAGCCTGTTTCCGATTCTGTGTCCCCCTCTCTCTCTGCCCCTCCCCCGTTCATGCTCTGTCTCTCTCTGTCGCAAAAATAAATAAATGTTGAAAAAAAAAATTAAAAAAAAAAATCTTCACTATAAAACGGACTTAGAAAGCAATAAAATTTGAACATTTCGGGAGGGAAATAGGCAGTTTTGCACTAGCAGTTTGTAAAAGAGTTACAGATGGGAATGACAACTGAAAAGTGATTACAGAATCACCAGTAATCCAAAAAAGGAATATTAAACAATGAAGATGTGCCTACAAGATTGTAAGGTTTGAAATAAGAATTTTTAAAAAATGGACATTTGTAAAAACAGCTGTTATTTCTTTATAATGTTCAGGTTTTACTCAAAGAGCATTTATTAATTTTGTAACGAGAAAAATACGTTTTCCTAAAAAATCACATCGACGTACAATTTGATTATAATGCGGTGATGCACATACACTCTGAATATAATACGGTAATGCATATTTTATGTTAAAAATCCTGAAAATGTGCACACATGATACAACTTTTTTCACAAATCCAATCACGCTGGAAACGATAAAACATACGTGAAGAAATTCCAAGGAAATTTGTTTATAATAGCAAATATAGCATAAAGCAGGCTATAATAATCATCACTTTATCTCTTCACAAGAAGCGTTCTAAAAATATGTATGTGTATTGTAAGTTGTACGAATACATATCTTCTATGATTGCATTTTCACATATTAACTTTCCCAAGAGTAAACCTCACTTGTAATTATCCACTTAGCCTCGTTTTGCTTTTACAGATGCCTTGTCCAAGCCATTATGATATAAATCAACCTTTCAATGTGTCAATTTAAAAATTTATCCAGCCAAGGAATGCCTGGGTGGCTCAGTCGGTTAAGCGTCCGACTTCGGCTCAGGTCATGATCTCACGGTCCGTGAGTTCGAGCCCCGCGTCAGGCTCCGTGCTGACAGCCCAGAGCCTGGAGCCCGCTTTGGATTCTGTGTCTCCCTCTCTCCACCCCTCCCCTGCTTGCTCTCTGTCTCAAAAATAAAGAAACATTAAAAAAAAAAAAAAAGTGTATCCAGCCACAGACACTGCAAAATTCCTCTATCTGAAAATATTTGAAAAATAGGATCCTGAGATGTACCGATCACATCATTAGACGTTTTCTAGGGTGCCTAACAATGAACTACTGCGCTTTTAGTTCTTAACTCTGCTGGGCTATTTCACAGTAAACAAAGCCTACGTATCCTCCACAGCATTCTTAAAAGCCCCCCAAGGAGGCACTACCTCAAGATGGAGAGCCGGTACCCGGACTGGCTTCCTAATTCCTTTCCCATGATGACAGTTCGGAGTTTCTGAAGATGGGAAGCTGGCGCCTACGACGGCGAGTCTGTTTCTCCAGACCGCAGACAGAGCCGGGCAGGTGAGCGCTCTCTCCCTCTGCCTCACCAAAGGCACAGGGCTCTCCACCTGTCTGTCCTTGATCTCCTGGCTGCAGTTTGCCTACCAGGATGCCAATCAGGGCTGTGGGTGAACGTGCACACGGGCTTGCGGCGAAGAACTGGCAAAGAAGTCAGTGATTTAGTTTGAGGAGTGCAGTCTAAATGCACTGCACTGAGACAGACAGACTTGCCATTCAAACTCCGCTTTGTGATCTGTTTAAAGCACCACCTTCTGAATTAAAATGATCTCTCGTCACAATAACATGAGATAATCTATCCAAGAACACCCCGATTCTATCATCGACTTGGTCATCTCGATCGTTGCCAACATTACTCGGGTAATGAGGGGAGCCAGGCTTTGGGCGAGGCACATACGTGAACCTCATTTATTCCCGTGTGTGTGTGTGTGTGTGTAGATATAGATATAGTTATAGATATGGAGGGAGAGAGAGAGAGAAAGCAGGGCACAAAGGAGGGATGCCACAAATATTTGATTGAATTATCTCGCTTAATTCTTACAAATTCTTATGAGATCTATAGATTATTAAATTCATCTTATAGCTGAGAAATCCGAGGCGCAGAGGAATTAAGTGATCTGCCCGTGATCACACATTTAACACGTGGCTGAATTCAGAATGAAAATCAGGGCTATCTTAAAAATCCCTCTAGACTTTAATCCCTATGATCTGTTTATATGCTTATTCCGTCCACGTCCCCTCCTGTACCATTACACCTTGTGAGTTGCAGGTGCCCAACAGAAGTTAAACGTCATCAGATTTATATGCACAAAAGGTGTTCAACATTGTTAGTCACCGGACAATTGATACAACCTCACGCTCACGAGGATGCGTCTCCTCAGACGGACAGACAACAAATTTTGGAGAGCATATAGAAAAATTGGAACCCTCACAAACTGCTGGTATTAATGTAAACTGAGGCAGATGCTCTGGAAAACCATCCGGCACTTTCTCAAATTGTTAAACATACAGTTCCCATATGCCCTAGTGATATCATTCTCCCCAGAAATGAAATTTCACTCAAGAGAAATGAAAACAAATGTCTGCACAAAAGGCTTGTACCATTATTCACAAGAGCCCAAACGTGGAATCAATCCAAATGTTTGTCCTCTTTCGTACCCACACATGTTTTTAAAAAAAAAAAAAAAAAAAAAAAAGTCTATCCCCTGATGGCTAGATAACCAAAATATAGTATATCCACATAATAGAATATCACTCAGCCACCAACAGGAATGAAGTACTGATTCATTCTATAACATGGATTAAACCTAGAAAATATTATGCTAAGTGAAAGAAGCCAGACATAAACAAGGCAACGTGCTATGAGATTACATTTATAGGAAACGTCCAGAAGAAATAAATCTATGGAGATGAAAAGTAGATTAGCAATGGCCTAGGGTGAGGGTGGGCCTAAGTGGGGGGCATGATGGGAATATAGGTTGATGAAGGCTAAAGGATCCGGGAGTTTCTTTGGGGAGTGATCAAAATGTTCTAAAATTGACCATGGTGATGGCTGCACCTATCTGTGGATATGCTACAACCCATCACATTAAAATGGGTGAATTGTACGGTAGGTGAATTTTATCTCAACATGTCAGTTATTTTTGGTGGGAAGGTGCCAAAATAACACACAGCTATGAGCACACCACGCATATAATTTGTGCACGTGTATGCACACGTGTATTTGTGTGTAGGCGTGTCAGCGTAAAACAAAACTTCATGTCAAAAGTTTGCTAAAGCCATTTTCTTTTTGTACATCTTTTCTTAAAAAACAATCCGAGGATACTAAAAAGACAACTATTGCTGTGGTAAGTCACCCAAAACGCATAGGTCAAAAAGTTGCCCTCGAAAAGATTGATTGGGGGAAGACGTGAAAACACCATCTGCTTAGGCACCTGCTATGGGCCAGGCATCATGCAGGCACTTTACATGTAGTATTTCCCTTGATAAATGTGTGATATGGTAAAAGCAAACAATGGAAAGAGAGGTGAAAATATATTCCTCTAACACCTTTCAAATACTGCATAAGATAGAGTCCGATAGAAGATAAAGCATAGACGTTGTGATCAGATCCTAGTGTAAAAACTCAGTTCTTGGGACACCTGGGTGGCTCAGTCAGTTGAGTGTCCAACTCTTGATTTTGGCTCCGGTCATGACCCCAGGGTCATAGGATCAAGCCCCACATGAGGCTCCACATTGAGCATGGAGCCTATTTAGATTCTCTCTCTCCCTGGGGCACCTGGGTGGCTCCACTGGTTAAGCATCCGACTTGGGTTCAGGTCATGATCTCGCGGTTCGTGAGTCTGAGGCCCATGTCAGGCTCTGTGCTGACAGCTCGGAGCCTGGAGCCTGCTTCGGATTCTGTGTCTCCCTCTCTCTCTGCCCCTCCCCTGCTAGTGCTCTAGCTCTCTCAAAACAAATAAATAAACATTAAAATATGACTTCACTCATATGAGGACTTTAAGAGACAAAACAGATGAACATAAAGGAAGGGAAACAAAAATAATATAAAAACAGGAAGGGGGACAAAACAGAAGAGACTCATAAATATGGAGAACAAACTGAGGGTTGTGGGAGGGGTTGTGGGAGGGGGGATGGGCTAAACGGGTAAGGGGCACTAAGGAATCTACTCCTGAAATCATTGTTGCACTAGATGCTAGCTAATTTGGATGTACATTTTAAAAAATAAAAAATAAAATTAAAAACAAATAACATTAACCTGCTAAATGCTGAGAACTCCAACACAGATTTTAAAATTTTCAGTCTGAGTAGCTTATCTTGGACTTTATTACACCCTCTAACATTCCAGTTTGAAGAGGGGCCCTAGCCCTAAAAATTATAATTTTCCTCCTTCAGTTATAACTAATTATATAGAGGACTTTGGCCTCAGTTTCTCCATCTATAAAATGGGTGATTTGAACTAAAACATTTTTAAAGCTCTTTAGTGCTCTAAATATGTATAAGTTTTGATGCTTTTTATTTACATGGCAAATATAGATGCCAGTCACTGAATATAATAAATATTATGATCTTAAAAGGTATATAACAGAATATTAGTGCAATGACTGCTGAACGATGAGGTATTGTTATGGAGGAAAGCGAAAGGATATGGTGAGAAGAAAATGATCTTTGGAATTAAAAATATGAAATTGAAAAAAAAAGATGTTAAGGGAATCTAATTCACATATTCAACCTCTTAGTAAGTCATAACAAATACAGTAGAGGTTTCAGAGTAAAAAGACCACTTTTTGTAAATCTCATGAGACAATAAATTTATAGATTTTTGAAAAAAATAATTAAAAAAAAAAAACAAACAAGGGGCACCTGGGTGGCTCAGTCAGCTAAGCATCTGACTTCGACTCGGGTCATGATCTCACAGTTCGGGAGTTCAAGCCCCTCATCGGGCTCTGTGCTGACGGCTCAGAGCCTGGAGCCTACTTCGGATTCTGGGTCTCCCTCTCTCTCTGCCCTTCCTTCACTCATACGCGCTCTCTCCCTCCTTCTCTCGCTCTCTCTCTCTCAAAAATAAACATTAAAAAATTTTTTTTAAATAAGAAAACAAAAACAAAACACAAAAAAACCCTCAAAACCTCATTTCCATTTTCCGTTAGCTGTAGAAGCACAGGCAAGTTACTCGAGCCTCAGGACTCCCACCTGTAAAATGAGAATGCTAGTACCTCTGCTATTATGTTTGCTGTAAGAATTAAATAGCAGACTGAGAATACGGTGGCTGTTACAGAGCAACTCGCCGTAGATGTTACTTTGTTTTCCCTTTCCTCAATTCAGTTACCTTTCTAAAGTGGTGTGTGTGTGTGTGTGTGTGTGTGTGTGTGTGTATCAGATGTTCAACCAACTGAGCCACCCAGTTGGCTTTTTATTTTTAATTTTTTTAACTTTATTTTGAGAGAGAGAGAGAGAAAGCAGGAGAGGGACAGAGAGAGAGGGAGAAAGAGGGGATTATAAATTAAAATAAGGGAATCAAACAATAGATGCATTACGGACGAATATCTTAAGTGAAAGACATTAGTTCCTGCCCCTCCGTCTCATTTGTATTGCTTTACAAACTTTCTTTTCCTTTCTAAGTCATCTGTGACCGGTAGAGCTGAAAAGAACTGAGTATCTGTGGAGATTTATTTATCCTGGCCAGCAGAATGTACTTTGGGTTATAAATATACAACAAGAGATTCTCCATCTATATCATCAGGGGAATGCCAATTAAAACAACAATGAGATGCCACCACACACCTAGAAGAATGGCCAAACTCTGGAGCACTGACAACATCAAATGCCGGTGAGAATTTGGAGCAACCGAAACGCTCATTCATTGCTGGTGAGAGTGAAAAATGGTATAGCAACGTTGGAAGCCAGTTGGATGGTTTCTTACGAAACTTAAACATGCCCTTTTCATATGGTCCAGCGATCACACTCCTTGGTATTTGCCCAAAGGAGTAAAAAATATGTCCATACAAACGTGCACACTGATGTTTATTGAAACCCTGTTCCTAATTGCCAAGACTTGAGAGCAACCAGCATATCCTTCAGGAAGTAAAAAGAAAGGAGCTATCAAGTCATGGGAAAACATGAAAGAATCTTACACGCATACTACTAAGTAAAAGAAGCCCATCTGAAAAGGCTCTATACCACAGGATTCCAACTATATGACATTTTAGAAAAAGCAGAACTATGGAGACGGTAAAAAGATCAGTGATTGCCAGGAGAAAAGGGGAAAAAGGTGGATAGGCAGAGCACAGAGGATTTTTAGGGCAGTGAAAATACAGTTGATCCTTGCACACCGTGGGTTTGAATTATTTGGGTGCACTCGCACATGGGTTTTTAAAATAAATGTAGTACAGTTCTAGAAATGTATTTATCCCCCTTACGATTTTCTTGACGTTTTCTTTTCTCCAGACTACTTTATGGTAAAAACAAGTATATAATACACGTGACCTACCCAATGTGTGTTAATCGACTATGTTATCGGTAGGCTTCCCGTCAACAGTGGGCCATTACTTGCTAAGTTTGGAGGGAGTCAAAAGTTACACAGATTGCCAACTCTGTGGGGTGTCCGTGGCCCTAACCCCTGCATTGTTCAAGGGGAAATTGCACTCTGTATGATATTATACAGATGGATATATGGCTGTATACATTTGTCCAAACCCACAGAATATGCGACACCAAGAATGAATCCTAGGGTGAATGATAGACTTGGGGTGATTATGTGTCAATATAGGTCCATCTTTGGTAAAAGTACCATTTTGGCAAGTGATGTTGATAATGGAGGAAGCGAGGCCTATGTGGAGGCAGAGGGGTATATGGGACATCTCTGTAGTTTCCTCTCCATTTTGTTGCAAACCAAAAGCTGCTCTAAACAATAATAAAGCCTAAAACAAATACACGGAATACGGCGTCAACGAAGCCTCACTACTCCAAACAGTTTTCAAAAGACAGAATGAGCAACATTTCAGTTGATTTTCGAATACAATTCCCATTTTTTTCCTCCTTCTAAATGAAAAAAAAAAAAAAATGAGAATTTGTCAACCAGTGGCCGCACTTCCCAGCCCTCCTAAGAATTCTTATTACAGTAAGATAACTGGTCAGGAGAGCAGTGATGTCGGGCAAAAAGTGTATTTCGAGATGAAAAAAAAATTGCTGAAGATCATCCCAGGAATGAAGAGAGTAGACTAGTGTGTCACAGAAGGTTTTCCTGAAAAGAAATGTCGCATTTCATCTTTATTCATAAAAGTATATATCTTTTGCAAGAATCTTCGCAACAGCACAGCAGAGCAGATGTCTGATGACGGGGTCAACCAAAGAGCAGTATCAGGGAGGTGCTGGAAATGTGAATGTGACAGGTAAGGGAGTGGGCCAAAAAAAACCCAAAAAACCCAAAAAACCCAAGGGATTTAGCCAAGCTTTCATAACTAAGCAATGGCAGAATCTGATTTCTAATCCTACGTCCTTAATCGTTCACTTTTTTTGTTGTTTTTTTTTAGCTGCAACTCTGGGTTCTCCTAGACCTTGAAGGGACAACCATGAAACGGACACTGTTCCTTGTCCTCAATGTAGGTTACAATCTATTTTGTCATCCCTGGAATTGCACCATGTGTCCTGGCTACAGGGACATCACAGTCCTCCACGTTTGCCTTTCACGCTTCCAAATATTCAGACCTGTACCCGTGAAATACATGAGGCGAAAATGGAAAGAGTGAGAGAAATAGACACTTTAATGATAATTTAATAACCCCATTTTCGGTGATGGGTAGAACTAGACAGAAGATAAATAAGAGAAGAATTAAACACCACTATGAATTAACTAGACCTGACAGACATCTACAGAATGCTACACTCACCAAAACCAGAATACGCGTTCTTCTCAAGTGCACATGGAACCTTCTCCAGAACAGACCATATGTTGGGCCACAGATAAGCCTCCATAAATTTAAAAAGGATTGAAATCAAAGAAAATATGTTCTCGGGCCACAGTGAAGTAAAATTAGAAATCCACAGAAGGAAATTTCAGGAATGCACCATGTGGAAATTGGACAACACACTCCTAAATACGCAATGAGGCAAGGGAGAAATAATAAGGAAAATGGCAAAGTATTTGGAAAGAAATGAAAATGGAAACAAAGCACACCCTCCCCTCCTCTCCCACAACCACCGGTTCGTTCTCTGCATTTATAAGTTGCGTGAGTTCTGCTTGTTTGTTAGGGTTTGGTCTGTTTGTCTGTTTGCTTGGCATTTCTATGGCCATATCCTGTGCCAGTAGAGATCCTATGAGTTCGTATGAGACATGCCACTTCTCCTATCACTCAGTATATATTACTTAACATTAACTAATGCTAATCTTTGGATCTGCTGCTGCTCAAAGTTCAGCCCTGAAGACGTAAAACCTTGTATTGTACTAAAAAGAAAATCAGCTGCGGGTCTACTGCTCTAGCTACTTCCTTTCCGGGTTACTACTGGTCAGTGCGGTCAGCGCTGAAAGCAGGGAGTGCCATGACCTCAGAAAAACAGCAGTTTCTGCCAACGGCTTCTGCAAAATAGCTTTTGGAAGTGCAGTGAGACGAATTTTATAACTTCTCTGACTGTAGGGAGAGAAAAGAATGTCTTCCACGTTAAGTCCTCTTTGGAAGACTTCGCTCCCCGAAACCCTTACTGTTCTGGTGGCTTCCAGTTTCTCACTCTCAACAGTTGAAATTAAAAGGGGTTAGGAGACTATATTCTTATGTGTGATGGCACCCACTATATCACTCTATCGTAGTCCTTTTTGTCCGTCTCCTCTACTGGAGGATGAATGCTTAGGGAACCCTTATTCATTTCAATACGCATAATGTCAAGCACAACGCGTTGCATGGAGTAGACGGTCGCCGGGTATCTGTTGACTGGATGAATAGATCCATCTTGTACAGACATTTTCCGCCAGTAGGTTGAATCAGAACTACTGCCAGACAGTATCCTTACATGTAACTCACAGATCACCCATCAAGACTTTGAAGATATTTTACTTTTGAAGAAGACCTCAATACGAAGCAAATACTCCGCGGAGAACCCTTCAAGATGTCCATGCCCTAATCCCCGAAACCTGTGGCTATAAACAGTTACCTCACGTGGCCAAGGGATTTTGCAGATATGATCCAGGTTACAAACCTTCAGGGGCGCCCGGGTGGCTCAGTCGGTCAAGCGTCGGACTTCGGCACAGGTCACGATCTCGCGGTTCGTGGGTCCGAGCCCCGCGTCGGGCTCTGCGCTGACGGCTCAGAGCCTGGAGCCTGCGTCGGACTCTGTGTCTCCCTCGCTCTCTGCCCCTCCCCCACCTGCACTCTGTGTCTCTCTCTCAAAAGTAAATAAAAACATTTAAAAAAAATTTTTTTTAAAGGTTAAAACCTTCAGGTGGGGAGGTTATCCTGGATTATCTGAGTGTGATCAATCTAATCATGTGACTCCTTAAAAGCAGAGAAGCTTTCCCGGCTGTGTTTAGGGACAGATGTGATGATGGAAGGAGGTCACAGAGATGCAGCCTGCTGACTTGAACACGGAGGAGGAGGGTCATGGGCCAAGGAGTGTAGATGGCTTGTCGAAGCCTTCTAGAACCTTCAGAAGGAACACGGCCATGGTGACACCTTGACTTCACCCAGTGAGACCCATGTTAGATTTATAACACAATAAATTTGTATTGTTTCAGGCTACCAAGTTTGTGGTGATTTCTAAAATTTCATTCATTCATTCATTCATTCATTCATTTTTTGTGGTGATTTTTTTTAAACAGCAGCGATAGGAAACGGATACAAGAACAAAACCAGTCGTCGCATCAGGAAGTTTCTGGCAATACTCCCATTGCTAGATTTAATTTTTCCTTTACTGAACATTTGTTAACTGTTAGATAAAAATGATCATTAAGCCTCAGAATAAGCCTTAAGGGCAGCAATGTTCAACGAAATACTTTATAAGCATCCTGTCTGTCTTTAACAACATCCATCGCAAAGAGTATGGTGATTAACATGAAAAAAATTGAGTGCTGTAACATTATCCAGCTGGCTGGGACTACACGCCCTTCAGATGGTCCTGTTACCGCTGATGTCTACAAACCCCTCTAAGAACGACCCTTAGAATGGGGGCTATGGCAGGAATTGCCAAGAGGTGAGTCCGTTTTTTTCCAAAGTAGGTTATGTCAGACAAAATTCGGGACTTCAAAAAGAGAAAAGCCCACGATTGGCCAGATGTTTTCCCTTTATTTACAGAAGACTCTTTCTGAGCTTCAAAAGTGGGGTCTCTCCTCCTGTCCTGGGGAACGGAATCGGCCATGCGGTGCCCCCAAATCCTCAGCCATGTGTCAAGTGAGAGCTTGTTTACGTGAAAGCACATTGAAGCTGTAAAGGGCTGTGTACGTGTTAAAGGACTATCACTGCCATGTTCCTATACTTGTACTGGCTCAGCCTTCTCTCCCACAAAGCCTGTGACATAGGAAGTTCAAATTTTATTAACTCCATGGACGGAGGAGAGCATTGGGGTTGAAATTAGGTAACTGCAACTTGGCAAATACACATAAGAACCATTGAATTGTACACGTTATTGTGTTTTTGTTGTTGTTGTTGTTGTTTAAAGTAGGCTTCCGGCTCAGCGTAGAGCCCAACACGGGGCTTAAACTCACAACCATGAGATCAAAACCTGAACGGAGATCAAGAGTTGGATGCTTAACTGACTGAGCCACCTAGGCCCTCCGAATTGTACACTTTAAATTTTTTTTAAATGTTTTTATTTATTTTTGAGACAGAGAGAGACAGAGCGTGAGCAGGGGAGGAGCAGAGACAGAAGGAGACACAGAATCCGAAGCAGGCTCCAGGCTCCGAGCTGTCAGCACCGAGCCCGACGCGGGGCTCGAACTCACGGACTGTGAGATCGTGACCTGAGCCAAAGTCAGACACCCAACCGACTGAGCCACCCAGGCGCCCGAAGCTTTAAACAGGCAAATTCGATGGTATATGAATCACATTCTCAATAAAGCTGTTATATATAAAAAAATCATTATTACCTGCAATTTTTTTTTTTTTTTTTAATTAAGTGCCCAGCCCACGGTCTCACAGAGTCTGATCAGAGTTGGGTCGTGCTGACAACGTTGGAGATGCAGGGAAATGAAAGAAACATAGTAGCAGAACCGTGATTATCATCAACCACTGAGCGTCAGATCACCGGACCCAGGAGTCTCGAGCTCTGATCAAAATGGAGTTCTCCTCACCCTGCCCCCTCCGTGGAAGCTTTGAAACTCCTTCATTTGGGGCGCCTGGGTGGCGCAGTCGGTTAAGCGTCCGACTTCAGCCAGGTCACGATCTCGCGGTCCGTGAGTTCGAGCCCCGCGTCAAGCTCTGGGCTGATGGCTCAGAGCCTGGAGCCTGTTTCCGATTCTGTGTCTCCCTCTCTCTCTGCCCCTCCCCCGTTCATGCTCTGTCTCTCTCTGTCCCCAAAAAAATAAATAAACGTTGAAAAAAAAATTTAAAAAAAAAAAAAGAAACTCCTTCATGCCTCGGTCAACTCCTCAGGCACTATGCTAAGCCCGAACCTAGAGGTGAAGGCCGTCGACAGATGTAGGTTCGGCAAAGCAGGTCAGACAGAAGCAGTGGCAATGAACCAGAATTGCTCATGTGCTTTCCCAATGGACCGTGCTCAGTGACACTGTTCTGTGTGTCTCAAATACAATGCCCAAAATACAAGTGGGTATTTCCAGCTTATTTACTTTCATGCACAAGTTAGATCCCCGTGCAACGCGAGGAAACTTTATCTGCTTGAGCATGCTCTATACTAATTTCCATTCCAAACTTTAACTGGAATAAAAGAAAAGGCAACAATCACCTCCCAAGTTACAGGACAACAAAAACTGGGGCTCAGAAGAGCCACCGTTCATTCATTTCTCCATAGAAAGAATATGGATGTGGCTTTGAAACAAATATCATTGAGAATTTTCCAGGCAAAAGTGTGCATCTCCCCCCGCCGCCCCCCCCCTCCCGTCCCCATAAATGATGTATGCAGATTTTCCCTCCACATAATTCCCAGTGTGCCCCCTGATCTACGAGCTGACATTTCTTTGTGAATATTTAAGCTAATGTCTGTTCTGGTCTCCTGTGCAGAATCAAACGAAAGTTTTCCCGCTCAACTTTAGTCAAGTCTTCCGTATTTGCTTATGAACATTGCCTGGGAGAAAAAAAAAAAAAAAAATGGGTCACCTATTTTAAAAAGATTATTTTGTATCTGTATAAATGAGGGTCCCTAAAAGGCGTTTTGGGGATTTTATTCGCAAAGAACACATTTCAAAGAAGCTTTACATTTACCCAGACTATAGAAAGCTGTCCCAGCTGGAAAATGAAACTACCGTTTCACTAATTACCTCCTTTCATTTATTGGAATAAAGTTCTGTTTGATGTACCGGGACTGTTCCAGTCAATGATGAGTTCAAATGTCTTTCTCTGTAGATGAAGGGCATTTAGTACACCTAATGACCACCTGCCAACTACGGGAACGCTTTTGCAAGTATCTTTTTGTGTTCCAGAATTTTACCATCGCGGGAACTTTTGGTCACAGCTGATCTGCCCGTAACAATCATCTAGTTTGCAACTTGAACAACTAACTCCTGAGAACGGGTGCTGGCTCTTCAGTTTCCCACATAATAATATTTTCCATTTTGGCTCAAGTTTGTCACTGGCTGCATGTTAAATTGGTTACCTTTCCGCCGTTTCTCTAACTCTTAGTCACTTGATCCAAGTTTCACCTCCATAATCCTTTCTTGACAACTGAGATCACTGCATGTAAATGAACTACCCTGTGCTAATGATTTATTTTACTCTGTCCCTCAGTTTGTTGAGGATGGAGAGTGAAGCCAACACACAGAGAGAAGAAAAGCAGGAGCATTCATAAAATAAAGGGTGAAAGGGGCCTTAGAAATCAGCAGGTCCAGGGGCGCCTGGGTGGCTCAGTCAGTTAAACATCTGACTTCGGCTCAGGTCATGATCTCACGGTTGGTGGGTTCGAGCCCCGCATTGGGCTCTGTGCCTAATTCGTCTCTGAATCGTTATGCACAGAACTACACCCTGCCTAAAATAGGTACACATCAAATGCACACATCCAACGGAATAAACTTGGATTTTTTACAGTGTATTTTTATTTATTTTGAGAGAGAGCAAGTCGGGGAGGGGCACAGAGCAAGGGAGACAGAATCCCAAGCAGGCTCCGCACTGTGAGTACAGAGCCCGATGCGGGGCTTGAACTCACGAACTGTGAGATCATCACTTGCGCCCAAGTCAAGAGTCAGACGCATACCCGGCTGAGCCACCCGGGTACCCCTGGAAAAAAGTTGGGTTTTAAATTTCAGCCTCAACATTCAAATCAAAACCGAGCTAAGAGGCCCTTTTCACCTACTGGCCAGAGAAAAACCTCCAAGTTTAACAACACGCTTTTTGTTGGTGAGGCCGTGGGGAGAGAAACATCTAAATCATTGCTGCCAAGCACACCAAATACTATCCTCTCCGTGGAGGGACCGTTGGGACTATAGAGGGAAATTATCATATGGTTTAGCTTTTGACCCAGCAATCTCGCTTGTAGGAATTGATCTCAATGACACACAGGCAAAAGTACGGACAAAATGTTTACACGATACTATTTACTGCAGCACGATTTGTAACGGTGAAAGACCAGAAAATCACCCACGTTTTCCAGAAGACTGAGTGCAAGAAAGACTATGGTACATGTACAAAATGGATGCACTATGGACCATGCACCAAGGGTCAGTGTCTGACTCCTGATTTCAGCTCCAGTCCTGATCTCGTGGTTCATGGGTTCAAGCCCTATGTTGGGCTCTGTGCTGAAAGCGCAGAGCCTGCTTGGGACTCCCCCCCCCCCCTCTGCCCCTCCCGTGCACTCTCATGCTGTTTCTCTCCCAAAATAAATAAATAAACTTAAAAACAAATTTTTTTAAAAGAAAGCAATGTGAAACAAATAAACCTAGCTATGTATCCAATCGATGACATAACCACAAAAAGAAGAACAATTCCAAGTGACTTTAAATCACGGTGATCTAGTGGCACTGAGTTACTGGGATAGGCCCTGCAGATAAAAATGACCGCAGGGGCGCCTGGGTGGCTCAGTCAGTTAAGTGTCCGACTTCGGCTCAGGTCATGGTCTCATGGTTCCGGGAGTTCGAGCCCCGCGTCGGGCTCTGTGCTGACAGCTCGGAGCCTGGAGCCTGCTTCGGACTCTGTGTCTCTCTCTCTCTGCCCCTCCCCTGCTTGCACTCTGTCCCTCTCTCTGTCTCTCTCAAAAATAAACATTAAGTGCTCGCTTCGGCAGCACGTATACTAAAAATAAACATTAAAAAAAATGTTTAAAAATGACTGCAAAAAGCATCTTGATAGTTTTTTTTTCCCAGTAATCATATCATTATTAGTAGTTTTACATTGTTATTCTGCAGTTAAAGCCAATGAGCAATTATATCGGGATCGTTGAGAAGTCGGATTTTCAAGTGGTTAACGAGAGACACACAGGTGAAATTAATAAGGTTAGGGAAGCAAGACAAAGTAATGCTATAAAGGTGTAATATACTTTACCCTAAAACTGAACACAAACAACACACATTCTCTAGCTCTGAACGCTAAAGGGTAGTAGAGACAAAGGCCATCCCGATAGCGGCAAACATTCCGAGTGCCCCAGTTGTCGTTTTGAAAGACAACTTCCTACTTAAAAGGAACCATCAAGGAACTCTTTGGAGAAATGGCTGATTTCAGCGCCGGTGTATGAAATGTACAAAAGGAGCCTGGAACATGTGTTAAGGTCATCAAGCAAGAAACCCATCAAAACCTTCTGGAGTTATGTCAAAAGGACTCAAAAACCAATCGGAATGAACTCTTAAGAGGGGATCGTATGAGCATAAATAAAGATACAAGCTACAATAGGGGCGCCTGGGTGGCTCATTCCGTTAAGCGTCCAACTCTTGGTTTCGGCTCAGGTCACGATCTCACAGTTTCATGAGTTCGAGCCCTACGTGGGCTCTGCGCTGACAGCAAGGAGCCTGCTTCAGCATCTCCCTCTTTCCCTGCCCCTCCCCTGCTTGCAGTCTGTCTCTCTGAAAATAAAGAATTGGTTTTTTTTTTTTTAATGTTTTTATTTTTGAGACAGAGAGAGACAGAGCATGAGCAGGGGAGGGGCAGAGGGAGAGGGAGACCCAGAATCCGAAGCAGGCTCCAGGCTCCGAGCTGTCGGCACAGAGTCCCACGCGGGGCTCGAACCCACGGACCGTGAGATCGTGACCCGAGCTGAAGTCAGACGCTTAACCGACCGAGCCCCCCAGGCGCCCCAGAAAGTAAATAATTTTTTAAAAAATTATCCAAAAAAGGATTCAAGCTACAAAAAATTTAAATACTTTAAATATTTTAAATATGTTGACATCCATAGCTTTGTAATGACACTCAGAGAATCATGACTCACTTGTGGCAGATGCCAAGAAAGAAATCCATTATTCCGAAAACTGGTAAATGAGGAGAAGTAATCATTTCTCTTGCTTTTCCTACATGACATGTACCTCATGAGAACTAATGATAGATTAGGAAGCATTTGTCTTTGTGAAAGCATCTCAGCTAATAAATGAAGAAAGTTATGATTGCATGAGAATATCACCATTTAGAAACCCTTATTGTGTATCACAACAGATATCGGGCACTCGTGAGGGAAGCACTCTGTCACTTCCCTGTGGTACAGGCTGGCCATAACAAAAAAATAGGTAAAATAAAGTAAAAATCTGCAATGTATCCCATCCAGCCTGTGCATCGAATGTTCAATTTACAGAAAATACTAGGGATAGAGAAATATGCTCATGACCCCACGCGGAGGCAGACAGCCAAACCAAACTGTGGAAAGTTCCACGGACAAAAAAAACCGTTTCCTCCAAAAAAGTGTACAAAGAAAACTTAGTTATCGGAGAATCTAGAGATTATATTTGGATCCCTACTTCGACAAACCATAAGAAGGTAACTACAGAGGAATGGCTATTTGAGGATATTAGAGAATTATTCTCATTTGTTTTCACAGGTAATGTTTAAAATAACATTTAAAGTTTTCGGGGCGCCTGGGTGGCGCAGTCAGTAAAGCGTCCGACTTCAGCCAGGTCACGATCTCGCGGTCCGGGAGTTCGAGCCCCGCGTCGGGCTCTGGGCTGACGGCTCGGAGCCTGGAGCCTGCTTCCGATTCTGTGTCTCCTTCTCTCTCTGCCCCTCCCCCCTTCATGCTCTGTGTCTCTCTGTCTCAAAAATAAATAAACGTTAAAAAAAAAATTAAAAAAAAATATTTTAAAGGGATACTTTTAAATATCCCCCAATATTTGCAAATTAAAGAATATTATATCTGAAGTTGCTTTACAATAGAGCTAACTCTGTGGCTGGGGTGTAGACGACACAAGATCAGTCACGAGTTGATAATTGTTGAAGCTAAATGAGTTGTAATGTGAGTCGGTTACACTGTTCTATTTTTGCGTATATTTGAAACTCTCAATGGAATATTCACAAAATTTCAGTCGGAAGCTTATAAATAAGTAAACAGAATTTGGTTCAATATTTTATTACCAAGCCTTCCATTGTAATCATTTTAGTGTCTCCTGCCTGAGCCTCATTTCGAAACAGAATGGTAGTTGGATCTATTCTACATATGACAAAGTCCTTCGACAAAAATATAGCTGAGTTTTCTTCCTCGGCCCACACTGAGAGAAAGGGGGGAAGAAATAATCCTTTGCTGTGCTGTCTTTCCTATATTCTATCAGGACAACTTATGTCAGCCAATTTAAGAAGGGTCATAATGAGGGGCGCCTGGCTGGCTCAGTCGGTTAAGCGCACGACCCTTGATCTCGGCTCAGGTCATGATCTCACCGTTTGTGAGTTCGAGCCCCACGTGGGGCTCCACGCTGACGGCATGGAGCCTGCTTAGGGTTCTTTCTCTCTCCTTCTCTCGCTATCCCTCCCCTGCTCTCTCACAAATAAACACTAAAAAAAAAAAAGATGGGTAAAATTGGGCTTTATACACACTGGTATAACTAGCCACGGTGAGAAGGGCATCAGGATCTAGCCTCCAACAAAATGGAGCTGGGACCCTCTAAGGAATCTAGAACCGTCTCGATCAGTCTAGGAGTTCCAGAAGGGGCCTGATGTGCAAATGACGGAATCCAGATAGAAGCCACAGGATACGGATTTAGACATAGATAACATGATGGGGGACGGCCGCGGCTCAGGCACCCAGGAGTATCATAGGCGTTCAGAGCCAATCTTATCCATCTGGCTAATGAATACGATCAGGAGAACACCTGGCTGGCTGGTCATGTTTG
>NW_024420442.1:865308-898692 GCF_014898765.1 Herpailurus yagouaroundi | reverse complement strand
GGGGGGGGGTCTAAGCCTGCAGGCTGAAAGCTCTCAGTGCCTCTAGCTGTGCTTATTTCCATGCCGTCAGCCCTGCCTCCAACGCGTGATTTCCTGCTGAGGTGCCACTACTGATCTTTTCAGAATCAGGTCAACTATCATCTCTTCTAGGAAGCACTTCCTGATCGAGATGGACAAGATTCCTCCTCCGTTAAACCCCAGAGTGTCCGGCCTGTAATTCTCTGCTGACATTTCTCTTACTTTGCCTCCTTCCTTTCCCTTGTATGCTTATCTTGCCCCTGTGAGATTACCAACTCCTCCAGGGCAGGGATCACGTCCCCATCTTCTTATGTCCCTCACCCCAGAAAAAAAAACTTCAAAAGCCTGTGTTTGCTTGGAAGTTTAACTGCCTTCCAAGTTGAAAATCTGATGCAGAACTTCAGGTTTAAAATGACGCCCGCCAGCAGGTTCCTGTTTCACCCATCCTCACTCCATCACTTTGCAATAATACCTTTAAAGCTGCGGGAAGCACTGGGCCCCGAGACCGCCACCGGCAGGAAAGAGACAAGAAAAAAGTCACAGTGCCAAAGGAAAAAGACATGAGGCACAATCACATGACTGCCAGGGCGTGGAACAGTTTTTTCTCTAATTACTGGACCCCGAGAATGAAACTGGCGATCGCAATTAGAAGGCGGCCTATGCTTTGCAAGTAGAAATGAAGACCACCTTGTTGTACTATGGCACCGGGGAAGGCGTCATCCCTCCCACGTGTCTGACCCCAGGATGCGCACTATTCAGAAAAACAGGCAATCACACCGATGCGATGCAGGTAACTTTTGTGCGGGACCAAGATACTCCTATACTCTTGTGTCCGTTTTTACCTTTGTGATGATCCAGGGCCCGCAACTCAAGAAAACCGTGTGGCGGGAAGGCGTGATGTGAAATAAGAACGGGCAGTGATACCCTGCGTTCCACAAGGAATAGACCCACGTTCACGAGCCTTGTTTGATTTGGTTTGGTCGTTCCTATTTTAGTTGGTTAACATGCAGTGCGATATCGGTTTCGGGAGGAGAATTTCGTGATTCATCATTTCCGCACAACACCCAGTGCTCATCCCAACAAGTGCCCTCCTCAGTGCCCAACCCCCTCCCAGGCTCCGGGCTCCGAGCCGTCAGCACAGAGCCCAGCATGGGGCTCGAACCCACGGACCACGAAATCATGACCTGAGTCGAAGTCGGACGCTCAACCGACTGAGCCACCCAGGCGCCCCTTGCTTGGTTTGATTTTAAAAAGATGCTCCTTCTTGGCGGATCCAGACTCACATGCACATACCTAGGAGAATGAAGTGTATGCTAGATCACACCCCCCCCCCAAACCAGACACCCTTTTGTAGAACGCAACCTGTACAACCATACTTGGCAGCTGTGAAGAGTCCCAGGAAGTAAAAGGCTATAGGTGGAGGAAGAGATAGAAAAGGGACTGGCACTGGTAGACTCTAGAACTTAGACGTTTTCAGGTTCTTCTTTAGTTCAATGTCAGCAATGAGCGTGGAGACAAAACGAAAACATGGACGTGATCCCAGATCAATTCAACAAAGTCTGCTTAGGAAAATAGTTCTCAATCCGGGGGTCATGTTGGCCCCCGGGGGGACATTAGAGAAAGACTAAAGACATCTTTGGTGGTCACGCTAAGGGAGGACGCACAATTTTGAGGGTCACGCTGGCATCTCGCAGGTAGAGGCCAGGGATGCTGCTAGAATCCTATAATATACAGGAGAGCCCCCCCACAACAAATGAGCAATCTGGCCCCAAATGTCAATAGTGCCGAAGTTGAGAAACGCTGGATTAGATAAATGTGTACTAGCACTTTAAATTGGGCCAGGAAAATACAAACAGCAATCTAACTTGAGAATAAGGTTCTATCTATGTATGAGCTGGAAAAGATTAGGGAAAAAGGGTTGCCTACATGTATCTCCAATGTTGGGATGGACTAGAGCTCTCCTCGTCCTCAAAGAAGGAGAATAAATGATTAATATAGGGTCTATGAAGTGGTATTGCAGAACAAAGAAAAGGCGAGTTGTTTTTTTTTTTTTTTTTAAGTTTATTTATTTTGAAAGAGACAGAGAAAGTGAGCAGGGGAAGGGCAGAGAGAGAGGGAGTGAGAGAATCCCAAGCAGGCTCTCTACTGCCAGCACAGAGCCCGATGCGGGGCTCGAACCCATGAACCTTTAAGATCATGATCTGAGCCAAAACCAAGAGTCAGATGCTTCACCGACGGAGCCACCCAGGCGCCCCAGAAAAGGTGAGGTTTTGAAGGTTTTGTAAAGGGGCAGATTCTGACAATTATTTGTTCTAGGCAAAATAAAAAATAAAAAAATTAAACTTCTTAGCAACCTATATAAAATTCAACAAGACATGGTCTTTATGAAATGAGAACAGAGAAAAATGAGGAAGGCTAGAGAATACTATGCAAAGGCATCTAGATGAGCTAAAAAGAAGCTGCATAGGAAAATGATTCTGAAGAAACTAAAATAGCACACCTTGAATAAAACATGGTCAACAAGCAGAAAACAGAACCGAAAGGAAGGGTTAAGGAAGGGTTTAAAAAAATTAATGAAATAGAGGGCAAATTAAGAAACTGTATCAGCAAGGAAAAGACCAAAACAATGAGAGAAATAAAAAAGACTCTACTACAGATAACTGGTGTTCCTAAGCAAAAGACTAGAATAAAGGGAGCAGATATGATCACAAAAGCTATAATAATTGGAAACTTTTCTGAACTGAATAAATATCAGAGGACAAAATCCTCAGGATTTAATACAGCAGAAATAGTTTTTGGAAAAAAAAAAAGGGTCTACCCTATGCATTCTCACAAATATTTGATTTAAATTAATTAATAATTAAAAAGATCCTACAAATTTCAGGCACGCATGGGTTGGGGCAAGATTTTCTACATAGAAATAAAAGTCAGACATTTCAGACTTCACACGTCTTCCTGGATATACTCCAAAGACATTGTTAATAATTGTGCGATACATACAGAATTCTACAGAAGAAACATTCTGCCTCAAGAATTTTATACCTAAGTGAGTTATCATCTATTTATATCAGATATGAAAGAGCCTGAAAAAATACACCAACCCTTCTTAAAAAAATAAATAAAAAAATAAAAAAAAAAAAGAAGCCCTTCTTAAAAAAATAAATACCTGACTACATATTCCAGCGCAGCCAGGAACAAAGCTAAATGAATAAGAGAAGCAAAAGCTATTCTAACCTTAAGAGGTTGCCCATTGGTCACCGAAGTGGATGAAATACAGACCCCACCCCCAAAGGGATATAATTAGAAAATTTGAATGCAAATGGTAAAAAGTTGTATCATAAGAGACCTAGGATGACAAAAACATAATTGCGTGCCTAGAGCTAGATCTCAAACTCTGATGGGGGTTGGGGAGATGGAAAATTAATAAATGATTGAGCACATGGATAAATAAATACATGAACAAAAGAAGCCATTGGTAAAGGAAGCAAAGAAGATGATGTAATGGAGAAAAACTGGGCGACCCACTTTTAGAGAATAACTTTCTCAGGATGTCGCATGGAAGCCGAGACCTTGAAGGAAGGGAAGGTGACCAGTTGGAGAAGAGAGGGGCAGAATGCACTATGGGTGAAGGTCACCACAAGCGCAGTTGTCCTGTGCAGGGAAGGAGCGTGGCACACTGGAAGAACCGAGCTACAGCCTCACCAGCTTCTTTCACAGCGAGCCTGCGCAAGTATGGTGGGACAGGATGGTAACCAGACTGGTGGGAATGGTCACATCATGTAGGCTCTTGTTGGCCATAGCAATCGTTTGTAGGTTTATTCCAAGATCAAGACGTGTTGGGTATTTTTTAAAGTTTATTTATTTTGAGAGAGAGAGAGAGAGAGAGAGAGAGAGAACAGAGAGAGACAATCCCAAGCAGGCTCCGCATGAGCCCGATGTGGGGCTAGAACTCACGAACTGTGAGATCATGACCAGAGCTGAAACTGAGAGTCAGACGCTTAATCCATTGAGCCACCCAGGCGCCCCCAAGATCAAGAAGTTTTAGAGTGAGAAGGAATATATATAATCTGATTTACTTTTCAAAAGGAAAGTGTAACTATTCTGTGGAAATATATGGATGTTCTTTTAAATGACACAAAGACAAATAGTTTGCAATTTACATGAATTATTTCAAAGCACAGAAAAATGCAAACAGCTTCCCACATAATTTTTTGAATAGAACGTAACCCTGATACTGAAATCTGACAAGAATAGCTCAAAGAATAGCAAGCAAGAGATAAATCTCACTCATAATATAGATGAGTTCTAATTAAAATTATGAGAAAACAAATTTATTGGTATATGAAAAAACGTACCATGACAATCCCAGGGAAATGTAGATCGCAAAGATTTTTCAACATTAGGGAATCTATTAATATAACCCATCAAATTAAAAAGCCAAGTGAGAAAAAAAACCGGCAAATATCAGATGGAAAACAAAGTCGTTGATAAAATTAAAGTTTTATTACCGATTCTGAAATTCTTAAATAAACGAGGTACAGAGGCATATTTCCTTAATAGGATGTAATTCATCTATTGTAAACATCCCCATAAGGGATTATCCCAACGTTTTCCATATTTTCCCCCAAGTTGCCAAAAAAATGTAACAACCTCAATAAGAACAGCATTTACAGAGGATTTACCATTTGTAAAACAATGGTGTTATTTGTTTTAGATGACTTATCCCCTTTTGATTTTCACAGCAATCTTAGCCGTTAAGTACGATTTATCTCCATCTTACAAATGAAGAAATTGAGAGCATAAAAAGAAATGCCAGGGTGCCTGGGTGGCTCAGTTGGGTAAGTGTCCGACTTCAGCTCAGGTCATGATCTCACGACTCCTGAGTTCCAGCCTCACATGGGGATCTCTGCTGTTGTGCAGAGCCTGCTTTGGATCCTCTGTCTCCTTCTCTCTCTGCTTCTCCCCAGCTCTCTCTCTCAAACATAAACAAACATTTAAAAAATAAGAAAAGAAGTAATAAAAAGAAATGAGATACAGAAAAAAGGACAAAAAGATGCAAAATTATCTTTCCTTGTGAATATAGAATTATATGCCTAAAAATCCAAGAAAATAAATTTCAAGTGGAATAGAGTTCAGTTAAATTGGCCAGATTTTTGGGGGGGGGGCAGATTTTTTTTTCAAGTACATAATTGTATAAATAACAGCAGACAAATACATTGAGACTTACAGTTTCTTTTTTTCAGCTTATTTATTTAGTTTTGAGAGAGAGAGAGAGAGAGAGCACACAAGTGAGGGAGAGACAGAGAGAAGGAGAGACTGAATGCCAAGCAGGCCCTATGCTGTCAGAGCAGAGTCTGACTTGGGGCTCGAACTCACAAACTGTGAGATCATGACCTGAGCCGAAGCCAAGAGCCGGACGCTCAACCGACTGCACCTACACAGGCGCCCCAAGACTTACAGTTTCTGTTACCCAACATTGTGAATTTGTTCATTGTCCCCAAACTAACGTATATGTGTAGATCAGTTCTAATCAAATACTAAATTCAACGATTGGGAATTGACAAACGGGTACCAACATTCCTAACAGTGAATAAAAGGGCAATGGAAAATTTGGAGAAAGAGTTTTAAGGAAAGACTTGCTCTATCAGATAAATACACGTCACAAATCTAAGTAATTAAAATTGTAACACTATTGTAAGTAGCATATCTGATCAACAGAAGAGAATAGAAAGCCTTGAAATATTCTAATATAAAATAATGTAGAAGAAAGTAAATACATTATTTCAAATAAGAGTAAAATGGATTCTTCAATACATTTCCTGATACAAGTGACTATTTGGAAAACACTGGTATGTTGGAATCCAGTATTATTTCACATCGCTAAACTATACAATAGGTAAACCAAAAAATAAAATATAAAACAACAAATACATAATGAAACCAGAAGGAAACGAGTGATTATCAAAACTTGATGTTTGTAACCGAAAACTATTATCAGTTTGAGAATAAAAGTACTAAAAAGTGAATTAGAGAAATGAGTAGCAATGCCCAATAGAAACAGGGCATAGCATGGGGCGCCTGGGTGGCTCAGTCAGTTAAGTGGCTGACTTCAGCTCAGGTCATGGTCTCACGGTTCCGGGAGTTCGAGCCCCGCATCAGTTCGAGCCCCGCGTCGGGCTCTGTGCTGACAGCTCAGAGCCTGGAGCCTGCTTCGGATTCTGTGTCTCCCTCTCTCTCTCTCTGTCCCTCCCCCACGCATTTTCTGTCTCTCTGTCTCAAAAATAAATAAATATTTAAACAATTTTAAAAAGTCACTTATCAAAACAGGGCATAGCATCTAAGAGACAGTCATTCAAAGGAAAATATAAATGGTAACTAAACATTGAAAATTCAACCAAAATAAATGTATGACCTTGGGCAAGATCACACATAACCTCTAAGCCTCAAAATCCTCATGTGTAAAATGATAAAATAAGGAAGGGAAATAGTTTGTCTTCAATATCCATGAGGGTATACAGATGACTGGTTATTAAATATCCACTGTGATAACAAAGAGTTCCTATCTTTGAATGGGGGCTGCCTCCTTAGGAAAGGTATGCCTCCAGCTATCATGCCAAGGAAAGGAAGGATCTAGCAGATTCCCATATGGACTTATTGGTAGAAAAAGTGGGTCACAATGCCCTTTCAGCATGGCTAAAGTGCAGTTCAGTCATCACCGCATTGTAAAGAATCATTTTTCTACTTGATTAGAGGTGTTGCCGATAACGAGTGGATTCACGAACTCAAAGTTTGCTTATCTGGTGTTCCATCTCACAAAAGATTATGAGCCGCAAACTAAAAGGAAGGGGGAGGACACATGGCGAAAACTGTTGGAGACTGACTGTAACGAAAGAAACAGCGGATAGCAAAATTATTAAAACACACACGCACACAAATACAGCCTAGAGCCATTTGCTGCAGAGACAAACAGCCCTACCAACTTAATGGCCCCTGGGCTTGTCGAGACATTACAAGTCTGAGCAGTAATTACAGACATAAGAACAGCTACTATTGATTGAAAATGTATCCTGTGGGGCGCCTGGGTGGCGCAGTCGGTTGGGCGTCCGACTTCAGCCAGGTCACGATCTCGCGGTCCGGGAGTTCGAGCCCCGCGTCGGGCTCTGGGCGGATGGCTCGGAGCCTGGAGCCTGTTTCCGATTCTGTGTCTCCCTCTCTCTCTGCCCCTCCCCCGTTCATGCTCTGTCTCTCTCTGTCCCCAAAATAAATAAAAAACGTTGAAAAAAAATTAAAAAAAAAAAAAAAAAAAAGAAAATGTATCCTGTAGCCAGATACTGAGAGAAGGGTTTCGTGCGTGCCTTTTCACTTCATCCTCCTAACAATCGTATGAGATTGGCACCATTATTATCCCAACAGCATAAACGAGAAAACAGAAAGCTTAAGCAACTGTCAAAGGTCACGGAGACCGAAAGCGACAAAACTTGGATTGAATTCTGGGCATTTCTGACTCTATTCTGCTGTGTGGTCTTCTCCGGTCAGGTTCATACACTATGTGTTGGACAGCCTGAATCTCCATTTCTTCTTCCTATCACTTGTCGGCCGTCCATTTAGCAGACGTATTGAGCAACCAATGAATGGCCTCACCACTACTCTTGGGATTGTCCTGAAGGGGCTCGTACTCGAGCGAGGGAGCACAGAAGTCAAATCGTTATCAGCAATGCAATAAAGTAGTGCTAGCATCTTCCTTGATTGGTGGAGGGGATGAATTACCATGAAATACTTGAGATTCTTTTGTTCAGAGGTCTCAAAAACCAAATACTGCCTCCTGAAATCCTGATGACATTTCTACCCGATCTTCATGAGTGATGGAGAACGGGGAGGGAATCCTAAATATTGAGAAGAGAATGCAGGAACGCAGGAAAGCGACAGAGAATAACAATGAATGCAGCGACTGGAGTCTTCCGGATAGCTCGTCCTCAAACCTGAGCCATCTGGAGCACCTTCCAAAAATTAATAAAAAAAAAAAAAAAAAAAAAAAAATAGAATCGCATTTCTGGTCCCCATTCCAATGATTCTGATTCAGAATCTTGGGTGGGGCCCAAGAATCTGAACTCCAAGTAGGCTTCGCTCTCTTACCTAGATGGATCTGATGCATGCTCTGGGGAAGGAACCCTAGGAAGCGATGAAAGGCAGATTCTGGAAGTTTAATAGCTTTGTTCATCTTAGGCATCGTGCCTGAGGCAGTTCCTTGGGCTCCAGCTCCGATTTCCTCTGTGGGGTTACTTCCTACTCTTGGGACAACAGGCCACAGACCATTGGGTCATCTTGCCTGTGGGCTGCAGGCATCCATCCAAGCCCAACTACCAGTGGTGTTTTTTTCTTAGCTCGGGCTGTAGAGGAGCATCCAGAACGAAGCTGAGGTTGCCGTCTAGTGGGTTCTGCGCACCAGGGGAATGGCCACACCAACCGCTCTTCGTGGATGTCAGTTTCTGGCCAAAGCTATCCTTAAACAACCCCCCACATTACACAGATACAAGCGCCCCACCCCCATCGTGCCCCTTCCTCACTTGGCAGATACCAGGCCAGCAGGATGTTTCATGTACTACAGTTGGTCCAGAAGCCAGACAGGAACTATGTATCTTTCAGGAATGACTTACAGACCTTTGGCCCCCAAGGTATGAAATGGGGCCCATTTCTGGCTATTGTTGTTTTAAAAATACTAATTAATTTTGAGAGAGAGAGAGAGAGAGAGCATGAGCAGGGGAGAGGCAGAGAGAGAGGGAGACACAGAATCTGAAACAGGCTCCAGGCTCGGAGTGGTCAGCCCAGAGCCCGACGCGGGGCTCGAACTCACGGACCGCGAGATCATGACCTGAGCTGAAGTCGGACGCTTAACCGACTGAGCCCCCCAGGCGCCCTGATTTCTGCCTCTTCTTAAAGGACGAAGCTATGGGCCTCTATTTAAAACACCAACTGTAAACTCTCCCTCTGAGATATTTCAAATCGGAAGGTGTAGTATAGAACAACAACTACAATACCACAACAACATTTAGAGCCAATTTAATACTTGACCGGTATTTATTAAGCAACCGACCCAGTTTTGGAGCTGTGAAAAATGTTACAGCAAAGGGAAAGACATTACTCCTGTTCCCAGACAGCTTAGAGTCTAGGTGTGAGAGAGAGCACCCAATTCCAATTTGGACGGGGTGGGGGCAGTTTCCCCCCACACCACTAACAAGCACTGCCCAGACGCCAGCTAGCGTCCTACGATTTAACTCGACCGACACTGTCTACCTAGAGATAGCATCAGATCCCACGGGTCAAGGGCTCAGTCCCGCAAGACTACTCCCCATACGCACGCACTTCAGATGCCAGTTGCAAACCCAGGTTTGTTACCTGTGCTTCTGACCAACCGACGGTAGATCAGAGGTTCCAACCACCACCTCTTTGGGTTCCATTGATGAGCTAGTGTTCCATGAATTTGCTCACAGAACCAGAGAAGCATTTTGCTTACCAGATTACCGGTTGCAAGATGATAGGATGTGACTCAGGAACAGCGGATGGAAGAACCACGTGGGATGAGCTATGGGGAAGGGCTGCGAAACCCCCATTCTCTCCCCAAGCGCCATTCTCCCCGAATCTCCAGCCAAACCCGGAAGCTCTCCGAAGCCAGTCGTTTTGGGCTTTCACGGAGGCTGCGTTACCGAGGCTTGATTGATTACATCACTGGCCGCTGGTGATCCACTCAAGCTCCAGCCCCTCTCCCTTCCCTGGAGGTCTGGGGGCGGGACGGAAAGTTCCAGCCCTCTAGATGCAAGGTTGGCTCTCTGGGCAACCAGCCCCCACGCGTAGATGCTTTCTGTAAGTTGCCTCGTGAGGACAAGAAAAACACCTTTATCTTTCACCACTGAGGAAATTCCAAGGGTTTTAGAAGCTCTGTGCTAAAACTAAGGCCAAGACCAGATACGTATTTCTTCTTAGACATCACAAGATCAACACACACCGATTGTACCGCATGCACCACAGCGATACCGTTCACACACACGCCACACGAACCCCAAGCCAACACAACACTGAACCACACGCGCGCGACACACGTACACACACAGCACACCTTTGTATGTGTGAATGCGTGTGTCAGTGTGAGCCTGTGCACAGGAGGGGGAGGGGTCTTGGCTCTCTGGAGCCCAGCTAGGTCGAAAGGAAGATACCAGGAAGTCAGGGACAAAGGCTTTCCCCTCCACGTTGTCACGCCCACTAGGAATGCAAAGACGGGAAGAGGTATTTAGAAAGCTATCCGAATCACAAACGACAACAGAAGCAAATCCCTTTGTAATCAGCCACAGCCATACACAGCTACATACAATAAACCCTCAATTAGCCAATCAAATTACTTCACGTTCAGGTTCTCCCCCACATTGTACGTTTAATGAAAGGGCAACGACAAAAGAAGTGAATGCAGAAAAGGTCAACAATAATAACATCTGTTAGGTATGTCCAAGAGTCAAAAGAGACTTACCTCTTCCATTTCGCTAACCATCCTGTTGGGGCGCCCCCGCTGGCTCAGTTGGTAGAGCAGGTGACTCTTCATCTCAGGGTTATAAGTTTGAGACCCACACTGGGTGTAGAGATTACTTCAGATATTTTAAAAAAAAAAAAAAAAAAAAAAAAAGGATTGCGTAAGTTACCGAGACCAATAACTTGCGGTATATTTGCGGATCACTATACTGTTGGCAAAGCACTATTCCTATATATTATCTCATTTAATCCTTACACCTCTCTCTGACCCTCCCTGGCTTGTGTTCTTTCTCTCTCTCAAAAATAAATACACATTAAAAAAAATTGTTTAAATGTCTAGCTAAGTGTTGTCAACAAGGTCACAACTGCTCTTTATTTTGGTGTAAAAAAGCCCACCGATTTTTCATTTTGAGCTGTTCTATGAACCTTTGTGCGACCTGCTCACTTGACAGTGGTAAGAGCATGGGATTTAGAACTTGACATACTCGTGTAGAAAATATAGGTCCGACACTATCCAAGTGGTCTTGGCCAAGTCACTGTACTTCCACAAGTTTCTGCAGAACGGATGGGTTAGAGTCTGGGGTCTAGAGCGAGACCAAGTATGAATCCTAGCTCTTATACTTACAAGCTGGCTGGTTTGGGGCAGGTTAAATAACCTCCCTGTGCCTCAGTTTCCCCATCCATTACCTTCACAGGGTGTTATCAGGAATAAATAACATACTGTGTGCATCCAACACAATACCGAACACTTCTAAGAGCCCAATAAACAGCGGCGATTATTACTTACCCTAGCCTGAGAGTGAGAACGGAAGTTGGCAATTATTAGGGAAAGACTGCAGGTGTGGCTGGCAACTTCAACCAACACGCACACGTTTACTGTGTCACAAATCCCTCCCACAAAAGGCGAGATTCGCACCACAGTGCATAAAAAAAGCTCACTTCAACTTCAGTAAACGGTGGATGTTTACAGGGCCTTCCTACGAAAACGTTCTCCTGGAATAGTTTAGATTTGCTAAGAAGGCACACCTCTCCCAGCCTAAAGATCGTATCTGGCACTCTCCCTTCAAAAGCGTGATACCAGTTAAAAGCACGGAACAAGTGAGGTTGGCCAAGCCACCAGCTGCTGTTTGGTTAGCCCGGCACACTGGCATGGCGAACAAGGTGTACGACTTGGGGCCACGGAGACCTGAGTTGGAGACTTGGCTATTGGGTTGAATGATGTCTCTGCATCCCAGATTCCTTGTCTGTAAAATAAGGATAATAAGAGCTGCCATTCAGGAATTTTGGTGAAGACTGGAGATATCTAAAGCACCTAGCTGGGGCCAAGAGTAGTAGCTCTGTGAAGGAAGTCTTTACTACTACAAACCGTATTCAACTTCTGGTCTCCGAGTCAGCTGAGGTGGAAGGGAGTCTGTTTTTGATCGATTGATCGATCGACTTATTTGTGGTTTGTGATTTTTTTTTTTTTTGAGAGACAAAGAGCACGAGGAGGGGGAGAGGGGCAGAGAGAGAGGGAGACACACAATCTGAAGCAGGCCCCAGGCTCCGAGCGGTCAGCCCAGGGCCCGACCCCACGAACCCGGAGATCATGGACCTGAGCTGAAGTCGGACGCTTCGGTGACTCAGCCATCCGTGAGCCCGTTTTCTTTTTAATCACACCTTTTCACGTGCCCTTAATGAGAACTGTTCCGACAGAGGATAGCCAGCCAACATTCAGCCACCTGAGTTCAAAACAGCGTCGCGGGTAGAGGGCTGGGCCAAATAGGTGAAAAGCCTCAAACTTCCAGCTATAAAATAAATAAATAAGTCACGGGGAGGTAATGTACAGCACAGGAAAGGTAGTCAATAATATCGTAATAACTTTGTGTTGGGTCAGATGGTGACTAAACATACTGCCGTGATCATTTTGTGATGTATAAAAATATCAAATCACTGCGTTGTGTATCCGAAACTAATACGATATTGCACGTCAATCATAATTCAATAAAAAATTAAAAAATAATAGAAAAAAAAGTTTAAAAAAAAAGACAGTGCAACGTGGGGGCACCTGGGCAGCTCAGTCAGTTGAGCGTCTGACTCTTAATTTAGGCTCAGGTCATGATCTCACAACTCTTGAGTTCAAGCCTCACATTGGGCTCTCTGCTGACAGCACAGAGCCTGCTTGGGATTCTCTCTCCCCAACCCCCCCCCCCGACTTCCCCTTTCCCCACTGGCGCTTTGTCTCTCTCCCGCTCTCAAAAATAAATAAACATTAAAAAAAAAACCAACACCAGGGGCACCTGGGTGGCTCAGTCCGTTAAGCCTCCAACTCTTGGTTTCGGCTCAGGTCACGATCTCAGTTTGTGAGTTCGAGCCCCACATCAGGCTCCATGCTGACAGTGCGAAGCCTGCCTGGGATTCTTTCTTTCCCTCGCTCTCTGCCCCTCCCCCACTTGCTCTCACTGTCTCTCAAAAATAAATAAATAAACTAAAAAAAAAAAAAGAAAACTTAAAAAAACAGTGTAATGTGGGGCGCCTGGGTGGCGCAGTCGGTTAAGCGTCCGACTTCAACCAGGTCACGATCTCGCGGTCCGTGAGTTCGAGCCCCGCGTCGGGCTCCGGGCTGATGGCTCGGAGCCTGGAGCCTGTTTCCGATTCTGTGTCTCCCTCTCTCTCTGCCCCTCCCCCATTCATGCTATGTCTCTCTCTGTTCCAAAAATAAATAAACGTTGAAAAAAAAAATTAAAAAAAAAAACCAGTGTAATGTGTAGTCACTTAATTGTTTAAAATAAAATAATAAAAGTACACGTCATGGAATAACTCATAATACTTTTTTTTTTTTTTTTTTTTTTTTACTTTTTATTTTAAGTAGGCTTTACGCCCAGCACAGAGCCCAGTGCAGGGTACAAACACGTAACCCTGAGATCAAGACCCGAGCTGAGATAGACGAACGCTTAACCGACTGAGCCACCCAAGTGCCCCTGGAATCGCTGATAATTCTTAAATTTGTTTTAGCTAATGCTTTCAACTTCTTCACTAAGTCTCTCGATTTTTGCAACAAGGAAACAAACAAAAAAAACCCCGCCGTCGTGTTTCTATCGTTTTTATTTTGTTTTCCCTACAGTCTGAGAGAGGTGATACGAAACAAAAGTGTTGTGGGGTGGCCATAGGAACAAATAAAGGAAATGGACATTTATGGAGCTCCAACTATGTGCCAGGCGCTGTGCTAGGCATTTAACACACGCCATCTCATTTTAGCAGTACAATATCCCTAAAGCATAGGGATTCTTTTTATCCCCATCTTACAGCTGGGGAACTGAGCTTAAATGTCTTGCCCAAGTCACACAGCTTGTGTCTGAAACAGAAACTGAAATGAACACTGTGCCCTTTTCCTTAGAAGAGCCCGCCTCGCGATTGCTGACCAATCTTTGATCTGAGATAATGAGCCTCAGGTTGCTGTGAAAGGCAGTGTCAGTCTCACCTCTAGAGCAAGGTGCATTCCGTGTGCAGCCATGGCATTAGCAGGCCTAACTCCAAAAGATTTGGGCCCATTTCCTTTCCTAATTCCTCTTAACTTCCCTTAAGTTGGTAGGAGCCGTGCTGCCCATTGTTCCCTTCAGCCTATTTGTCCTGAGGATTTGCTAATTCAATTATTTTATTCTTCCAATATTGATCTTCGCACCGTCCTCTAAGCCTTCACTGGTCCCATTCCCGGAAGCGCAATGATTTCCCATCAAGTTTTAATTCTGCGGGTGCACTCAACTAGGTCAACATCACCTTCTCCTTGGTATTCATCTGCCCAGATTTCCTCATTAGACTTTAAAATTAGATTTCCCTGCCTCCTGGAGCAGGGCCCTCCCCCTTCCCTGAAATGGCGGAATGATTTCAGCACTTTCTCAAGAAAGTTGTGTAGGGAGCTACAGCTCAATTTTCAAAGTAAGGGACGTTACGACCCAGGTCTGGGATGCAGTTCAGTGGTTTCAAAGGCCGACCTACCACACAGAAGAAGTCATATTATAATGACTACCGATTCAAGAATCCTCAGCTTTTTGTAGGGGCGCCTGGGTGGCTCGGTCGGTTAAGCCTCCGACTCTTGATTTCGGCTCAGGTCATGGTCTCATGGTATTAACACTGAGGTCCGCACGGGGCTCTTGCATTGAGTGTGGAGCCTGCTTGAGATTCTCTCTGTCCCTCTCTCTCTGTTCTTCCCCCCCCCTTCTCTCTCTTTCTCTCTCTATATATATATAAATTTTTTTTAATAATAAAAATGAAAACCAGAATCTTCAACTTTTGTAGAGTATTATGAAATATTTTATTTTTAAAATTTCTTAGGAGAGCACAGAGTAGATGAAGGGTGGTAAGATTGACAAGAGTGGGGGAGTGAGTGAGAATGATTTGAAATCAGGTCAGAAACATCGGATTATAGTACTTCAAGAAATGACACTTGAGAAATTAAATGTCACTTTTTCTGTTGAAGGCCTATCTTGTCTTTTCTGACAACCTACATAAGGGCAAATGCAAGATCTATCTTTTAGATCCAGATAGATCATGTATGATTGGAAAAACATACCAGTGGAATCAGCCAACATATTTGACAGGAGGTATTATGGTGTACAGGTGATTGAGCGTTGGACTAGGACTAGAAAGAGAGCAGTGTTAGTCAGGCAGTGAGAACAGAAAGCTGTGGTTAATTAAGTAAGGAGGGGTTGGTGGGCATGGGCTAAACCAACTCAATTGTTGGTGGGGATTTCTAAAAGCCAGAGTTGCAATTAAAAGTCACTTGGGAGGGAGCATGGAAGGGGGAGAGTTGTTCTAGGATAGGGGAAAACTGAACTTCATTTTTTTGGTCGACATCATACTTTCTAGCATAATACCTAACAATTTAGCTCTTACCATATGCCAAGCATTCTGCTAAGCACTGTCTGTAGATTATCTCACTTCATCCTTTGAAACAATCCTATTTGTTCATAGATAGGAAAATTAAGCTCAGAAAGGCTAGGTGACTTATTCAAACTCGTGCGGCACTTCAGTAGTAGAATCTGGGTTCAAATCTAAGCATTCTTTTCTCCAGAGTCTGTGCTTGTAAACATTATGTTATATTGGCTTTCAAGTGTAAACAGAAGGAAAGAAACCAGAATATAAAGAGCCTAGACTTGCTTGGAGAGGATTATAATTGATGGAGTTATGGTCCCAGAAAAAGAGTGACTAGAAAGACGGGAGATATTTGCCTTGGGAATGAAAGGAAAACATCTTTCTTCTAGAACAAGAAGGAAAGAAGCTAAGCAAACAAAAGGGAGAGGAGCGACTGGGTGGCTCAGTCAACTAAGCGTCTGACTCTTGGTTTTGGCTCAGGTCATGATCTCACAGCTTGTGAACTCGAGCCCCGTGTCGACAGTACGGAGCCTGCTGGGGATTCTCTCTCTCCTTCTCTCTCTGTCCCTCCCCCACTTGTGCTTTCTCTCTCAAAATAAATAAATACACATTTTCTTTTTTTTTTTTTTTTAATTTTTTTTTTTTCAACGTTTATTTATTTTTGGGACAGAGAGAGACAGAGCATGAACGGGGGAGGGGCAGAGAGAGAGGGAGACACAGAATCGGAAACAGGCTCCAGGCTCTGAGCCATCAGCCCAGAGCCCGACGCGGGGCTCGAACCCACGGACCGCGAGATCGTGACCTGGCTGAAGTCGGACGCCCAACCGACTGCGCCACCCAGGCGCCCCAAATACACATTTTCTAAGAAAGGAAGAGACAGAGAGATTTTGAAATGGAGAAAATAGATCCCGAGGGAGCACACAATGTATAAGTCAAGTAGCGTGCCGCAATCTAAAAAAGTCTGGAACAGTAATTGGTTACGGAGGTAGGGACTCTGTAAGATGACAAGGATTTTTAAATATAACGAGGGCCCTCTAAGACTAGGGAAGATGAATTTTCAACGAACTCCATGAACGTGGTTTGATAATTTTCTCAATGATCATTTTTCAATCGATAGTTTTCTATAGGGATTACCTTAGAGCCCAAGATATAGTCTGTGAAAAGCAGGAGGCTTTAGCCGGGACAGGATAAAAGAAAAACGATGATAATAAGGTCAAAGGGACGGGGGGACTCCGGGAAGGGAACATGTTAGTTCGTTGGGAAGCCTCTAGGAAATTGGGGCACTAGACACATGGATCAACTTTTTTCCTCCACGGGAGGAAACTGACAGCCAGGATTTTTCACCTGGTCACACTGTGCTGAGCGGGGGTAAGGATCAATGGCACAAGTGACCACCTCCATGCTTCCCTGGGCAGCCAGTCCATGCTGGACTCAAGAGTTCCAATACCAGTAAGACAGAAGTTAATTCTCTGGGAGCCCCCTCAGAATAGTTGGGCCACTAGGGGAGGTCGGGGGCTAGGGAGTCGCTTCCTGCTATTATGGTGATGCACGGAGAGCAGGGTCTCCATGTAAAGGTGTCCTGAATCTCCCTACTGGCTTTGGTGAGTCTGGTGCCGGAGACTTTCCATTGGTTTCTGATCCCTCACGGATGGAATGCGTCCATGAATTACTGCTGAATCAATGTGTCTGTTGAGGAAAGAAGGGTTTAGGACGTCCTACTCTGCCATCTTGCCGATGTCAACTGCCCCTCAACCTCTTTTTTGTTTGTTTGTTCATTTGCTTTCTTTTACTGGTATTCTTTGTTTGTCTTTCAGCAGATTCCCACAAAAAGGTGAGTGATAGTTCAATTTTTTTTTTTACTTGGCCTACCTAAACATGTTTATTTTACTCTCCTGCTTGATGGCTACTTTTTGACTGAATAGGGAATGTTAAATGAAAAATAACGTTCTTGCAGAATTTTGAAGGAATCGCTACATGGTCTCATAGCTCTGTGTTGTGCTTGAGAACTCAGATGTCATTTTGAGGCTTGATCCTTTGTAAGTAACCTACTTTTTCCTACCTGGGAGTTCTTACTGCTGTCTCTTTATCCCTATTGTTCTGAAATTTCACTATCATGAGTGCCCTTTTGTGGATGTTTTTCCACGTATTATTCTCAGTGGGCCCACTCAGTCTGGAAACTCGTGCCCTTTAGTTCTGGGAAATGAAAATCACCTTGGATCACTTCTTTGAATTACTTCCTCTCCCTTTCACATTTTTCTCTTATGACAGAATTCATATTACTCAAATATTTCACTTCCTAAGGAGAGCCTCCAGTTTTCTCATATTTTCTTTTTGTCTTTTTATTCCAGTGTGATTTTGTGTGCAAGATCTTTGTCTTCCATTCATCCATGGGTTGCTTTATTTCTGCTAACATGCACTTGAGAGCTAGTTTTAATAACCCGATGCTAACATTGTACAAGGCTGCAGTCCCAATAGTTTATTTTTGCTTTTACTTCCCTTGCCTCAGGAGACAGATCTAGAAAAATGTTGCTGGGGCCGCGGTCAGAGACATGGCTGCCGGTGCTCTCTTCTAGGATCTTTATGGTTCCAGGTCTCACGTTTAGGTCTTTCATCCATTTTGAGTTCATTTTTGTGTACGGTGTAAGAAAATGGTCCAGTTTCAGTCTTTTGCACGTTGCTGTCCAGTTCTCCCAGCACCACTTGTTGAAGAGACTGTCTTTTTCCCAGTGCCTATTCTTTCCTGCTTTATCAAAGATTAATTGGCCCTGTAGCTGTGGGGCCATTTCCGGGTTCTCTATTCTGTTCCATTGATCTATGTGTCTGTTTTCGTGCCAGTGCTGTACTGTCTCGATCGCTACACCCTCGTAATACAACTTGACGTCTGGAATTGTGACGCCTCCGGCTTGGCTTGGCTTTTTCAAGGTTGCTTTGGCTATTCGGGGTCTTTTGTGGTTCCATACCCATTTTAGGATGGTTTGTTCCAGTTTCTGTGAAAAATGCTGGTGGTATTTTGATACATTAAATGTGCAGATTGCTTTGGGTGACACTTTAACCATATTTGTTCTTCCAATCCTCGAGCATGGAATGATGTCTCCACATTTCTTTCCGTTATCTTCAATTTCTTTCACCAGTGTTTTGTAGTTTGCAGAGTGCAGGCCTTTCACCTTATTGGGTCAGTCTATTCCTGAATATGTTCCTGTTTCTGGCGCGCTCGTAGATGAGACTGTTTTCTTAATTTCGTGGAGAGAAATTCTTAAGATACATGATCGGAAATAATAATCAAATTCATAAAGTTTGGGGGACACGATGTCTATATACAAGAGTAAATAGCAGCCCAGATGAATTAGAAAGGATAAATGAAAAAATAATCCTATTCAGAATACCATCAATATAGTTTAATGGTTTACCTTGCGACCTTAGACTAAAACCAGAAAAGCAACAGACAGCCTTTAAGAAGAGAATTATGAAACAATTCTAAAGAAGGTGAAAGAAGGCTTGATAGAGAAACACAGTGATCATGAGTGGGAAGACGCAATTCTGTAAACATGTGACATAACCCCAGATTAAGCAACCTGGTGTCCTTCCAATCCTGATAGGATTTTATTTTATGTTTTATTTTCTTAAAGCTCTAGGTGAGATTTTTTTTTTTTTTAAGTTTATTTATGTATTTTGAAAGAGAGACGGAGAGTGGGCCGGGGAGGGGTGGAGAGAGAGGGAGAGAGAGCATCCCAAGCAGGCTCTGTGCTGTCAGCATGGAGCCCGAGGTAGGGCTCAATCTCACAAACCCGGGAGATCATGACCTGAGCCGAGACCACGAGTCGGATGCTTAATCGACCGAGCCATCCAGGCACCCACCCAATATGACTTTAGTACAAAGTGATTGGACAACCCACGTGGCAGAATAAACATAAAGAAGAACAAAGGCAATTCTGGAGGAAAAAAGAACAAGCAAGGACGATGTGCCCCACAGAACACTAAAGTTACTTCAGTATTTCCTGAGATTAATATCACCTAAATCGGTTCACAATGAAAAACAATCAATTAACAAAAGGAAATGAGTCGAGTGGGATCGCAAATATCAAATTTAGACAGATTTGCTCTGGGGGCTTTACATCCTGCAATTATCACATTCAAAATATAAACCATCAGTGATTTTTGGAATGAAGGAGTGTATCAGTCAGAGTTGAACCAGAGAAGCAGAACCAATAGGGTATATATTCTCTCTCTCTCTTCCCCATCCCCCTAGTCCCCCGACTTCCCAGGTGTCTGCCTTATGGATTGTGGACTTTCTTATCCAATCCCTGTGATGACAAGTCCAAAATCCGTAGAGCAGGCACTCAGGAAGCAAAGTTCATGGGCTGGCTCAAACTCCACAGGCATGGGCTGAAGCTGTTGCCTGCAGATAGTATTTTGCCTCTCTCTTAGGGAAATTTTGTCCCTGCTTTTAAGCCTTTCCAGCAAATTCCATCAGGTCCACCAAGATTATCCTAGATACTCTCTCTTACATAAAATCAGCTGATTAGAAACGTTAGTTGTATCTGCAAGATGCCTTCAATCCAACACCTAGATTATTGCTTTATAGAACAATTGGGTGCTACAGACCGGCCAAGGTGACATATCAATAAAGCCGTTACGTAAACTCGAGAAAAAGTACAAAGTTCAGCCACGTAAAGCCTCTGGAGAATAAACAAAAAACAGGCAGATTCTGTACAAAAATTGAAATTTGAAAAAACAGACTGACACGAATAAATTGTACTGTTTTTACAAATTTAGCCAAAGTATAGATCACAGTACAGGTGCAACACGAGGTCACAAAAATTATGGTTTTTAATTTTTAAATTCTTTTCATGTTCTTTTTTTTCAAAAATGTTCATTTATTTTTGAGAGTGTGCAAGCGAGGGAGGGGCAGGGAGAGGGGGAGACGCAGAATCCGAAACAGGCTCCGGGCTCCGAGCTGTCAGCACAGAGTCCGAAGCGGGGCTTGAACCCATGAACTGTGAGATTGTGACCTGAGCCGAAGTCAGACGCTTAACCAACTGAGCCACCCAGGCGCCTCCAAAATTGTATTTTAAAAAAAAAAAATGCCTATTTTCTGTCCTACAGAACCAGAGAACATAGCCACTAAACAACAACAGCCACTGGAAAGTGAGGAGGGAATCCTAGAGAGGAGAGAAGTAATGAAAAGAAAGCCTAAATTCTGTGTATAAACACTGCCTAAATTTCTGTCTGATGGGTTAATCAAGCATATGTAAGACACTCTAGAAACAGAGTACAGCTAACACTTTAAAAAAAAAAAAGACCTGGGATCAGAATTTATGTCCACTCCAAGCGAGACAAAAATTTCAGTTTGAGCGTAAATAAAAATGTCAACGCTCTTCAAAAGATGGTCAATGAGTTAACAGAAAACACACGCGGAATTAAGGAAAAGATAGGGAATCTAAACAGAAAGCTATGAAAAAAATATGAAAAAAATTACCTAAGTTTCACCGCTTAACCTTGAGCCAAATCGCACACATTATATAAAAATGAATTAAAAATGGATCACTGATGTTAAACATAAAATGTATAACTCTGGCGTTTTAGAAAACAGCAGGAGAAAATCTGGAGAACGCAGGGCTAGGGGACAAGCTCTCCGACTTGACACCAAGAGTATGATCCACGAAAAGAAAAATTGATGTTTGAACTTCATCAAAATTGGAAAGTTTTGCTTTGCGTAAAACCCGGGATGAAAAGACAAGCAGGGGGGGCGCCTGGGTGGTGCGGTCGGTTAAGCATCCGACTTCAGCCAGGTCACGATCTCGCGGTCAGTGAGTTCGAGCCCTGCGTCAGGCTCTGGGCTGATGGCTCGGAGCCTGGAGCCTGTTTCCGATTCTGTCTCTCTCTCTCTCTCTCTCTCTCTCTCTCTGCCCCTCCCCCGTTCATGCTCTGTCTCTCTCTGTCTCAGAAATAAATTAAAAAAAACATTGAAAAAAAAATTAAAAAAAAAAAGAAAAGACAAGCAGGGCACCTGGGCGTCTCAGTCAGTTTGAGCATCCAACTTGGGCTCGGGTCGTGATCTCGTGGTTTGTGAGATTGAGCCCCACGTCTGGCTCTGTGCCGACAGCCAGGAGCCTGCTTGGGATTCTCCCTCTCCCTTTCTCTCTGCCCTTCCCCGTTTGTGCACACACTCTTCCTCTCAAAATAAATAAAAATTAAAAGATAAAGGAAACAACCGTGATGCCCTTCGATGCGTAAATGGCTAAAAAACAAACAAAAAAACCCCCGCTGCGTTATATGCATACCGTAGAATACTACTGAACAATGCGAAGAACAAGCAATGAGAGTGATGTCAGCATCATGGTGGCATAGGACATCCTCCTTTTTGTCCTCCCTTTTTAACAATTAATTTGGCATCCATTCGCAAACAAAAGCACCTCAGTGGGAATCGGAGGATCCAGCGCCATATATCAAGGGACCTGGGAGGGCCTCATCCACCTGTGCATTGGGCAATAGGCAGACAGACCTTGATATGGGCTGTAGAACCAGCAGAAGCTTGCAAAATGGCCACGGGTCCTCTCAGCCACCCTCGGGCCAAACCAGGAGAGCGCTAGCTTGAGTAGACACCCGATAGTTGAAATAGCCTTTGTAGAAGTCCAGCCTTTTTGAGGACAGATTCCAGCAATCTGCTGGAGAGAGGGGAAAAAAAAAAGCATGTGAATTCGGATGTATTAGAGAGAGTAAGAGGAATCCTCAAACAGAAATCATAGCTAATACAGCCCACCAAGGGCCCCGTCTCGCATGATATGCGTGCACTTGACACACGCACGTAAATCCTAAGAGCCTAAGAGACCACGCCGGATTAGATTTCTGTCTCATTTCTTTGATTCCAAAAGTTATTTCCATTGCTTTTCAGGCAAATGTTAACTGCCTCCCTATAATTTAACTCTGTGGGAGTCGGGGGATTTTGATGGTAAAGTCATTACTCATTAGACAGATTTGTTAGAAATAATTTTTAATTACGTAGCACGGACATAGGAATGAAAACATTGTAAGCACAAGAGCGGGGAAAAAAATTAAATTACTTGGTACAGACTAATGGGAACAGTTGGAGATAAGGCCCTTCCTCTTTCGCCACCCCCACCCCCACTTTCTAGAAACAAGCAGGAATTTACAAACACATCTACAGAGCTTACGGAAATGAAAAAAAAAGTCCAGAACAAGTTGAAGCCTCTTGCAAATTTCAACTGACATGTTAAATACACAGCAGGAACCATCCCTACAGTTCACATGGAGTGGTGTGGTGATCGGTTTAAAAAACTCTCTTGGGGGTGCCTGGGTGGCTCAGTCAGTTAAGCGGCCGACTGCGGCTCAGGTCATGATCTTGCGGTCCATGAGTTCGAGCCCTGCGTCGGGCTCTGTGCTGACAGCTCAGAGCCTGGAGCCCGTTTCCAATTCTGGGTCTCTCTCTCTCTCTCTGACCCTCCCCTGTTCATGCTCTGTCTCTCCCTGTCTCAAAAATAAATAAAACGTTAAAAAAAAATAAAAAAAAAAAAAACTCTCTTGGATGTGAACACTAGTGTTTTAGTAGCAGGCCAGATTGCTCCAGAAAGACAAGGCGGTCCTGAAACGAGTCCAGAAAATTGCTCTTTGCAATCCCTCTTCTCTTCCCAACGCATTCTCATCACTACTATCATGCAAAGAAAGCGGCCAAGGATATCCCTTTTGACTGCTATGTGGTTTAAGGAATCCCTGTTACTAGTTGAGGAAGTAGTCCAGCCTCCAGCCAGATCCCATAAAAGCAGATCTACATTAACAATTCACTGGGGGGCAGTGGGCAAGGTGGGGGCGGGGGTGCACCTGGGAGGCTCAGTCAGTTAAGCATCCAACTCTTGATTTTGGCTCAGGTCATGATCTCCCAGTTCGCGAGTGTGAGCCCCACAATGGGCTCTGTGCTGACAGCTTGGAGCCTGCTTGGGATTCGCTCTCTCTCCCTCTCTCTGCTCCTCCCCTGCTCACTCTCTCTCCCTCTCTCTCTCAAAATTAATAAATAAACTTAAAAAAAAAAAAAAAAGAATGGCCTAGGATTTTATGCTGAACTGGAATTATTCCCAGGCTATGTGAGCACTGAGCAGGTTCAGGAGATCTTTGTACATGTAGTTTGCCTTTTTCCAATCTCCTTATTATCTCTCTTTCAACTCCCAAAACTACTCTCAATCATTGTTACTATGAGCTTAAATTAAGCCCTTTGTCAGAGAAGTCCCGTTGAAGGCCTTTTAGGCAGCCAGGGAGAGAAGTCCACTCGTGTGATGAGAAGGCTCTCTTCCTGTGCTCCTAGAGGCTACCTAAGCAATTGAAATTGAAGGAGATTGAAATTAAATGGCTCCTCTAATCTAATGACACCGAGTGTTTGTATCACTTCCCTTGAAAAGTCATGTCATTTGCCAGAAGGCTGTACATCATGCCTTACGTGCCCACTTCTGAAACTTGAGAGAGACCTCTTTCCAAATGGAATTCGAACCTTCCAACGGTCACCATACACCTTCAGAAGCCAAAATGACTTCCGATTACTGCTGTTTCTTGTGTCCCACAGTACTTTCTGCCCAACATGCTCCTCCTACTGGAGGCAAATTTTTGCCTTCGATTGTCATCATTTAGAGCCCTGGGAATGGTTGACTACATGTGCCGGACCAATACCCGGTATTTTATTTTTGATAAAATATCTATAGTGTCTCTCAAAGGAAAAACTTATAACATTTTCTAAGATAAACATAGAAAAAAAAAATACTACACTGCTTCTTGGGCATTCTAGATGCCTCAGCTGAAGCAACGCAGTCTTCAGGCTCTCCTGCCATCATAATATCCACAATCCCCTTTGTTTTAGTCTCTGTGGCTCTGAACGATCACACTTTGAGAAGAAACTGCCATTCTTTAGTTGAAACGTTAGCAAGTGCGTTTCTAAACAAAAAAAGCTCTTGTTTAGAAACTGGCCTTTCGAGGGGCACCTGGGTGGAAACTGGCCTTTCACGGGGCACCTGGGTGGCTCGATCAGTTAAGCATCTGACTCTTGGTTATGATCTTGTGGCTTCGTGAGTTCGAGGCCCACATCTGGCTCTGCACTGGCAGCACAGAGCCTGCTTGGGATTCTCTCCCTCTCCCTCTGCTCCTCCCCCACTCTTGCGGTCCTTGTCCCCCTCAAAATAAGTAAATACACTTACAAAATTTTTTTTAAATTATTATTATTTTTTAACGTTTATTTACTTTTGAGACAGACACAGAGCATGAACAGGGGAGGGGCAGAGAGAGAGGGAGACACAGAATCTGAAACAGGCTCCAGGCTCTAAGCGGTCAGCACAGAGCCTGACGCGGGGCTCGAACTCACGGACCGTGAGATCGTGACCTGAGCCGAAGTCAGATGCTTAACCGACCGAGCCACCCAGGCGCCCACAAAATTTTTTTTTAAAGAAATTGGCCCTTCACTACAAACTATGCAAGCCCGAACTCCAAACTTTTTTTAACACTTTTTAAAATAATGTTTATTTACTTTTTTTTTTTTTTTTTTTTTTTTTTTTTTGAGAGTGATCATGCACACATGAGCCGGGGAGGGAAGAAAGAGGGATAGAGAGAAGCAGGCTCCGAGCTGTCAGTGCAGAGCCTAACACGGGGCTCGATCCCATGAACCCATGAGATCATGACCTGAGCCGAAGTCAAGAGTCAGACCCTCAACTGACTGAGCCACCCAGGCGCCCCTAACACTTTTATTTTATTTATTTATTTATTTTTAAATTTTTTTTTTCAACGTTTATTTATTTTTGGGACAGAGAGAGACAGAGCATGAACGGGGGAGGGGCAGAGAGAGAGAGGGAGACACAGAATCGGAAACAGGCTCCGGGCTCCGGGCCGTCAGCCCAGAGCCCGACGCGGGGCTCGAACTCCCGGACCGCGAGATCGTGACCTGAGCCGAAGTCGGCCGCTGAACCGACTGCGCCACCCAGGCGCCCCGCTTGGGAATTTTTACATAGACGATCTTATATTCTGAAAATTGGGATAGTGTTATTTCTTCCTCTTTGAACTGTAAGCCTTTTATTTTCTTTTCTTGCTTTATTGCACCGGCTTTCAATAGTAGTTTGAATAAGGGCAATGAGAGGAGACACCCTTGCTTTGTGTCCCATCTTAGGGAAAAGCATTCTATGTTTTACATTTAAGTATGTTAACTGCAGTTTCGGCATGGATGCTATTTTTTCAAGTTTAGGAAGTCTCCCTGTATTCCTATTTCTCTGGGAGTGTTTTATCATAAAAGATGAGTTTTTTTAATGCTTTTTCTTCATTGATTGGCATGATCATATGATTGTTCATTAGTCTGTTAATATGGTGTATTGCGTTGAATAATTTTTTAAAGTATCGATATAGCCTTTCAGTCCTGGAATAAACAATACTTGGTCATGCTATAAAATTCTTTCTGTATAGGGGCGCCTGGGTGGCGCAGTCGGTTAAGCGTCCGACTTCAGCCAGGTCACGATCTCGCGGTCCGTGAGTTCGAGCCCCGCGTCGGGCTCTGGGCTGACGGCTCGGAGCCCGGAGCCTGTTTCCGATTCTGTGTCTCCCTCTCTCTCTGCCCCTCCCCCGTTCATGCTCTGTCTCTCTCTGTCCCCAAAATAAATAAACGTTGAAAAAAAAAATTCTTTCTATATATAGCTGATTTATATTTGTTAATATTTCTTAAGGATTTTTGCATCTATACTCATGAAGGACTTTGGTTTGCAGTCTCCTTTTTTGCCCTGTTTTTTTCAAGTTGGCATTATGTTAATACAGCCCTCACAAAATGAATCAGAAAGTGATCCTTCCTTTTCTATTTCCTGGAAGAGATTGTGTACCGTTGGTGTTCATTTCTCCTTTGATAGAAATCTCTAGTCAAATTATCTGGGACCACTGACATCATTTTGGCAGTTTTTTAATTACAAAATCAACTCCTTTAATAGCTAGAGAACTTCATATTATCGATTTCATATTCATCGAGTTGGAGTAGTTTCTATTTTTAAAGGGTTGGTCCATTTCTTCTAAGTTACGGAACATATGTGTGTAGAGTTGTTTGTAACATTCACATACACCCTTTCAGTGCCTGCAGGGTGTGTAGTTAAATTTTCTGTCCACCCCTAATATTAGTGATCTGTGTTTTTGCTTTTTTTCCCCCCTTTATTATTAGAGGTTTGCCAATTTTATTGATTTTTTGTTGAAGGAACTGGGGTTTTTTTGTTTGTTTTGGGGGGGTTGTTTTTGTTTTGTGTGTTTGTGGTTTTGTTGTTTTTTGTTTGGTTGGGTTTTTTTTTTTTTGTAGAATTAAGAGTTTCCATTGTGTTTGTGTGATCATTTCCATTGGTTTATCATTTCCGTCTTTCTGTTTGTGTTAGACTTTCCTCTCCTTTTTCGTGTTTCTTAAGGAAAGCTATTCAATTGAGATCTATACAATCTTCTCATTCAGGGTTGCCATAGGGAGAGCAATACCTCCAGGAAGCACCAAGGCGTTCAAAGAGAAAAGTGCTCATTGAAGACGTGCTACACCGTGGCCCTATTCTGAACAGTATAAAAAACCCGAATTGCTGCAGATGTGTTCAACAACAGAATTGTGTACCGGTACCCTAACAATGATTTGTGACCTCTTCCCCCTCGAAACTGAATAACTCTATTCGCAGGCAGGAGTTACCATGGTGTCACTAAAAATATTTCAACAAAAAGTAGTCCATCTTTCTGTCCTTGGTAACTACTGCTGTATCTGCCATTTATACCTTTGTCCAATTGCTAAATAAACGAAATTTTGCCTTTTAACATTTCTCCCGGAGGTTTACGGAAACTTCCAGCGTTTCACGGTAAAAGAAAAATGTGACTTATATATTAAAATTAGGTTTGCTAAATCCTCCTCTTGCCTGCATCTGTTCCTAGAGTATAAATTGACATACAAGTATTGGTTTAAAAGACAGGGTGAGAGGGATCATTTCTTTCATGGTCGGCTTCCAGGAAACTAAACGCCGCAAGATTAGGAGTTAGAATTTGACCCAAGATGCCAGTGATGGGCTATGTAGGCAAGAGGGCGTGAGGAGTCAAAGATGATTACAATTTTGTAAATCTGTGCAGCTGAGAGGTGTCTGTACTATTAAGAGAAATACGAAACACGAAAGAAAGAAACCCTGAAGGTGTGGAGACAGAACAGAACATCCAGCTAGAGATATCTAACTCAACAGGCCTTTGTGAAATTGGGGAGAGGTAAGGGTCAAAAATATCCAATTCAGGGGCGCCTGGGTGGCTGAGTCGGTTGAGCGTCCGACTTCAGCTCGGGACATGATCTTGCGGTTCGTGAGTTCAAGCCCCGCGTCGGGCTCTGTGCTGACAGCTCAGAGCCCGGAGCCTGCTTTGGATTCTGGGTCTCCCTCTGTGTGTGTGTGTGTGTGTGTGTGTGTGTGTGCGCGCGCGCACGCACGCGCGTGCGCGCGCGCGCGCGTGCGCGCACGCGCTCTCTCTCTAAAATAAATAAACATTTAAAAATATATATACGATTCATACCTTCCACAAAAGTTTACTGACTGGCTATCAGACGCCAGATTCCGTTCTCCACTGCGGGGTGCATTTGTGCAGAAAGGAGAGTTGCAGTCCTAAAACACTGGATGACACCCTGAAGGATAGGTATGAAGAAAGGTGGAGAGCCAAAGCCACATGCTAATGTCACTCTTACCCTTAGGATATAGGAGAAGGGAAGTGGGAGAAGGGAGCCTCTAAGAGGCAACAGAAGCAGCAGGAGAACACAATGAACCAGAAGCCAAAGGAGGAGAGAATTTCAAGGAAGGGATGATACGCAACAAGAAAGGGCGTGGAGGGTTTGCAGAAACTGGGGAGCAAAAAAGAATACTGGAGATGTAACTTGCACTCGTAACAGTTAATCTTTATTAAACGCTAAGCGCTTCACACGAGTGGTATCATCGTATCCTCACTACAATTCTGTAAGAAGGGGCACTGTTATTTCTATTTTACAGATTGAGGCAATTGAGGCTTATGGAAGAAAACCAGAGCCTAATAGTAGAAGGGAGAAACCAGACTTTCTTCAGGACCTATGGCAATAGGGGGAAAAGAGACGTCAGTATAAGAATGAGCTCAATCCCGAATACAGCAAGGACGAGTGAGAATCTCTAGCTGGCAGCGTGTGGTGAGGCGAGGAAGCATTAAGGGTATGGAGACTCTTGCCAAATCAAGAAAAATCCCTTACGGACATCTTTGAAACAAACAACACAGCCCTTAAGCAAGAGCGCGTGACAAGACCTTTTGTCACACATAATTCATCATCCCAACTTTGTCAAGGAAATTGGGAAGACCCTCCATATTAGTTGACGGGCTTTATCCGGTAGGAAAACAAACTTCTTGATGTCTTAAGGGCAGGTAGCAGTTTTGCAAATTGGAGGAAAGTGCCCACTGAAGTTGGGGGTCTTACCCTTACACAGTAATGGGAGATGGGGGTGCTTATCTCCCTTGATGTCTGCATCTCAGAAAAATGGCTCCCAGGTCTTTGAGGAACTATTCCTGAGTCTTGAGACTGGTGAATTGCTGATTTAGTCAATATAAAGATTTATATACATTTGAAAAGGGCAGAGGAAGAAGTTCTGAAATTAAAGGGGATGGGGGAGTCTCTTTTATTTTTAGCCAGGAGAATTAAGCCTCTTATTTTCAATTTCTATCTGTCCTTACAGGAGATCTCACAATTAAGGGGACTTTGTTTCCTTAAAGGAAGGGGAAGGAAAATAATTTCCCCTCTACCCTTCTAGGTCCTTGGCTGAGACACCCAAAAAATAAAAAGACAGATCGATGGTGGGGGGGGGGGCAGGGGGGAGGAGACAAACAGAAGGTTAATGAGATGTATACCTCCTGTATACGTGGCAGAGACCCAAGAAAACTGAGTAATTCCCTGAAATGGCCCCAGCCAACACCTTCAATCCATTTCCAGCTAAAGACAAAAGAAGGTGATGGGGGTGGGGAGCCGGTTATAGGAGGTGATTCGGAAAAGCACAGTGAAGGAGGATATGATTGCTATGCAGATTGGAGTCACTGCCTCCTTCTGGATGAGTGTCTAGAGATTTAGTTAGTCCCCCTTCCCTTCCTGGTACAGAGAGGGAGACATCCAGACAAACGAAAATTTCCTTTATAAATATACATTTCTCTTACAAAAGGGTAACTTCTACTGGGTATTCAGAGCTTCTCCTGTGTCTGCTGTTTCTTAAAAATAACCACCTCGAGGGGTGCCTGAGTGGCTCAGTCGGTTGGGTGGCCAACTTCCGCTCACGAGCCCCAGGTCGGGCTGTGCGCTGATAGCCCAGAGCCCGCTAGGGATTCTCTCTGTCCCTCTCTGCCCCTTCCGTGCTCGCTCTCTCTCTCTCTCAAAAATAAATAAACATTAAAAATTGAAAAAAAAAAAAAAACCCTAGCTCAAGACGATCCTCATGTCCAAGTGGGCTATTTCTCTCTTTTTACGCAGACAAATGTAAAAAGCTTATACTTGAGCAAGAAGAGGGCATTAAATGTGAGAACGGAGGTACTGATGAAGGAAGCTTCTAGAACAGGAGGGGAGTACTGACGTAAGAAAACAATCTAAGTGAAGTATAAATTTGGGCCAGGAAACACACTACTTCCTCCTCTGCAACGAGAGGGTGAAGATACAGACAGATGATTTTAGGGAGGAAGACGACTCTGGAATCTGCAGTGTCCCTCCCTTAGCACCATCTCCAGGGACCGAACCCACTTCTGACACGCACAGTCCAGGGCTGGGACATTTCTGCAGCGCAGTTCACAGCAGCATTTCTGCAACCACCGTCGTCTGATGAGGAAGGCTGTAACAGACGGTGGCAATTTATTTGAATTTGCTCTGATTCACACACCAGATGGATATAAAGACAGATACTTTAGTCTTCATCAGAGGTCCTACATTTCCAAGCTACCCAAGGTCCTACAGCTAACAAGCAGGAGGTCTGTAGGAGATGTCAAAGCCAAGCAGTTTTTGACAGAGAACTTTATATTTTATCTGAGACGTCTTTTTTTTTTTTTTTAATTTTTAAAGTTTATTTATTTTTGAGAATGAGGGAGAGAGAGAGAGAGTGAGTGAGTGTGTGTGTGTGTGTGTGTACAAGTAGGGGAGGGGAGAGAGACGGGGAGACACAGAATCCGAAGCAGGCCCCAGGCTCCGAGCCATCAGCACAGAGCCCGACGCGGGGTTCGAACTCATGGACCGCGAGATCGCGACCTGAGCCCGAGTCGGACGCTTAACCAAGTGAGCCACGCAGGCGCCCCTCTAAGGCTTCTTTTATAAATGTGAGAGATCAGACAGGGTTATCTCTGAGGCACACAAAGAAGAAAATAAGGTAAATGCAATTCAGAGAGGGCTCTTGTTGGGGCTTCGTTTGGTTTTGGTTTTGTCTCCGCTGCCACTCTAGGGTTTCCTCGTCAGGTGCCCACCCCCCCCAATCCAAGGTCACTTGAATCATCCTGTTAAGTACTCCATGAAATATCTGTACTTTCGTCTACTTAAATTAATTGATCGAAGAGAGAAAAGGTAAAATCTCAGACGAAAAGCCCAGATTTGTGTAGAATTGTACGCTGATGTGGACACAGCAAATCGCAGGGCAAAGCCACGAGGCCGAGCAGGATTCTACGGTAACAGCTTGAAGTAGGACAAAAACCAACGAGCTAAATATCCTAACTTTGGTCTTTTCCATAGCGTTAACTGGGTGACCTAGAGTAATGCCCTGAGTTAACCCCTCGGGACTCTCTGTTTCCATATCTGTGCGACAAGACTGTTGGATTCTGCTTTGGTTTGGAAGGCAAAATTATGCGTGGAGACTGAATTTGTCTCTGCTAGCAATTTACTTTTTTCTTTTCTTTTTTTTTTTTTTAACTCTATTTATTTATTTTGAGAGAGAGAGTACACGTGGGGAACGGGCAGAGAGAGAGACGGAGAGAGAATCCCAAGCCGACTCCACACGGTCAACGCGGAGCCCGATGCGGGAGCCGTGAGGATCGTGACCTGAGCCGAAACCAAGAGTTTGATACTTAACTGAGCCACCCAGGCGCCCCTATGCCAGCCAGTTATTTAACGCAGGTTTGCTGTGGGAATTTCACAAGACAACAGCCTACAGGATAATGTCTCTTAATAAGTCAATAAAGAAATAACGTACTCCAAACCGATGATAGATTAATCACACTATTGAAAGAGGACTTTGGCTGTTTCCGTTTTGACCTCAAACTTTCTAGCCGGGTTCTTCGTTCCAGCTGTCTCTTGGCTCAGGCAGAAGATCATGAGGGTAAATTATCCTCTGATAGGAATGGAAATGACCCCCCGAAACATTAAGGCCTGCCCTGAGCCGGCAAGACGCCACTCGTGATGAACTCCAAACCAATGATGGATTTGACCTTCTCCAGCCCACCTGCTGGTACCCACCCACCTTTGTCCCACACTGTCCTTATAGACCCGGAACTCTTTTTGGCACTTTGGAGGCACTTTTCGAGACACTGGTCTGCTGTCTTCCTGGGGTTGGCCTCACCGAAATAAAGTCCTTGCTTATTTCACTCCCACCCATCTGTCTGCCTTTGGATTTTGTCACCGCAGAGTGGCTGAACCTGGTCCGTTTGGTACCCCCAGGGCCATGAATTCTTGCACCCCAGCACCCCGGCTATAGTACTGTCCCAGGCAGGGGTAGATGAAAAGAAAACGACCCGAATGTGGTTGAGGTGTACCTTTCTACAAGCTGGTGCTTGGGAGAGATGGCTTAGCCAACCAAGAGTTGATGTTCAGCTCCAAGCTCAACCGTACAAGTCCCCTGCCGCTAGAGCACCTGCTAGGGACCCCACGACACTGGTGTTGATTGACAGGCAAGAGGATAGTCTTCAAGGGACCACTGCACGGGTTTGGGCACTGCTGGTAAAAGAATCGCCTCGACTACAGCAGGAACCAATCGCCCCAAGGTCCTCAGAGAGCTATTTGAGATCAACAAAGTACAGCCGTTCCCAGACCAAATACTCTCAGCTGGTCTTCACAAACTCTTGGTATTTATAGTCACAGTGTCCCCTTGCCATAGCAGCTCCTTCATATATTTGTGTTGATAAGCCCCCAGTGGGGCCCCTCAGCAGCTGAGCTACTGAGTACTTATCAGTGAGAACGAATGAGATAATGACATCCTGCCAGGACTCAATGCATTCTTTTTTTTTTTTTTTTAAGTGTATTTATTTATTTGGAGAAAAAGAGCACAAGCAGGGGAGGGGCAGAGAGAGCATCCCAAGCAGGCTCTACACTGTCAGCACAGAGGCCGACGTGGGGCTCGAACTCATGAACCACAAGATCGTGACCTGAGCCGAAATCAAGAGTCGGATGCTTAATGGACTGAGCCACCCAGGCACCCCTTACTTCGTTCTTATGCCAAAACTTCTCTCTTAGAAACAATCTCATCTTAGGGGCACCCGGGTGGCCCAGTTGGTTAAGCCGTCCAATGCTTGACCTTGGCTCAGGTCATGATCTCACGTTTCATGGGATCGAGCCCCGGGTTGGGCTCTGCACGGACAGGGCAGAGCCTGCTTGGGATTCTCTCTCTCCCTCTCTCGGCTCCTCCCCCACTCTCGTATGCTCTTGTTTTCTCAAAAGAAGCAGATACACATTTACTGTTAATCTCCCGTTGTCACCAACAACCAGACGTGAAAACACGGGAAACCAACATGCAGCAGATTTGTGAAATTAATGACACAAGGAGGCCGTTGGACTAAGGCGGCCCTAACGGCACCTCCATAAGCAGAGCACAGTCTAAGCCTGTAAATACCTCAAAGTTATAAAAACTGAAATCTAAAGAGAACCAATCGCAGCCGACTCAGTTTTAAGCTATTAACCAGTAACTTCTTTACTTCCTTCTGCCTTTTCTCTTTTAAAAAAACTTCCCCAGCTCCCTTCAACAGAGCACTTTTAACCACTTCCTGATTGGTACCGCCTGATTCAAACTGATGTCTGCT